>NW_005841941.1:2193672-2222228 GCF_000455745.1 Alligator sinensis
CCAGAGGTAGGGACAATCTTGGGGATAGCTCTATCAAGCCTTCAGTCAGCGCAGATGTAGTTGGGGATCTTCTGGAAGGACTAGACATTTTTAAATCTGCAGGTCCAGATGCCCTCCGCCCGAGGGTGTTGAGGGAGCTGTCAGGGGTCATCGCGGAGCCTTTGGCCCGGCTGTATGAGCATTCGTAGTCATCTGGCCAGGTGCCGGGGGATTGGAAACTGGCTAATGTGGTCCCAATTTTCAAGAAGGGGAGGAAGGAGGACCCAAGTAACTATAGGCCTGTAAGCCTCACCTCAGTGCTTGGGAAGATCTTGGAGAGAATCATCAAGGAGCACATCTGTGGGGGGCCTGCAGGGGAGATCATGCTCAGGGGCAATCAGCATGGGTACATCAAAGGTAGGTCCTGCCTGACCAACCAGATTGCCTTTTATGACCAAGTAACTAAATTCTTGGATGATGGTGTCGCTGTGGATGTAGTCTTTCTAGACTTTAAGAAGGCCTTTGACACTGTCTCTCACTCCATCCTCATCAATAAATTAAGCGACTGTGGCATAGATGCCTGCACAGTTGGATGGGTAAAAAATTGGCTGATGGGGCGCACACAGAGAGTAGTGGTGGACGGGTTGTACACCTGGTGATATGTGAGCAGTGGGGTACCCCAGTGCTCGGTCCTCGGGCCCGCACGGTTTATTATCTTCATCAGTGACTTGGACGAGGGGGTGGAAAGCATGCTGTCCAAGTTTGCTGATGACACTAAGATGTGGGGCGAGGTGGACACACTTGAAGGGAGAGAGAGGCTGCAACTAGATTTAGACAGACTACAAAAGTGGGCAGACAAGAATAGGAGGGGGTTCAACGTAGACAAATGCAGGGTGCTGCACCTTGGGAGAAGGAATCCACAGCATACATACAGACTGGGGAGTTCCCTTCTTGAAAGCACAGAGGCAGAAAGGGATCTTGGAGTCATTATTGACTCCTAGATGAACATGAGCCACCTATGCCAGACCGAAGCCAGCAAGGCCAGCCATACCTTGTCATGCATCCAAAGGTGCATCTCAAGCCGGTCCAGAGAGGTGATACTCCCCCTCTATGCGACTTTGGTCAGGCCGCAGTTGGAGTACTGCGTCCAGTTCTGGGAACTGCACTTCAAAAGGGATGTGACCAACCTGGACAGGGTTCAGAGGAGGGCCACCTGCTTGGTGAGAGGATAGCAGGACAGGCCCTATGAGGAAAGACTGAGGGACCTAAACCTGTTTAGCCTCAGCAAGAGGAGGCTGAGGGGGGGACCTGGTGGCTGCCTACAAGCTCATCAGGGGAGATCATCAGCAAATAGGTAGAGCACTTTTCTCCCCAGCACCACCTGGGGTGATGAGGAACAGTGGTAAAAAGTTGGTGGAGAATAGGTTTAGGTTAGAGATCAGAAGGCAATATTTTACAGTTAGGGTGGCGAAAATCTGGAACCAGCTTCCCAAGGAAGTGGTCCTCGCCCCTGCCTTGGGCAAATTCAAGAGGAGGTTGGATGATTACCTGTCTGAGGTCTTGTGAACCCAGCATTCATTCATGCCTGTGGCAGGGGGTAAGGCTAGATGATCTGTTCAGGTCCATCCTGACCCTAGCTACTATGAAACTGTAATACAAAAGTTGGTAGGCCAAGCACTCCGTACTTCACAGACCCAGCTGTGGAACAGCTGGTGTACAAGCTAAGCCAGAAGAAAAGAATAATTATATGATATAATCTTATCTAGCATTCTTCACCCACAGATCTCAGATCACTTTACAAAGGAGATTGGTATCATCATCCCCATTTTGCAGATGGGGGTGGAAATGAGGCACATAAAAGAGTGGTGACTTGTCCAAGTGCCCTCAGCAGGTCAAGATGAGATTAGAATCCTGATCTCCTAAGTACCAGTCCAGTGTTCTCACTGGGTATCTACATGTGCACTTTAATGCGCAGTAGCCTATTCTTCTACACATTAAAGCGTCACGTCAAAAACAGTGCTAATAGAATTAGTCTACTGCTCACTAAGCATCACTAAAATGGTATTCACTTTTGCTACTGCGCATTAGGGCACCCTAATGCACCTTTATGTAGTACCTCATATTAGAGGTATTAAACTTAATGTGCAGTAGCAAAAGCGCATTAATGAACGTGTAGATGCACCTACTTTGTTTTTCTATATGAAAGTGCCCTTCATGAATAACCTGCCTATTAGGCATTTTCAGCAGCCAGTAATGCTTTTGGCCTGTTTATGCAAAGGTAACTAATCACAAGTACTTTGATCATGGTATGCATGGGAGGACAGATGTCTCTTCCTTTCCCTGTTTCAAAAGTGAGCGATCAGGATTCTGATTTCTTTGCTCCTGGAACTATAATTGAGTCAAATAGGTGCCTGTGTGCATCTACAGTACTGTGGGGAAAGGGAGAGCCTTTCTGATTTTTTTTTTTTTTTAAACAAAAAGGTGCTAGCAGAACGCAGTATGGAAATGGATACAGGACAGAATAAATGGGGTGGGGGGGGGGTGGCCCTTAATGTGGATTTTAGTATTTGCAGGGGTAATAGCCATGGAAGCTGATGACTGTTTCTTTCCCCATACTGTATTTATTCTGTCACGGTAGAAAAATGCACTGGATAATGAATGCCTCCTTGTCTCCCTATTTAAAGAGAGTGGGTTGAGAGATATGAGAGATTAAGTGTCTTGCCTGAGGCGATACAGGAAGCATGTGGCACAACAGGGAATCAGAATTTGCTCTCTTGAATCTTAGTGCTTACCCACCAGATCCATCCTTTCTTCCTTTTGCCTACTAACTTTAGTTGTTATTTCTGTGATATAGACACCTGCTCTATAGGAGTTGCTCTGACGGTACTGGATTCCCACTTCAGTCCAAGGATGTGTGTAGATGAAACAGGGGCCCTAAATTGAAGCGGTGGGTTTTATAAAACACCACTTCAATTTAGGGCTGATTAAACCCCTGTGTTGTGCACACACCCTACCTGCCTCTCTGGTGGGGAGGGGAGGGGAGGGTGAGCTGCCAGTGGGTGGAGCAGTCCCTGGGCTACAGGGCTACAGGGTGGGTAGGAGGGGTGGGGCTGGTGCAGCTTGCTGGCCTCAGTTACTGTGGAGTCTACACTGTGCAGCCTTTCCTTGTCTTAAGGAATGGGAATTACAAATCCTATTCAGCTGTAGAATCTGGAGAAGCACTATAGAGTCTATGAAGGTTTTTATGAAGTTCCTGCCACTTTGGTGGGCATCTTTGGATGCTGACAGGCATGTCCTATATCTTTGTATTCTTTATCAGTATAGATTTAGCTCCGATTCATCCTGGGGCAAATTTGCTATGGATTGGGTGGAGTTATACTTGTTAAGGGCTGTGCATCCTCTAACTACAGGGTTTTTTTTTTCCCCCAGCTGATTTTGAAGTCACTTAAAACAACACAAACATTTCATTGATCTTTACCCTTAGTAGGAATGGCTGTATGTGTTGAGAGAGGTGGTTAAAAAGAAATGTTTTACTACAGTTAGTTAGTTTTCAGAATTCCCACATCTGAAGTCTCCTTGGTTAGTATAAATGACTCAGATGCAGCTTTGACCTGCCATGGCTGTTTGCATAGGAAGAACAAAGGAGAGGCACAGACAGGTAGGGATGCACCATTTCTACATTGTAGACACACCAGAAATTCTGTTGTGAAATTTGCAGTAGTTCCTGCCATCTTGGAAAAAATGCACATCTGCTAGAATTACGATGACAGGCCAAGCTTCAGGCTTTTCTGCTAGATTCAGTGATGGACTCGGGACAGGGGTGTGTAGTGGTGCAGTTGCACCCCTCCTTTAATTCCTGGTCCACCTAAAGTTTAAAACCAACTGCCTGGCAATGACAGCAGCATTTCTATTCTGGCAGCACTGAGGGAGTGATATCATGGCCCATCATAATCTACCTGATTCATTCTGAATCTTCATTCCACAGGTATTAATGGCCTTTCCTCCTTTTTTAAAACTCTTAATATTTTTCCAATCATGCTAACCTTTCTTTTGTAATTTTCCTGTCCTGGTAAATAACTGTTCCTGGTAAAATAGCTCCTATTTCACAGCCCTGACTACTTTTACCACTAGCTGAAAACCTGATGTGTGGAAATAATGTGCAGTCAATCATTAGATGCGCTGTTAAGACACTCAAAAAGCCTAGGTTTTGTTTTATGAATTTGAAAGAGATGTACATTTCATTCTGATGACTACAGCATGAATGAAACAACATCCTTTGATTATGTTTTGCATAGCTTCTTGTGTTTTTATACATAACATATGAATGGTAAATTAATGCACATTCCTTTTAAAGTTATATTTGTTTTTGCTTCAATTCTAACTGAATAATTTTGCCTTAGGCCCCTAGCATGTTAGTAAAGCTTCTAGGATAGAGGCAGACATTATACATAAACCAATATAAGTGATCAGAAAATGGTTTAAACCTGTAACAGAACACAAGTTCAGTTTACAAAGACTGGTTTCAAAAGGGCCAAAACAGGTTTAAGATAGACCTGGATGGATGTAGTATCAGACTTAACTGACTTTGGTTAAACCAGTCTATTGAACTTCTGGGCCAAATACCCTCCCAACACAAGTTAGGTATCAGTCCCTGGCATCCCAGGATGCATTGCAGCACCCCCGCTACTCCTTTGCAGATTGGGGGAAGTAGCTTCCACCCCAGTTGTCTGTAGCTGAGCCAAGCCGCTGTGCCCCTGGCTGTCACAGGGCTGAGGCAGCCTCCCTAGCAGCAGCATGTGGGTGGGCAAGAGGGGGAACAGACCTCCCACCCTGTCCCCAGCTCCCCACCCAGCCCAGGTCTTCCCAGTGGATGGAGGGCAGAGTTTCCAAGGCAGGGGTTTTCTCCCTTGCAGCACAGCTCTGCTAGGCTGCATATGCCCCAGCCCCTTACCAACCCCCTGCCTGTCAGCTGTGGGGGCTTCCTGCTCTTGACTGTGCAGACTGCAGCTGGGGGGCTGGAGTGGGGGTCCATTACCCCTTCCCCCTCCCCCCCCCAGCTGACAGGTGAGGGGCTAGCAAGAGTGTGGAGCTGAGGCATTTGCAGCTTGGCAGAGCTGGGAGGTGTGCTTGAACACCCCTCCTTGGCTAACTGCAGAGTGAACATGTACTCTGTTCATTAACGGTCCAGTCTACACAGCTTAGAGAAAGCTTCATAGATTGAATTAATTCTGCCTCAGGCTTTTTGAGTGTCCAAACTTAGCCCTAGTTTCTTTATAACTGCAGGAAAAATGTATATTGTGTTTTGTGTGTTGAGGTACCACACCATCTGCACCCACCTTTTCAAATGCAAGGATCTGCTCTTGCCTGGATGGTTCTAGGTTTAAAAGAAAAACAGATGAAAAATGCAGTGGAAAACATACTATGCTCTAGCCAATATAGTTTCAGATGATTTAATAGTTTATAAATCCTGTCCTTCCTAGTACCTATTGGACCAAAGCCAGAAGACTGTCACTTGTTCTAAGAGATGTCATGTGTGTGGTTTAAAGACCATATGGCATGAAAGCAGATGGAGGATGCCTCCCAGCCCTTCTGTTTTAACTGCTGCCAAGTCCCCACCTCTGCGACATAAAACTAGCAGCTTGGTCTGGTGCCAAAGTATTTAGGAGGGAAAGAAAACTCCAAATCAATAAAAATCTATCAGTGCTGTAACTAGAGCATCCCAGGACTCTTCTGTTATGATTTCAGTTTTAATTTGGTGCTTCTCCTTGAAATTTGTAAAACACAGGCTGTCTCACTTAAGTCTATAATGCTGTCAGGGTAGCTTTTGCCCACTTGTTAGGCATACAACTCACAGAAAATGGAGGATTTCTGTACTGTCTGCAAAAGTGTAATGGTTTGACTCATGGTATAAAGAGGTTAGGGTTGGGGCATGGGGGACTGGTGGGGGTGGAGGGGGAAGAGGGAGGAAGGGAATTTGACTTTAAATCTTCAGCCAGTAGCTAGTCTGGATGTAAGCAAATATGCAACTTATGTTAAACTTGTAGTGAAGAAGGACAAGCCAGGTAGAAAGGGAGTGCTCAGCATTGTAGGTGACAGTATCTTTTTAACGTAAAATTCAAGAGAAGGCTGAAATCCCATGGTGATTCAGGAGTTCAGATAGTTATATGTAGTAACAGAAGAGCTAACTTATTAGGAACTCAGCAATAGATCACTTACAGAGCTATTTCATAGAGTAGGACAGTGTTTCTAATCTTTTTCAACTCAGGATGTCCTTTGCTAGACTCAAGGCACCCCTCAGAAAATGCCAAGTCTTAGCTTTCACTCCCTTTTTGACTACAGAAAAATAAAGAATAATTTTCTCTTGAAAGAACTCAGAAAGACCACAAGTAGACAGAATGTTTTCAACACAGTATGAATTCAGCAGCACCCTGATTGAGAATCACTGGTATAGGATTTGGTAAAGTAGAGGGACTCAAACAACTTTTCTGGAAAAGGCTAACTGTCCTTTCACTTGTTTGCCTGAGTCTTTGCTTCCTTAAAAATTAGTAAACCAGTCTTCAGCTGTTATAGCTGCCGAGAATCCTTGGTTATACTTCAAAACCCAGAGCAAGCATAATCAATACAAGGAGGCTGAAATAATATTTCTGAGGTGTGAACTAGCTCATTCCATTTCAGTAGGCTCTGACCGCAGGATGTGGGTGTGTGTGGGAGGGTTTTGTGGGGTGTGGGAGCATGTGGGTGTGTGTGGATATGCAGGGTGTGGGTGGGTATGGGGTTTGTGGGGGATGTGTTGGGGGAGGGTGGCTGGGATGTGTGAAGGGGTGTGGGTGTGGGGGGACTGCGTGTATGGCAGTGCGAGGGGGGTGTGGGTGCATATATATGGTAGGGGGGGTGCTTGTGGGACTCGCCCTACATGCACACTCTCCCTCTATCTTTCTCATTATACACACACACACACACACACACACACACTCTCTGTCTGCTTTGCTCACTACTCTCTCTCTCTCTCTCTCTCTCTCTCTTTCTCCTTCCCTTATTGTTCTCTCTACCTCTGTCTTTGTCTCACCCTCCCTCATTGCACAGCCACACACATACACCCCCCCCGCCTCCCCTCCCCGCTCCTGGCCCCGGGGTACTGGCACGGCCCTGTGTTCCTGCAGTCCAGTGATGCAGCTGGAGGCCACGTGGTGCTGGAGGCAGGGTGTGCAGAGAAAGCAGCTTGCAGCCAGAAGCTTCTGGGCCAGGGGCGGGGTCAGGCTGCCCTTTCTCTCGACTCCTGCTGGCTTCCCCTGGGTCCTACAGCCCCTGGCTCCTGTCATCTCTGACAGGCAGCCAGAACTAGATAAATATTAATTTTTGAAACTTCTTAGGGGCCCCACAGGCCGGATAGAATGGCCTGGTGGACTGGATCTAGTCTGTGGGCAATATTTTGCTCACCCCTGCTATATGGCATCAATAGCCTGGAAAATGATCAAACAAAGAGCTCTGTCAAAAAACTATGCAACAGTATCAGCTGTGCTGTACTTGCCTTCCCACTGGATGATTTTAGGCCCAAGCTTGCTGTGCATTTAAATTGAATAAAGAAAGAATGTTGCTATCCTGCATCTCTGATTTCCCAGCAGTGTTCTAACCACTGTACCAGAGATATTCATTACATAGACCCTTTCCCAGTGCTAGATAGCCAAGAAAGGGTGATATATGGGGTCAGGAAGAAGACTACAAGCTAGAGTATGTGGTTTAGGGAATTGGATGCTGCTGTTAAAAGGAGCAGGTTTTGGGTTCTAGTCTGTACCCTTGCTCTTCCACAAGATAGAAACTTCTTCACTGCTTTCCATCCTCTCTATCCAATGAATAGTAAATTCAAGGTAGAGTACCTCACCTTCAGGAGGAGTGCGGGAGAGTGGCCTGGCAAATGCCTGACCTGTGGTCTGGTGGTTAGAGCACTGTGCTGGGACGTGAGAATGCTACAGGTTCAAATCGCATAGAGGGGGCCTTGTTACACATTAATTTTAGGTAGCTCCTGGAGCTTTTAACCCCTGGATTGTCCAAACATTAACACCTGAAACTAGTTTTAAGTACACCTTAGGTATCTTAAAGTTACACCATTCCAGGACAGATTTATCTCTAATCTCTGTTACCCAGCTCATTTTCCATTAATGTGTGGCCACTCCTTGCATAGGAGTTGCCCAAGTTGCAGTCCTCCAGTATCTCAGGATGCTGTGTCCCCTCTCTTACCCTCCTGTTCTGTGGACAAACTTTCCACCCCCTGAACTATACTGCCCAGGGGGTAGTTCTGGCACCAAGCCAGCTCCCCCTTCTGCTCCCAGGTGTGTGACCTTCCCGCCCCCAGGGGTGCAACCCCATACAAACATCTTGCAGAGCATGTGCCAGCTGGTCAAATGGCAGGGCATGGGTGGGTCCACTAGTGGAGTCAACTGGGGTGGGCACAAAGTAGGGGACCTGATCAGGTCCCCATGAGCTGGGGCTTCCTTCCCAGGGTAGGGGCGGTAGCCCTATAACTGCCAGACCAGTATGCTGCCCACTGTACATACTCAATCTATATAGGCAGGATTGCATGACCAGAGTTCAGGGGTAATAGAACTGCAACCTATGTGCAAGTGCCAGAAATGTGGCTAGAAAAGGGAAAGGGGGTTCTGTCCAGGGTGCCCCAGTGAGTTTACTGTAACCAAAATACAACCAATTTATTCATCTCCTCGATGCATGATGTTATAATTGGTGAAACTGGATGCGCTCTAGAGTTGTATTACTAGGTGCAACAAATGCAGGAAAGTTCATCTAATCCAGGGATTGGCAACGTTTTGGAGTGGAGAACAAGTTCTGAACATGGGTTGCTTCCTCCTAAGCCCATGCTACTGCTGCTACAGCCACAGTTACTACTCCCTTCCCTGTATTGCCACTGCTGCTTCTCCTTGCCACCCAGGTGCTGCATGGATGAAGCCCCCTGCTCTTGAAGCACTGCAAAAGCTGCCTGTAGCTCTGCAGGTTAGATAAAATGGTTTCATGGCCTGGATCCAGCCAGTGGGGTGTAGGTTGCAATCTAATCCATTAATCAATGTTTGTTTCAGATCCTTGTCTGCATATGACCCACACTGGGTTTGCTGAAGCTTGTGATTTCAGGTTTCAGAGGTCTTTTGTTTAATCCATGGTGCTGGATAAAATGAAGCCTAGAATATTTATTTCCATGTCTCCCAGAAAAATTTGGATCAGGTCCAAACCAGGGATGCTGGATGTTACAGGCCACGTGGTGCAGGACAGCTTTGGAATCTGTTCCAGAGTAGGATGGCCTATAGTTCCCTTATCAGCTGAGTTGCTTGTTACTGTAACCTTAAATGTCCTATGTGGCAACAGAGAAGGAAGAAACCATTGTTTAGAGGATTTGTGTCTGTTTGTTGGAACTTAAAATGGAATAAACACATGACCTTGCCATTTGGAGTCTCTGGGAATTGGGAGCAGCCTGTCTTTTTTTCAAGGAAAACAGTAAATCGGGAAGTTGAAACCTGATGGCTGAGACTACAATTTGGAGAGAGCTCCTTGCCTGGGTGATGTGGACCTATTTCTGCTGTGGACCTATAGCCCCATGGACCTATTTCTGCTGTGTTCCAGCAATTTAATTCAGTTCAGGAGGACACATGTTGGCCCAGGCTGTTTAACGCTCATCATCTCTTAATTACAGAGGCATACCAGTATCTGTAGGGTGTGTGTAGGTGGGATGATGCTTGCTATGTTTTGAAATAGTCTAATCAGTGAGCAAAACATGGAACAAAACAACTGCTTTCTTTTCCTCAGATAAAGATCTCAGTATTTTCTCTGTCTGTGTACAGAAACTTCCATAAACTTTTAACAGAATTGAGTAAAAGGAGCTGAAAGTGTTAATATATATGGCTATGCAGTATGACCTACACCAGCAGAAGTCAGTCCTCCAGAATCATGAGAGATTCTTATCTTCTGCTTTTTTAGGCTTACTGGTTTGTGTTTTCAAACTTTCATTTGCAAGTTGGTTTTCTTCCAAAATAACATGACTCCAAAAGCTGAGGGTTTAAGAAAAAATTACAAATAGCACAGGAGTTGAAGGGGAATTTTAAGAATTTGAACCACTGGATATACATAAAGGGGAAGAATTATAACAAAAACTGTTGTCTTTTTTATGCCCTGCAAACAAGCCCCTGCTATGATGAGCATTTTAGAATGGGAATAATAATTTAATCTGATTGGCAAACAATGTCTGGAACTTGAATACCAACTGGAGTTCCCTTGAAGCTGCCCAAACTTCAAAACCATTCTTTGTAAAGGTCATAGCAGAGACAAATGTAGCTGTGAGCTTAAACCTCATATAGCCAGACAATCAGGATGTAATGTTTAGGGAATTTGCTCTCATTTTTGCCTTTGGCTTTAAAATCACAGAGTTTGCCATTCATTAAGAAGTGAGGGCTCAAGAAATGCCCCATTATCATGCTATGTTTCTTATCGCACACTAGTTCCCAGATGTTTTCTTTTGAAGCTTTTGCCAAAGAACTCTTGGGATTGCTGTGTTTACCACTTGTAAAGTTTTACTCCAGTTTTGACTTTAATTTTAGGAAGTTAGGGCAGGAGATGTAGTCACTAAGTCTAAAATGTGATTTTAATCTGAGGTAGGGGGAATCCTCCAGGAGCTGATTCTGAAGGGTAAGAAAGGAAAATCAACTCTTGTCTGCCATAGCTTTTTCGCAGTTGAAACTGTGAGGGTAAGCATCTGTGTGGTTTGAGAAGCCATTTGGGCTTCTAATTCCATGCAGGTATTTTCTGTACCCTGGAAAATGAAAAGTGGGGAGTTAAATTGGGTTTTGTAGCAAGCTGAGGTATTTGTTTATTGCACTGCTCTGGCTAAACAGCTGGATTTTTGTTATGGAATTAGTTTGGATAGGGGTTGGCTTATTTACATGATCTGTGCTGTGATTTCTTTACAGCTGTTTAAGCACCTAGAGCAATTGGATAAGGGTGTTTAGGAAGTAATGTAAATAAGACATTATGTAGTATCACTTCTCACCCTCTGCCTTCAAAGCAGCATGTATATTGCTTTGCTAGTTGCACCATAATGGCTGAGTCCTTACTGGCAGGAAGGAACTCTTATCTGTAATTTTTCCCCACTCAGAAGTGTAGCTCCAATAGCACTAGCAACTACTATAAGCTCTATGTCTCATAGAATCATAGTGAAGTATGGCTGGAAGGGACTAGTATGGCTATTCCAGCCCCCTGTCTGAGGCAGGATCATCCCTGTCCAAGACATCCTATGCAATCCATATTCTAACTATTCATAGGGCTGGTGTCAACCCTGACACAACACAACTCGTAATAGATAAAGCAGGGGAACTATGGCAGCCAATGTCCTGCTGCTACAAAAGTTTGTTAATATTCACTCAAGAGATCCCAGGTAGAGCGCCATCTCCCCCACTGTAGATGAAGGCAACAAATCCCACAGTTCATACCAGTCTGACCACAGGGTAAAATTCCTTCCTGACTCCAGATATGGTGATCAATTTGACCCTGAGGAGAGGGACAAGACCATCTAGCCAGGAGCCTCCAGCTTTGGTCCCAGCAGGAGTATTGGCATACCTTAGTCAAATCCCCAGCCTTGGCTGTAGCCAACACCCGATGCCTGTAAGGAAGGCTTAAAAACACCATGGCATATGTAGCAGAAAAAGGGGGGGGAACCAGAAAAGCTCAGAAGCATGGGAAATGCCTATAGCAGAACATAGGCATAGCTATGCCTAGATCATCCCTGACCAGTGGCTTTTTGAGCACCTCCAGTGACGGAGAGTCCACAACTTCCCTAGGAAGTCTATTCCAATGTTTTAACACTAAAGAAGATTTTCTAAATATCCAATCTAAACTTACTTTGCTGCAACTTCAAACCATTGGTCTGTGTTCTCTTTTCTGCATCAGGAGAGAAAAGGTGCTTTCCCTCTTCTTTATGGCAACCTTTCAAGTATTTGAAGACTGATATTGTATCCCCTCTTGAGCACCTTTACTGCAAGCTGAACATGCCTAGCTCCTTCAGCCTCTCCTTGGATGACTTGCTTTCCAAGCCCTTTATCATCTTTGTTGTCAATGTCTGAACCCTCTCTAACTTCTCCATCTCCTTTTTAAAATGTGGAGCATGTACATTATGTTTCCACAATGCTGATCACAGTGGACCCGAGATCTACTAGGGCAGGGGCAGGCAATTATTTTGGATGGAGGGCCGCTTACTGAGTTTTGGCAAGCCATCAAGGGCCGCATGGTAGGCAGCCAGGAGCAGAAAAATATTAACGTTCTAAATCTTTAGGGGCCCCGCGGGCTGGATAGAATGACTTGGCGGGCTGCATCTGGCCGCTGGGCCGCATTTTGCCCACCCCTGCACTAGGGATCTGAATGGGGCATCATGACATCAGTGTTAATTAAGAAGAAAGAGTTCCCCCTAATGGTGATTGTGTGGGTATAGCTGTCTTCCCTCTTTCTCCCAAAGATGATTAAAAAAATGTTTCCTGTTTTGGGAACAGAAAGCTCAGCCTCCAGAGCAAGGCTGCTGCAGTCTTAAAATCCATATGGGAAATTAAGCTGGTGGCCAAATTTCCAAAGAATATCGGTAAATTGGGTATGCAGCAGGTTGTGAATCCTTTGAAAAAATTGGCTGCCATTCTGGATACTGAGTAAGATAGGCTACCTGCATCTTAGACTTCTTAAGGACAACTTCCTCCATGTCTCAGACCACAAGATAAAATCCTGTGATTCTCTGGCTCTCACACTTTACCTTGGGCTGCTGTCCCCAGGTGATGGCTATTATAAACTAAGTAGACTAAAGCATTTTTTCCTTCCTTATTATCTTTCAAATATATGGTTTTGCAGTGTTCTTATGTGGCTGCTATTATTCTTCTTGGCACCAGCACCCAATAAATTTAAGCAATACAAGTGTAGAATAAATATCCATTAACCCTAATATAGCTGGATATAGTCTATGCCAGTTAGTAAATCGCATGAAATTCATAAAATTCTTATGTAATGGGTCCACATTCCCTTGCCCGCAGTGCTGAGCACTTAAAATTGGAGCCCCGGGCTGTCTTCAAAACATCTAGTCCTTTGTCAAAAGTAGGATCTCCAGGCCCAGTCATAACACACCCCACCCCCTCAAGTCAGATTTCTCTGCATCTCCTGAGGTTGCCTTTAAAACCTTAAAATTGAAATATTTTTATTTGGTTTCTGGAACCTTTAGGGTTCATGTTTCCAAGCCTTTTCTCTCCAACCATGAGGGCAAGAACCCTGTTTTTAAATAAAAGTTGAAATTCTCATATAATAAATATGCAAAATGGGTTATAAGAAAAATATAAAATACCATAAGTCTTGTGGCAAAACCACAAGAGCTGGCAATGTCACTACACAAAGCACAAGATATTTGGGTCAAGAAAATATGTTTATTACTCAAGACCATCAACAGCATGTTTTTATCTTCCTTTCATGGACACCGTTTCATGAGAAATGCTGTCCATTGAGATGAAAATGTGGTGCATGAACTTAGTTTACAAGCAAAGGCTCTCTTTGGCAGCCTTAAAAAATGAATGTATGATGGCTGTTTAGGGCCAGTAGTGGTAGCTGACAGCTCACAAAAGCAAAAAGGAAGGAAAGCATTTCTTTTCAGAGTTCTTGCAATTGAAATTTAACTATGAGGAGGATACTTCCCACATTTCTCAAGACCCTTCTCCATTCATTCTTGTGTTCCAACTTGGGCCACGTGGGCTTATCACTCGATCGTGCAGGAAATGCTTCAGCAGCAAACTTCTATCCATTAAAATAAAATAGAAGGAACTGAATTCAAGAAAATTCAGTTCTTTCTTTCTTTTGAAGCATATGATGGAAGGGACACCTTAACTCTTCTACTATGGACAAATGTATTGTGTTCATCTAATTAAAATTGTTTTCGCTTCTCTATAGATGTAGATGATATGGATATGGGCATGTATAAAGCTGACTAGATGAAAAACTACAGCCTTGTTTTAAGTTGCTAACTGTTTCCTACCTGTGCTTTGCTGCACCATATTCAGGACAGCTTTTCAAGGGCCTAGGATCCTCCTGTTGATGTGTTTGCAATGACTTAAGAAGCAGATTATGTATTCTACTTAAAGGGGACTGTTTGGACGGGCGCTTTCCATATCTTGTAATTGTTATATTAGAGAAAGGGCTGAAAGAAGAAGCTTTGTCACAAATATAGTTAGTATAATTGTGATAGCCCCCAAGACTAGGACGTTGGTATGCTAGGCACTCTTCAAATGCAAAATGGAAAATGGTCTGTGCCACAAGTCACTTACAGTATTCATTTCTATTTCAGAGGTGCCCAGTTCAGGAGCATTATAAATATTAAGAAGGAAAACTATTTTGCTGTAGGATTAGGACCCAAGATTTCAAGTTCTTTGGTGGACAATGACTGTACTTTTGGGTACTGTAGAATAAGAAAAAAACAATAATTGTATTTTGAGGCAGAGAAGGTAGTGCCTGTCAGCTATGATTCCTCCAGGGTGGGAACATCTGCTTTGCTTCAGTTTATCTATTTACGTATTTCAACTTTAATGTACAGAAAACAAGTTGACGTTTCCTGTTTATATGGGATCAGTTTTTAGCTCCTTGTAGAGAACTTGGGAAGTTCTTGAGATGTAGCTAAAAATACCACCTTTTCTGCAGTGACTTTTTAAAAAATCTTTTAAGCAATCTTCTTTTGGCAGTTGGGTCTTTCGTACAGGTTTTTAATTCGTCTCCCTAGCTTACCTTGCTCTTTTCTCTTTGCACTGCACTAAAATAGGAACAGCCTGAGTGGATCAGACCTGTGGCCCATCTTGTCCAGTAGGTAATCTCCAGACTGGCCAGTATTTCTCTAATACTGGCTTGGGAAGCAAGGAATATGGCATAGCTAACCATAGAGCATGTTGTGGAGAGAGAGACTACGCTGTCACAGTGACACCCAACCTTCTGGCCCCACCGGCTGGATGAATGGTGCAGGGTTGGTCCACAGGCTGGATTCTGCCTGGGGTTAGCTGCACCATGTTACAGTCCCATATGCCTAGATCTGGCTGTGCCCTGGCACAGTCTGGCATGTAGAGCCAAGTTATCTGGCCTGCAGAGCATCCTATAGGTCCAGAAATTTAGTCAGGGGAGCAGCAGTTAATGCAGCCATTGATCCTCTCCTGCTAAACTTTAGCCCCTTGGGGAGCCCTATGAGCCTAAAGATACATCTGAGCACCCTCGCTCTATCTTGATTACAGCTGTAGTGTTTCTTTTCTTCATGGAAGACTTCAGTTAAAACAAACAAAAAAAGGTCATTTTAATCCAAATGTTTTACAGAAAATTGCTTTTTTTTTTTTCCCCCTGAAAATCAATCCCCCAAAATTTTCTGTGGAATGTGGAAGAATGAAACATTTTGCCTAAACAAAAATATTTTGATTCAGGAATGCTCCTAAGCTACCTCACAGGAATTGTACTTCAGGTGCCCGTGTCTCCATTCTCTTTCATGGGTTTGGTTCCCTGCCTGGACCACATCTCCTTAGGGCCAGCCCTCCTGGATTGCCCGGGAGTCTACCGGAATCGGTATCGATCTCCCAGTGACTATTGAAAGCAGTCTGGGAGACTGATATTGTGAATGGGTTGAACAGTACAATTCATAACATTACATCATGTTGGAAACAAAAATCTCCTGGAATAGCTTCAGTTGGAGTTGACAACCTTACATCTCCTGTAAGGAAAAATTCTGACAGAACATTTCCTACCTGCTCTAATCCCAGTACCAGGAACCTGGCAGGGCAGGTCAGACTTTTCTCCTTACCAGCCAAGCAGAACAAGCCCTGGGAAGGAGAGAGCATTAGGAGGGTGACAGCAGCTAAGCTGTCCTATCTCAGGGCTGGAAGTCCAGTCTCAATTAGTACCCAGGTCTGTAGGAGACTAAATGGATTTGAGGGACTGAAAGACTATTGTATTATGCAAAAGAGTTAATAAACAGGCCTCCACAAAAGGGGATGTTGTTCTAAGTTTTCTAATATGGGAGCAAATCATTTTACGATCCAAGAGGGAAAGAAGCAGACCTGCAGTTTTTTTACCGTGTTTAGTATAGTACTAAACATGCACACACATGCACCAGTACCATGGTTGTCACCAAAGGAAGTAATCTTTGTTTGTTTCCTTTTGAGCACTCAAAGTAGATACTCCATTTAAAGCAATATTGCTTACATCCAGTAATTATCCTTAGCTAATCCCATAATGAATTACACCCTAAATGTCATTTTCTAGCAGCTCCAATTAATGTGACTGATTAACTAAAGTAGTACCCCTTCCTACTCAGAGGTATCTTAACCAAAACACACTTCTTCCTTGTTTCTTGATTTCTGTAAGGTGCACAGATCTCCTTAAACACTAATAACAAAGCCTGTTATGACATTAAATTGCCTGTTTCTTTGTGTGATTGCTATAACTTCATGCTCTTAGTGCTGTAATTACCATAATTGTCCTCAGTCACAGGAGATCCAAAGTTAAGTTGCCAGATGATTTTAGCAGTGTGAGGGTGATGTTGTAGCTGTGATGATCCAGGAATTATGTGAGAGGTAAGGATTTTTTGCAGTGATATCTTTTGTTGTACTGACTGCATGGTACGGATAAAGGTAGACAAGCTTTTGAATGCAAGTTATTCGTCACCAGGTGGGAGGAAGGAAGCAAGCAGAGCTATTGTTAGGAACAGTGGGTAAAGCTGTGAAATTGGAAGGGGGAGAAACTCTCAGGGGTAGCAAACAAACAATTAGAAGACAAAAAGAAGTTTGATTACTGACAGATCAAAACATATCAAAAAGGAGGAGAGTCATTATCACCTGTAGTGTGTAGGAAGAATTTTAGGATTCAAATAAATTATAGTGTGTCCTAAAATTCATATTGATGTTCAGTCCTTGGTTGTTTGTGTCCAGTCAGCTATGAATTTCAGTTCCCAAGTTTACCTTTTAAAGGTGTTTGGTACATTTCCCTTGAGCATGAGGATAGTGAGGTCAGAAAGGGAATGTCTGTTCTATGAAAAATAGGCTCCAACTGATGTGTATGTGTTTCTGTCCCTCATTGTTTTTTTCTGTGAGAGGTCATTCTGGTGTATCATTTTGGTGCATAGTTGCTGTTTAGTTTTACCCACATAGTTACCATGGCTAAAGATAGAAGTTATACATTAACCGGTTTAAGTGATCGGAAGCTGTTTTAAACCTGTAACAGAACAGAAGTTCAGTGCAAATAAACCAGTTTCAAAATGGCTGAAACTGGGTTAAGATAAACCTGGTTAAATGTAGTATCAGACTTAACTGATTTAGACGAAACCATTTTGTGAAATTTCTGTGCCAGAGCCCTTCCTGGTTTAAGTTAAATCAGAGTCCCCCAGCATCCCAGCGTGCTCTGAAGCCCTGGGCTGTGCTGTGCTGTTTGCTCCAGAGAACAGGGCTGGCCCCGCCCCTCTTGTTCCCTAGCTGGAGCAGTGAGGGCTGGCTCACTGCTCCCTGTGCCCCCAGGCAAACCCCAGCTGGGGGTTGGGGCCAGGAAGGGGAGGTTAAACGCGCCTTCTCCTGAGTACAGACTGCCCTGCCAGCTTACTTAGCGCTGGCTGTGACTGTGAACTACAAATCCCGGAGGCACCTGGAAGCAGGAAGAGGAAGTGATGAGCAACCCTGCACAGTCCTGCTGCTTTGATTCTGGACTGCAAATCCCAGAGACCTTGGAGGCATCAGGAAGAGTAAGTGAACACACTGCCCGTGCTGTGTTTATAGTTTTTTTTAACAAGAATAGTTCTTTCTCCAAGCTTTTATGAATTTAGTACCACTACCTTTCCCCCCTGCCCAGGCAGAGCATGGGCTAGGGCCTGGCCACACCCCCTCTGCTCTAGCAGGGAGGGGGGAAAAGTCTTGGAGGGTTTTTTCCTCTTCCCTTGCCTTTGGCTTTGGCTGGCAGGTGTGCTCTAGTGCACTCGCCCCACCTCTCCCTGGCTTCCAGCTTGAGCCATTGAAGGCATGTGGCTTCATTTCCTCAATCAAAAGTGAATGTGTTTTCATTTGCTTATCGGTTCAGTCTCTGCAGCTTAGACTAAACAGCAAAGACTGAATCAATTCAGCCTCAGCCTTTTTGACTGTCTGTACTTAGCCCATGAGGGCATTTAGTGCACTGGATCAGATTTTGAGAAAGACATGTAGGATCTGTGGATTCTGATGGGTTTGTTGTGGGGGATGTTGCTTGTAGTAACAGTGAAGATGTGTTGAGAGGTTAGGCATCTATTGTTAAGGCAAGGTTGTGTTCCATTTGATGTCTGTTGAACAGTGGGGAGTTGGGTGAGGTAAGGGAGTTGTTTGAAAGCCAGAGGGGCTAGGAGTATTTCTGCGAAGGTCCAATCTTTGTTGAGCATAGGCTGTAGTTGTTTGATGGCCCTTTTAATCCATTCTAGTGTGGGGTGGAAGGTACCAGGCATTTCCAGTCACAGGGGGGTTCTTTTTGTATTGTGGTAGGTTATTGTGGGGTATTTGACCAGCTCTTTCAAGGATATAGTATGTTTATCTACTGGAGTGTCCTTGTTGTATAAAGGCAGATTTTAGGCTGGCCAGGTAGGCATCACGAGCGTTCTCCTCTGATCTCATGCAGTGGTATCTAAGGGTTTGGCTGTAGATTACAGCTTTTTTGTTTTGCTTGGGATGATTGCTGGTCTTGTGGACGTAAGTATGGTGGTCCGTGAGTTTTTTGTACATAGTAGTTTCTAGTGTGCCATTCCAGATATTGATCATAATGTCTAAAAATTTGATGTTCATGTAGGACAAGGGTGCTCAGTTATGTCATTTAGCCAGCTGTGCTTCCCACATGTAAAGTTATCCCACATGTAAAGTTATCCAACTCATAACTTTGTTGAGTTATGGATCTCAACAAAGATCCATAACTTTGTTGGTGGGGGAACAGTAGCAGCATGAATTGCCACTCCCCTGCTGTCAGAATTTTGGACCTATGGGAAGCCTTGCAGATAGTGTGCCCCTGGGCACTGGATCAGGTGTGCAGGACCAGGCCAAGGCAGTACAGAACCCAAAGGCTTGATCTGGGCACATGAGGCCTGATCCAAGTGTTCAGGAGCTAACGCCATGTGCTGACCCAGTGAGGAATCTGGTGAGGTTTTCGCATAGTTTTTGGTGGATTTATTCATCTATATGAGCCCTAAGGTAAAAGGTGGAAGATTTGTAGTCGGAAGCAGTGCCAATGTAAAGACAACTTGTTCATCCAGGAACAGTGCACGCTAGTCAGAGTCCATGGAAATGTGGGATCCCACATTACATCAACCACTTCGCCTTGGGTTATCATGGTGGTAATTCCTGACCCTGACAGACGCTTAGATTTGAACAGAAACAGTCCTTGTTCTGGGTGGGTCTGAATTCAAAGGGAAGAGGAAAGCTTTCCCACATGTTATAGTTTGTTAAAGGGTAAGCTCTTTGGACCAGGGACAGTCATTTTTCCAGTTTGCAAAGCACCTAGTAGAAGGGTCCCAACTTGGTTGGTATCTGGTAGGTACAACAGCATAAACATTATAATTAATGAGAAAATTCAACAAATTAAAGATGAATATTCAACTTTGTACTTTGGGGTACATACTGTATCATTTTAATATAGGTTGTATTTTGTATCGTTGTGTGTTGTCATAAATACAATGCAAACTAGCATATACTGCACACCTTTGAATTCAGGAATCCCTTTGTATGTACAGTGTTATGCTGTGCTGCCCTGTAGTGCAGGCTCTGCATCTCAGCTGGTTTTTTCAGTTAGCTGAAATGTTTTGAGGCCTTGCACCACTTTCAGTTTTAGAACAAAGTGAAAAGTCAACTTTTCTCTTCCCTAAGACATGTTAAAATGCCAGAGGAATGTGACTGCAAAAGATGAATATAAGGCTGGGGCATTTTGAAAGTATTTACCTGTGGTAAATGGAAGCTTTTTTGGAGTTTTACAGTTGGCTTCAGCTGGAACAGAATTAGGCTACTGAGGTGTGGGAAATGGGATCATGGCGATTTTAACATTAACATCAGAAATATCTGCACGTAAAAATGTAAGTTTTTAGAAAAAAAAAGGATGTTTGGTTAATCTGGTGAATGAAATACCCATGGGAGTTGGACTATACTGTACTTTACTTTTTTTAAAACCTTGGGCCAAGGCCAGAAACACAGTACCCTTACAAGCAGTGATGAGGCAAGAAACCTAATTGTTATTATTATAAGCAAGAATTGGGACTGTTAAGCTACTTTATCCATTTGGCTAATATATAATTGGCAAGGTCCCTGTTTCATCAGGAAATATTGGTTGTCTTAATTTCCTACCTGCTATATAGAGAAAATGAGAGTGGAGAGACTAACACCCTTTCCTCCAGTGAAGGCATCCTTAGCACATAGACAATTGTGTTATCTGTGCCAGGGGGATTGTGTTTTTCCAGTTGTTGTCATGCCAGTACTGTTATCGGTTCAATCTACACATCTTAAACTGACTTGGGAAGATTGAATTGATTCAGCCTCAGGCTTTTTGACTGTCTGTACTTAGCCTAGGTGTTTGTAATCCTTCACTTCAGAGGCTCATCTCTTCTAAACTATCTTCCAGTTAAAGTCCTACTGATGAGATTTTGCACTGCCTTGCCTTTCAGTTCCCTATTGGATGGAGTTGGTATTCACAAAAGATATCTTTAACCAAAGCACATTGCTAGAAGGTGAAGCTCCCATAGACTTTCAGGAATTGCTCTCAGATTTTATCATCAGCTTTACAATTGCTGAGGTGAAGCTCTTAGACTTGACCATCAGCTGCCATAACTAGAGGCATAATTGGGCAATTTTGTGCCCAAGCCATCAGTGTGGCTGCTGTTATTTTCGTGCCCCTTCCGCCCCCAAACACCGTGGTGCCCCAGTTGCCTCCCTTTTATTTATGCTACTGGTTATAACCTTCCAATCCTGACCTCTCCCAAGCACTGAGTGCCAGCATTGTAGCTTTGTGGCTTCTGTATATACCCCAGACCTCCATGGTAGCAGAAAGCTAGGGAGGATTTTTATCAAGCAATAGAATATTTTAATCATGGAATTGATTTTAAAGGGGTGAAATTATTGAAAACAGGATGGGAATCAGACAACAATTAGCTATGGAATAAACAAATTCCACTTGACACTAGAAACAAGAAATTCATTAATGACAAACCAAGAAGGTGTGCATGTCTTGGTGCTACTGTATAATGCTTAAATCTTTAGTGGGCCAGTAATTCTTTTCATATTTAAATTCTTCTCCCACAGCCCCAGTAACAACAGAAGGCTGTGTCTGTGTGTGCACACACGTGTGCTGTAAAGAGATCAGAAAGCAGACCCATGGGATTATGATGCTTATTCAAGGGGGCTGCTGCTTCTAGCTGATTCTGGTGGACTGTAACTTCGATGCCACACAGCTTAACCCTCAAATCCCACACTCCCTGAGAGATTAGTTGATCAAGACAGCCTTGTTAGGAAGTACAATGGTTGTGTTCTGTGGCTGTGAAGCACTCTGATAGGTTGCCTCTAAGATTTTTCTAGTGATGATGAGATTTTTCAAGCTACTTTAAATTAATTTTGTTTCCCCCACCAGCTATTGTTTTGAATCAGAACAGAGCCTCCTTGTATTAAAAACGCCAGGAATGATCTGTGTTAAATTGTTCACAAAATTAATTTAAGGTCCAAGGTCACAAACTCCTGCAAGACCATTTTAGGCTGGTGTAACAGGGGGCCTTCTCGGGGCTGATTTCCCAGTGGCCCTCCCACCTGCTTCTGGGCTAACCGCCCGCCTTCTCGCCTGCCACGCCTGGTTGTTAATTGATTATTTGTTGTTAATAAAGCGGAAGGCTGCCCATTTCTTGCCCCGATGCCAGGGGGCGCTATCTGCGGCTCCGTTCCTCCCCTACACTGCAGCCCAAGCCTTGCAGATGGCATCCATTGGTTCTTACAATCATTGGCCCCATGCTGGGCCCCAGACTTCTCCGATGAGAACCCCTCTATGATCCCTCCATTCTGGCGGCCTATGCCGTCTTCATTCCCGGCTGCATAGCTCCCTGAGCCGCTTTCCCCTTACGGCTGTGGTTCCCCCCGGGACCTTTGGCTACTAGCCCTGGCCCACCGCCAGGCCAGTCAGGACCCCAGGCGTGCAGCTCTTGGGCGTCCCTCGTAGCGGGCCCCCCCCACCCTGGCCCTTTGACCCTTCGGGTCCTGGCCCCAGCACAGGCCAGTCAGGGGATGTTCAGACAGGTTCTTGAGTCTGTGGCCTCACACTCTCTCTCTGGAGTCTACCTTCCAGACCCCAAAAGGGGTAACCCACCCGGTTGTGGGGGTTAGGGGTTAAGGCGCCCCGACCCACCTTTCACCGTGGTGGTAACTGGCCTGCCATTTTCTGGGGGCTCCCGCGCCACTGAGAGCCCCACCAGGCCACCCACTCCTGGCAGGGTGCAGTTTTAGGTCATCCCCAGGACTGCAAGTCTCCTTACCATCCCCTACAGCTCCTCCCTTACCTCCAGATGATACCTGCATCCAGGCAATGTTGTTGTCTGGCTCCCAGCAGCAAAATGCCCTGTTTATATGGCAGCCCTGAATCTACAATGGCTGCCCTCATCAGGCATCTGCCAGCTGCTGTCTTCTGGCCCTTAAAGTGACCGGCACCTACAGTGCCCTGCCACAGCTGGACATAAGGAAAAACTTATTTACTGTCTGAGCCCCCAAGGCCTGGAACAAACTCCTCCCAGCAGTAGTGCAAGTACCTACTGTGGACTCCTTTAAGAAACATTTGGACGTGGATCTTGCTGGGATCCTTTGACCCTAACTGACTTCTTGCCCCTGGGGCAGGGGGCTGGACCCAGTGATCTTATGAGGCCCCTTCCAGCCCTAATGTCTATGAAGTAAAAAAAAATTACACTGGTTAGAGGTCCCCATCTGTTTGAATGGGAATCTTTTTGATTTGTTCTGATGCAACTCAAAGGGTTTGGATTCAGTTGTTATACCTCTGCATTGCTGGTGTGTGTCTATTGGAAACAAACAAGCTCTGGGAAGTCATAAGATCTTTTCGGTGAATGTTTCCATCACAAAGATCAAGTGTGGGGGGACCAAAGATTTTTTCAAAGTCTGCTTTTGTTACATTATTTTTTGTGCAGAACAGGACCTGATTGGTTTGTGGTATGCGCAGCTTAATGATTTCAGACCTGTTTCCTTCTCCAGTGACACAGGTCCAGTGATCACAATGCATTTGACTTACATGGGAGAGACGTTAAACACTGATGTAGTGTTGTTTGCATTCTGATGGTTTGCGTTCTGAGCTTTGCTCATGGCACAGGACCCCACTGGGCCACAGAGGAGTTGAAGATGGTTCCCGCCCCAAAGATCTTACAGTATAATTGCCAGACAAGAGATCACAGATGGTGTAACGGAGGGCAAGGAAACTATGAGATGACACAGTTCCAGTTTACTGCTGCATTTATGAGCATGTCCAGTTTGGATTTGATGTTCTCTCCTTGATTTTCCCTTCCATTGTTTCTTGACGCATGGTCATATACCAAAAGTTCCCATGACTATACAGATTTTTTTATAGTTTATGATAAATTTAAAGCTGAACTAAAAGCTATAAGTGTTCCTGGACAGCCATTTTATGAGTAAAGTCAGTAGAAAATAAGGTGAGAATAAAGTATTAATTTGTTATAGTTTAGCAAAAAGGGAAGGATTTAAATTTTTTTTCTATGTAATTGGTTTGGCATTTAAGCCTGTTGATTGATTTATGTACCTTTTATAATTTTAACTTTACAATATTTCTCAGGGTCTCTCTCTATATTTTGAAAGCATTTATAGGAGACACAAAATTAAACATTTTCTCCTACCTCTTTGTAGATAGGAAATAGCTGGTTTTGGATGTCATTCTTATCTGAGCAAAGTACAGTGGGAGTCAGCTGTTGGGTGGTGAACTGCTGTGTTTTTAAGAAAACCTCTGCAAAAGCTTCAGCCTGTGTTTAACTTTACAGTGACAGAAATTCAAAGCGACAGAGATCAGAATCTGGCCCCATATGCATTCAGTGCACTTGTTATACACTGTTCAGTGTAGAGCTGTGTGTGGTTTTTTTTTTGGGGGGGGGGGGGAATAGTAAATTAATAAGAAAATGGATTTTCTGAGGGGACAAAAACTGCAAATCTGGGTAAGAAAAAAACGGGGGGATTTGAAAATGTTTAAGTGTTTCATTTTGACAGTTTCAAAGGTTTCATTTCAGAAATGCTGAAATGTTTTGTTTCAACATTTTAAAATAAAACTTTTGACCTTTTGCTTCAAAATGTCATGTTTTGGGTTTTTTTTTTTAAATGACTATTAAAAGGAAAAAAATGGTTAAACAAAAGGGTTAAATAACATGAAAGGAAGGCAAAACATTTAAGAGCAGGCTAGACAGAGCTATGAACCCATACTTGTCCTCAGGGGCTTCTGGAATTTAATTCTTTGGAAAAGGAGAAGCTGAAATGTGCTGCATGCTATGACTTGCCAGGAGGGAAAGTTTTGCTGTTTGAGAACAATAGGCAGGTTTGTGGTGCTGTTTTATATGGGGATCAGGAGTTGCAGGAAATGAAAAGCTAGGTTTACCCAGCTAGCTGTAAGATTGATGTTTGCCCTGAAAATTGTTTCTCAAGCCACTCTTTTCTTTCCAGTGGAGCACCTCTCTCTCTTTAACTGGTGATTGCTGGAGAGGGAAATGATTTTTAAATTCAGCTGCCGCCTAGTTTCTTGTATAATCTGTATTGCACACGCCTGTTTTGTAAGCTTACTAGAGGCACAAGGGATTAATTAGGTCTTTAAAAGTCTTGCCATCAAAACTTTTTTCCAAGGGACTTCCTCTGAATAGAACCTAGGAATACTAAAATTAACCTGAACCATTATATTAAGCAAAGCCTGTATCATCCTGGCTGCCCTTTGTCTTAGAAGTCTAAACTTGCCTTCTCTGCTTCTACTTCATTGACATCCCAGTCCCTTGAGAGGTGGCTGCAGGTGAATGTCTGTAGGTTGCCTGTGGCTCTAAATGGAGAGAATTCCTAAGTGCCACAAGTGCAAAAACATTAAGGTAAGATGCTCAATCTAGAGGTATGTTTACACTGCAAAGGTAACTGAGGTTGGCTAAATATGAATTGACTAAGGGTGAAGCTATGCATTGCACTTAAACCATACTAAATCCGTCTAATGTTAGGTGGTGTTAAAATTAGATCATGCTGCGAGCCATTGCATGGTAAGGGTTGATACTGTTTAGTGCCTGCACAGCTATAACTTGCCATGTGAGCAAGGGCATGGCTAGGAGCCAAAATACCTGGGCTCTATCCTTGATCTAGGCAGGGGACAGGGGTTAGGAGCAATACATTCAGGGATGCAGAAGGACAGCAAATTGTTCATTTTACCTCTCTGGAGCAGACTGAAGTTACCCTAACATGAGTTTGGTAGCACAGCCCAGAGTTAACCCTTGCCTGAAGTGGCATAACTGAGATGCTCAGAGGGCGCTTAGCACAAGTTTCATAGATTTCAGAGACATTAGGGCTGGGAGGGACCTCGGAAGATCATCGAGTCCAGCCTCCTGCCCCAGGGGCAGGAAGTCAACAGGGGTCATAGGATCCCAGCAAGATAAGCATCCAAATGTCTCTTGAAGGCATTCAAAGTAGGTACTTGAATCACCTCCAGTGACAGTCTATTACAGATCTTGGGGGCTCGGACTATAAAGAAGTTCTTCCTTATGTCCAGCCTGAAACGGTCCTGAAGGAGTTTGTGACCGTTTAACCTTGTCATCCCTTGGGGGCTCTAGTGAACAGACATTCCCCCAGATCCTGTGAGCACTCCTGGTAAACTTATAGGCAGCCACCAGATTGCCCCTGAGCCTGCACTTTTCCAGGCTGAAGAGTCCCATAGCTCTCAGCCTCTCATCATAAGGTCTGTTTTCCTGACCTTTGATCATGCGTGTGGCTCTCCTCTGGACTCTCTCAAGCTTCTCCACATCCTTTTTGAATTGTGGAGCCCAAAACTGGACACACTACTCCAGCTGCGGCCTCACCAAGGCCGAGTACAACGGGAGAATGATGTCCTGGGATTTGCTTGAGAAGCATCTATGGATGCAAGCCAGCATTTTGCTTGCTTTACTAGCCACAGCATCATATTGAAGGCTCACGTTCATCTTGTGGTCAATCATGACCCTCAAGTCCTTTTCATCTGTAGTGCTAGTCAGCATAGCACTGCCAAGCCTATAAGCATGCTGCGGGTTTTTCTTCCCAAGGTGGAGAACCTTGCATTTATCGGTGTTAAACACCATTAGGTTCTCGTCTGCCCATTTCCTGAGCCTTCAAGGTCAGCTTGGATCGCCCTCCTGTCCTCAGGTGTGGACGCTTTACTTCAGAGTTTGGTGTTGTCAGAGAATTTGGCCAGTCTGCTTTTGATACCAGTGTCCACATCCTTAATGAAGATGTTGAGTAGTGTTGGCCCAAGGACAGAGTTAACAAGCTCATGTTTTAAATACCTTTAGTATGGTCTAGTATAATGTATAATTTCACCCTTATAACTCATCTTAAAATTGTAATGCGTTTTAACTTGAATTAGCAATTCTAGTTGAAACCTACAGAGGAGTATGGGATTGAATTCGAGTTGCTAAATCAAATTAAAACCTCAGGGATCTTCTTCTTGCTGAAGTTCTAGCCTGCTGTGGCTAATTTAGACAAGCTGACCAGAGTTAGGAACATACCTTTTTTTTTTACCATGAGGCTAGCTTGTTGGTTGAGCCTGTAACTTTAGAGAGATTCTTTCTTGATTTAAAGACCCAAGTAATGGGGAGTACACCATCTTTTTGGTAAATTGTACTAAGGGTTACATATACTCAGTGTTCAAAAATTGCCTTTTTTCCTGCGTAGCTGGTAGCTGAAGGCAGATAAATCTACCTGATCTCATTATGCCTTTTTCTGCTAAATTAAAGAGCCCTGAGGCCTCAGATGTTCTCCTTTTACAATTATTTATACAGTAATAAAGTTCTCTCAGTTGCATTTCCTTAATAGACTGGTCAAGTTCTGCTTAAGGTAAAGTATTGTTTAGTTTGCATTTAATTGTTTCAGATCCTTACCTCAGCCCAAGCTTCAGGCTTGTACTGTGGATAGATGGACCAGATAACTCAGGAATCCAGTCAGAAAACTTTACAAAAAGCAATTAAGTTTCTTCAAACCAGCTTTACTGGTTTTGTTTAAATGGTTGGTTGGAGAGTCCTCTTTTTGTGGTTTATATAAAGTATGTCCTAATAGAGATGTTCTGAAAGCTCTTCATGTTTCTAACGCATATTGTTTTTACCAAAATAAAAAAGTTCAAATATACATTCTTTGAGAGAGCTGTCATGGACCAAAACAGCTCTTCAAAATAGAGTAACATTCAACACCCGTAAATTGTACACCATAGTCCTATTAAAAATGGAATGTGTATTTAAATACACCATTTATGTGCATGATTTCACTTTAATATTTCTAAAATTGTAAACAACACGTGTTCTGTGTATGAAATAAGTCTCCTGTCTGTTTCTGGAGATACTAGTTGATATAGTCTTGAGAGAGGGGACACAGTTTCTCTTAGCAGCAAATCTTGCAGTGGCAGAGCTGCAATCGGAAGCAGGTTCCTCCCTGCCCTACCAGTTTTCCTATATGTAAAATGGGGGACAAATTTTTCCCTTTGGCCAAAGGAAACAAAAGTCGTGGAAGAGGTGATATCTTTTATTAGACCAACTAGGTATTTATGACTTCCCTTTGGCAAATGTTTTAAGATCCGTAGGAGAAAATCCCAATATAAGTGCTAGGTGATTATGAATTACGATTGCATTTATTTACTTGTCTTATGTCAACACCAAGGTGCGGTTGAGGCACTGTGTTGGCCCTTAGTAAAACACTTAGTAAGGCACAGCCTTTGTCCAAAGAAGTCTAAATAGGCAAGTTGGGGGAGAGGAAAGGAGAGGGAAAAATGCATCAAATACTTGCTACATCCTGATGTTACTGTGGCAATACCAGCATGCCTCAAATAGCTGCATAGCTCTGTATTTCTTGGGTACCTATGGTTATATACTCAGAAGCCTTCCCCATTACCTCAGCAGCTTATTTTGTTTTTGTCGTAATGGGAGCAATCTTGTCCTTATAATAATGGGAGTGATTTTTAATTCTCCCAACTTCGAAACAATTAGCTCTTGTGGTGTTGTGCTGTGGAAAACCCTGGGTCATTAATGTGACCATTAGGGAGGTGAGAGAGAGAGGTGCATGGAAGTTGTGTGAATTCAACACCGGCAAATAAGGTGTTTTGTTGCAGTAGCAAAAGTTTGGGGGGAAAGGAGGAAAGTGGCTGAAAATGGGCATGGTTACAACCACCCAAAAAAAGAACCCAGGCAGTTCACACATACATTACCCACTCTGGGACTCTAGGGACAGTTTGTCCTCCTCTTCATTTTTCAGTACTTTAAGTTTTGATTGAATTCAGCTGAACTTTTGTAACTTTTTCCAAGGACTGGT
>NW_005841941.1:2222374-2227626 GCF_000455745.1 Alligator sinensis
AAAGAGTATTGAAAGCAAAGTAGTAAAATTTTCAGGCTGAACTTGTGCATGTTTCCTCAGCTATAAGCCTAGTGGGAAGCACAGACCCTTGTTGCATTGTGACAGGAAATTGTACTCATTCCCAAACTGTGACTGGTCTTGTTAACATTTAACAGAGATCTATCTGTGTGTGGTCTGAAGAGATGGTCCGTTTGGTAGGTTAAGTCATCTTAGGCAAGAATTCGGTTTCCTCTGCCAGGCTGGAATGGGCCACGTGTTATGAGACCTTCTCTTTCTTGCACTCCAAATCATAGCTTCATGAGTTAATGCAAGTGCCATTAACACACAATCTTTTTTTTAACTGTACTTTTCTTAGTTGTTTGTCCTTTGGATATGATCTTCATTAGGACTGGGGTTCAGCCTAGCAGAGAAAGGTCATTGGCACCTTGGTCCCTGTAATATAGCATGGTCGCAATTGCTATATTATCTCTTCTGCAGTGTCAGTTTTTATGTTGCTAAAAACTCACAACGTCCAATTGTGTCAAGTACCCAGAAAGAGAGAAGCCAGGTTCCTAGCTACACTTGAAAGGATGAATTGAGAAAAGAGTTTATAGTGAATAATTTACCAGAGTAATTTTGCTGTCTTACAGGGAGAGGATTATGTGATCTGCTTATGGGCAGTTCTCAGGTTTTGGTGTTGGTGAATGTTGGTGTTGGTGAATTTCTGCAGAAGATCATTCTTTCTTTTGTGCATCACAGATTGTGACTATTTCAAGGAACATGGGTGTGTACAATTCATACTGTTAGCTACATTGCCTATGAGGTATTTTTTCTGTTCTGTAACTGGATGAAGGTTTTCTTTTCCCCTCTTTTCAATTTAAAACAAATAAAAAGTGACCATGAACACTTATGGGTAACCTACCAACTGGAAAATTGCAAAACCAAAATGTCATACAATCAATTGATCTGTTTTAGCAAACAGCAGATCTAGCAGAATACCAGCATCACAGTAATGTGGCCTAAACTTCCATTCAACAACTCTTCTTTAAAGGTCAAGAGAACGAAATGGTCCTTGTAACTACCCCTACAGAGTGGTTTAGGAATAATTATGAAAAAATTCACTAGGATTTACTTTTGTAAATTGTGCATTTACAGTTTTATATTTGAAATGGTATGAAGTCTATTACAATTAAACCTCCAGACATTCATGCCAAAAATGCATTTATGGCAAGTATTCTTCCAAAGAAACTTGGAAGAATTGGAACATTTGTGGGACCTGAATAGGAACCTGAAGTATCTTTTACTCCTCAGATGTGAAAAAGAATGGCTTGTATTTGAAAGCTTGTCTAACCCTACCCCAACTATGCAGTTTATCCAATAAAAGATATCACCCTAAGAAATCCTTTCCTTTTGCATAATTACTGGACAATCACAGCTACAACATCACTCTTATCACTCCTATTTGATCACATATCAGCTATTAGTTGATCATAACTGTTCCATGAAGTATTCCAGAGGGGACATGTCAGTTACTTCTTTTTCTAAACTCTTCAAGCTAGGAACAGAAATTACCCAGTGAATGTCTGGTTCACTTGCTTATCAGTTCAATCTGCACAGTTTATACTTACCTGCAAAGATTGAATTGATTCAATGTTGTTTTTTTTGACCATCTGTACTTAGTCTCACTGTGGTTCACCTTGCATCCATTATTTGTACCAGACTTTTACTGCTGTAGGATCTGTCTTCATGTGATTCTTAAGGGGGAGCTCAGAAGTGAAATCAAGTGCTAGCAATTAGTGTTTCCCCACCTTCATCAAGCATGTTCTGTGCAGATGGCATTTAAATCTTTTCAGCTGCAGTCTGATGACCTCTTCTACAAAGAAAGAGCATGTAGAATTGCTCTGGCAGTGTCATTCTGATTACAGTGCTGTTGCTGGTGTCTACATAGTTGGAAAGTCTCTCTTAAAATTGGAGTTGGGTAACAGATTAAAGCTTTTGAGGTAGCCTGTGCCTATAAATGAAGCCCAGGAAGACAGCTATGGTTGATTGCCTGTACCTGCAAATTGAATTGAAATGCAGTGACTTACCTTTCAGTCATTTCACTCTGTCCATTGAGTAGAGAGAAGTAGTTAGCCATGCTAGTCTGAAGTCAGGGAGAAGGCAGGGTGACAAGACTAATTTGTTCAGAGAGGCTTTCACAGGGGGCAACTTACTTCATCAAATGCTATGAATGGAATAGCAGAGAGCAGGGGTTACTAAATAAAAATAAATAAAATAATTTAAATACAAAAGATGGGGAAGGAGGGAAGAAAAGGGTGTGGGAAGGGTCACTGCTGAGAGAGGCAAAGATGAGTTGAAGAGATCAAAAGGGATAAAGAAAGCAGACAACCCACTGAGGGACATAAGGGTTATAAAAGCTGCTCCAGGTAATAAGATAAAAGTACAGAGTTTCTGTTGAGATCATACTTAACACAATCCAGTCTGCAGATGATTTCTTGTTCTGCAGTTTTGTGTTGAGTTGGTTTTTAAAATATTGCTCAAAAACAGCTACTCTGAGGTCAGTGATGGAATAGCCAGTGAGGCTAAAGTGTTCTGCCACAGACTTCTGTACATTCCTGGAAGTGATGTCAAATTGCTGTCTATTCATTCTTTCATATAGGGATTGCCTTGTGTGTCTAATATAGATAGCAGAGGAGCACTGGCTGCAAATGATGGTGCATATATCCCTCCTTCTCCGGAGAGATCAGAGGGAAATAGGGCAGAGCCATTGTTCTCCTCCCTGCTGGATGCCCCATTGCTTTCTGCTTTGTTAAGTAGAGAGGGGGAGTTTGTAAGAGATGTTTATGAATTTGTTCATTACATAGAGTTATTCCACTGTCTCATGCAAACATTTCAGCCCAGCAGTTGTTTGTCATCTGCAGCTGTTGGAGTATTTGCTATTTATTCCTCATAGTATGATTAGTGAGCTTAGCGTATACCAACACTGCCCAGCATGACTGAGTGTATGAGTACCTGGGTACTTCTAAATAAACTAGCTCAGGTACCAGAAGCATGGTAGCATGGAGCAGGATAACTTACCATGCTCAAAAGATCTAATGCAGGGGTTTTCAACCTTTGCCTTGATGCGATGACTGAAGCTGCTATAAACAGGTGCATGGCTTGAACAGATCAATTCCACTTCTAGCCTTCACATGAATATGTGTTAGTACATGTACCCCTGGGGGTACTTTGAAAGGTCCCAGGGGGTATGTGTGGGCAGGCAGGGATGGAGCGCCACCACCCCACGCCACCGCCTCATGGGAGCAGGGCTGGTGCTGGGTGAGGGTAGCTGCGCCCCTCTGTGGACACAGGGGGTGAAATCTATGGCAGCAGGACTCGGCGGGGGGGGGGTTTGAAACTTGCATGCAGTAGCCACTGCTGCCATCCGCCACCCCACACTGCTGCGTCGTGTGCAGCTGCTGTCACCTCCCCCGTTGACTAGCCGCCGGGGGTACACCGCTCAAAAAAGGTTGAAAACCCCTGCATTAGAGCAAATAACAAGTTCTGTCATGATAACATTCATAGACATTAAATTGAAGTGAAGTAAAGTTATTTTTTGAATTGGCATACCTCTGCTGAATGCAAGGAAATGTCAATGCATTGTAGGTCTGTTCTGACTGGAGGAGAAATTGGGGATATGAAGTCTGGGTGTAATCCTCTTGTGAGTTATTTGGTTACACTATCTACATAAATCCGTAAACAGAGACGAACACACTCGGCACAGAGACAATCTCTTTATTTGTACCAAAACTTTAATCTTTCTTGTGTGGGCAAGCAATCTATATGGGATTCTTACAAGCATTTATAGCAATGACTTTATAGCAATGACTGTATTTTCCAAACCCTGTTGTTGATGAGAATGCTCCACTACACTAGGTGCATGTTCTTCAAAGAGTTAACAGATTATTAGTCCTATACTGCATCGCAACCATCTCACCTTTAGCTCTGTTTGTTTTGTGACTCAGCGGAAGCATGGCTTTCTGAGAATTTCTGAATGAGAATTCATGCTAGTTTGAACAGCTTCCTGGTTTCCATTCATAGGGGGCTTGACAAACATTCTGCTTTGTTTTGGTTACTGTGTTTTTCATAAAATCATGGCTCAGCCATAACTGTTTTTTCCTGGTGACATGAGGAAACCATGCAGAACAACAGGATATGTTTTGTTAATTATTTCAGTCTGAGAGCTCCAAGGGGTAGACTGGATTTGCCTCAAATAGAGTCAAGGTTCAACAGTAAATTTGTACAACTGGTCCAAGTTTCAGTGTTATAGCTATATGCAAGTAATGGTAAGGACTGTAGAACCATACGATGATAGGTCTTGTCACTTCCCTTCTGTTAGAAACAAGGTGATCTGATCTGGTCCATCCTAAGTTATCTGGCAGGCTAGTTTAGTGACTGACACTGATAAGGATAATGAAAGAGTTTTTGAACCAGATATTCAGGTGCTTCTCTCTATCTTTCCAAATCAATTGAGTTTTCAAAACTGAGTTGGCAACCTGGTGAGATGTTTTGTCTTTCCTGCTTTCAGTCAAGTCAGAAAGATAGTGGTGACAAGTACCCTTCTTGCTGTTTTGAAAACGCTCGTGATTTATAGCAGGACAGAAAATTAGAGGCAGCTGGAAATAGGTGTGCAGAATTCTGAAGTTTGGTAAGGTGTAGATTTCAGCTTCACACAATAATACAAATCGATTCTTCCCTGTGGCGTAGTTCTTCTATTTCATATGGAGTGAGTCATCCAGAAAGACCTCTCCAAACCTTACCCATTCTGTAACCCTAACCCTAACTTGGGCTGCTCCAGGAGCTCTGACCCGAGTAGCCTGACCACAGCAAATGGCTTGAAGAACTCCTAATCCCAATCAGCAATAGTAGCTAGGAGATCTCCAGCTGCCACAACACCCACTGGAGTAAGAGGAACCTTCCCGCTACAAAGGCTGACCTCTCCCAACTTGGAGTAATCCCTCCCTCAATCCTAGGAGGGACCCTCAAGGTCTCTTCTACTAACTATTAGCTTGGACTGCCCTACCTACCTGTGTCCTAAACTTAGCACTGGAAGATCTGGCATGCCCAATTGGAAAGAATTCTCCAGACCACGCTCCTACCCTAACCCTAATTCTAGTTTGGGCTGCTCCAGCAGCCCTAATCCTGCGGAGCCTGACAAGAACTAGTTTGGAGAGCCCCAAATCCTGATCAGTAAGCTTATTTGGGAGATTCCCAACTGCCACAACACCCACTAG
>NW_005841941.1:2227657-2295393 GCF_000455745.1 Alligator sinensis
AACCTTCTCACCCTGGAGCCTGGCCCCACTGCTGGGAGTCCTCCCACCCCCACCCATAGAAGAGGGTGTCTCAGGGTCCATCTCACTAGCTGTTAGCTTAAACTGCTTTACAAACAGGTCATGATAGAGTGCAGGCATGAATTCTTCTCTGCTGAGGCTGTTTGGAGACACCTCTCTTTAGTGGGCACTGACAGAAGAAAGTTTGGCCCTTTGTTCTGATTGTTCAGCACTGCAGATGCAGGGGGTGCTGTAGACCAGTGATTCTCAACCAGGGTGCCACAGCACTCTTGAAAGCATCTTAAGGGACCCCAGAGTGCTGTGGCATGTCATGCAAAGTTTGCACTATTAGATGTGCAAATATGGTTTACAACATAAACTCAGAGCTTTCAAATAGGAATCCATAGGGTCAAAAACATTCTGCCCTGCTGTGGTCTTTCTGAGTTCTTTGAAACAGAAGAATTGCTATATTATTTTTCTGTATCAAAATGCAAGTGAAAGCTAAGCTGGCATTTTCTGAGGTGTGCCTCCATTCGGGCAAGGGGTGCCTGGAGTCTAGCAAGGTTGAGAACCACTTCTGTAGACAGTGTGTATACATTGTACTCATCTCCAGGATTAGCAGTTCAGTGTCAGTGTATATATAAACTTCTAAGATGCCAGTGAAGGCTATTGAAATCAAGTTCTGGACTTTCTGTTTGCTTGCTGCTCTTCTGACTAGAGATTAGGGGAAATATCCTGACTATGAGAGTGGTCAGGCACTGGAACAGGCTACCTAGAGAAGTTGTGGATTCTCCGTGCTTGGAAACTTTCAAAAGCAGGTTAGACAGACACTTGGCTGGGATGGTTTAGTCAGGAATGATCCAGCTTTGAGCAAGGGGCTGAACTAGGGGTGCTGCCAAGGCCAGTGCCCCTTGCTCATTAGTGACGCAAAGGGGGTACACATGGGTACACGTGCACCCCCTGAGTGTGGCGGTGCACCCCTTGCAAAAAGGCACCACCAACACTGCTGGCGGTATCTGCAGACTGTCAGGGGCTGGGGGTGCACCCCCCCCCCCCCCCCACCAACACTGCTGATGGCGTCTGCAGGCGGTTCGCGATCACTGCTATCCTCTGATGATACTGCTGGTGGTGTCTGCAGGTGGTCGCCAACAGCTGGTTGGTGCTTGCCACCCCCCTCCTCCGCTGCCAACAGCGCCACAACCACCTGTGGGAGCTCCCTGCTTGCTGCCGCCATGCTCCTGTGGCCAACAGTGTCACTGCTGCCTGCGAGAGCTCACCATGCCCCCCCAGCATCCATTCATGCCCTTGCTCAAAGCAGGACATGCAGCTCCCTGTTAAACTTTGGAGCACCTTCACCTGAACACTCATGTAATGAGGATTAAGATTGTTGCAGGATCAGGCCCTTTTAAAGTGGTCTACAGCCACGCACGTCTGTAAGGGCACAGTTGTAGAGTGTTCCAGGGGGCCAATTGCATGACAAAATGTCACTTGTGTCAGTGCCCTAGATGACCTTGTGAGATCCCTTCCAGCCCTACTTTCCTATCATAATGAAGCTTTCTGACCTAGAAATCTGACTAATGGGAAGTCCTGGCCTTGGGAGTGAAGACAGACTTTTCTTGTTGATTTTATGTATGTGTTGTACTACCTGGCTTCTCTCATCTCTACTAAAAAGATGTATATGCTGAGACAATAAATATCTGGGATTATTTTCTGCTGCCCCGGTGCAGGAAGGGAATGGGCCAGTGGCTTTAAATGCTTCACTGTCCTTTTGGGTCCTGGGACTGTGAGATTGAATCCCTGAAGGAGGCAGGACACTAAAGAGGAATGGGAGGAAACGGAGAACCAGGCAGTAGCTGTTGAATGTAACCTCTTCTCTGTTCCATTCAAAATGTACTTCTGTGTTTGAACTGGGTTTTGACAGCACCCAGGTGCTCAGCTGCGATGCAGCTTGCCTGGAAGGCCTCTCATCAGGATGAATGGGTTTTTTTCCCTCCCTCAGTAGAATGCTTTCAACCTTGCTTGTACTGTACAGAATACTGTGGGTTTCTGTTTCACGCTGCCTTGAGGAAAAATTGCAGAACCCTCTATAAATCCTAGATCAAGCTTTCAGCTGCCTTTAGCGATCATCTGGCCATTTCTGACTGATGAAATAAACCCTGTAACAGGTGATACAGAAGTGCTGCTTTAAACAGAGCTTTTCAGAAGCAGCTGTTGGGCTGGAGGGCCAGTGGAACAGAGATGTTGGCTGAGGATGCATATTCCTCAATTATCAGGTGTACCTGCAGGTGCGCAAAGGAATTAGTCTGAATTATTTGGAGTCCAAAAGGCCTTTTTGATGGTTACCCTTATTGGCTGCTACCACTGCTTTGCTTCAGTCACTACACACGTGGGTCAGGGTAGCTCAATTGAAGGTGGTTCTTCATAGTTAATCTTCAACCCTAGGCCACTGAATAATTTACATTCTGACTTGTAATTCCACTTCCATGATGAGGTAACAGTGTTGCAGCAATTCTAGAGGAAGTGTGGCTTCAGGGCTCTCTTATGTGTCCTGCCAGCTCAAAGCTAAAACAGTCACCTCACGCAGAGAAGGTTTTATTATCACTGGACTTTACGGTCCTGTGGTGGCCATAGTTTGGGATTGTAGCAGAATTACTGGGGGAGGATCAATTCTAAAGTGGTCTCCATTGATCACTTGTGAGCAATATGGCATCAGTTTGACTGAGTCAGTGATAGTGTAGGTTTTGTAGTGTGGTAGGATTCCTTCAATATGTTATTTAAATGTATTTAAGATGCTGTCATCACCAGACCTAGGTGCCTGGGTATAATAGTGAACAAAACTGATGCAACAAGTTAAAGCACTGGTCATGGCAAAATAAGTGTTAAAATACTTCTCAGCCAGAAAAGAAATGCCTGAGCAAAGTGACTAGCTATTTGCAGTGTAGACTAGCCACCCTCTGTTTCATCTCTTTCTACTTCGAGAAGGTATAGACCAACATGGCAGTAAAATCATTGCTGTCATCACAAACAACAGTGAGGTTGCACTAATGGTAGGAGAATGGTGGAAAATTCTTGTACTGGACAAGACTCAGCTGAACAGGTGCTTATTTCTATTCAGAGGACTTGAATATAAACCTGAATGGAGTATTCACAGTCTGGGCTGAGAAGTGCAGGACTGTAGACTTCATGGTCCTGGCACTTCTAAGAAATTCAGAAACTGTAAGATTCAAAATACAGACAGGCTGAGCCTGTACAGAGAACTGAGGAAACTTTTGAGCTGGGTATTAAGAGCTAATCCTTTCCTGAGACTTGAAGTCTAGAATTGCTAGAGCTGTATTTGTCAGTCAAAGGATTCTGTAATGCCTGCACAGGAACTGGTGCATTTAAATGTGAAATGGCTTAACGTGAAACTCTAGCTGCTTATTTTTACTTATAGCTAGTCAAGTTATTAAAGTCATAACATAGAGATTCACGTTTTACTAGGGATGGCAATATGTGCATTACTAGAAAACCTAAACCTGGGAGATGGGTTGTAAGGAGTTTGCTACTTAAAACTTACTCAGTCTGAATGAGGACACTTAAATGCCATATATGAGCTGTTCTACAAGGAAGTTTTGTTATTTCAGTTTGTTGCATGAATTTTCTGAGCTCCCAGAATAGCAGGCCCTCAGGAATTTGTTCCTGTCAGCAGGGTTTTGTGGCACTGGTGAACTTTCTGCAAATTCCACTTCAGTCTCTTGTTTTCTTTCCCTTTCTGGTACTAATTCCATAACAGCCCTCCATTGATGTTTGATCCTTGCTTATCACAACCATATGCTGAATAAGAGTGTGGTACAGAATAATACATGAGAGAGAAGCTAGCCAATTGCACGTCACCAAAGATTAGAGGCTGGCTGGGATGGAGGAATTCATGTTGGCTTGTCTGCTTCTCTTATGTTTCTTCTGCAGCTTTCTTCAGTGGCTGCTTTGGGTGGTCAGTATGCATGGGGGTGACAACCAAACCTTGAGAGATCCAGTGATAAGAAAATAGCACATGTCAACTTTTCATTTCAACATTCTTGGAAGGAAACATCTTGATTTTTCATTTTGAAATGACTTTGTTTCAAATGTTTTTGCTTTTTATGCAATATTGCATAATACTTTTTAAAGAGTCAAAAATTTAAAACTGAACCAATACCACACATTTTCAAATTTTCCTTCAGAGAATTTTGCAAATGTTTCTTTGTTTCAAACTGTTGTGATGTCAGATTGAAAAGTATCAGAATCCTTTGTAAAGCTGAACTTTCATCTACCTTGGAGCCTGCTTGTAGCCCTTTGCAGCTGTGTAAAATGTTTGCTTTTAAATTGCCTGTAATCATTATCTTTCTTGGGATTATCTACACCATGCCTCTCATTCCCATGCTTTGTACAAATCTTTCCAGACAAATGTTTGTCTCACCTGTGCTTTTAAATACCTCCGGTGATAGAGATTGTACATCTTCTCCAAGTAATCTGTTTCAGTGTTTAACCTCCCTTTTTGTTAGATATTAGGAAGAACATTATAGCCTAAATCTCTCATGTTGCAATTTAAGTCCATAACAACTTCTATTCTAACAGGATCCCCTAGGCTAACGCTGAATTGATTCAATCTTTGCAGCTTAGTCTAAGCTGTGTAGGTTGAAATGATAAGCAAGTGAACAGACATCCATTTTTGATTCAGGAAATGCAGCCACATGCCTGCAGTGGTCTAGGCCAGAAGCTGGGGGGTGATAGAGCACACCTCCCTGCTCAGCTGGAGCAGACAGCTTGGGTCAAGGCTAGTCTACCCCCACTGCAGGAGTTTATGGGGGAGATGAAAAGCACCTTGGGATGATGGGGGACTGTGCGTTAACTTGAATCTAGAGAGGATCTGGGATAGAAGTTCAATAAATGGATTTAACCTAAATCAGTTGTCTGATACTATATCCATCCAGGGATATCTTAAACCAGTTTCAGCAATTTTGAAAGCAGTTAGGCTAAGTGCAGACAGTCAAAAAGACTGAGGCTGAATTGATTCAGTCTTTGCAGGTTAATCTAAGCTGCAAAGATTGAACCAATAAGCAAATGAGCAGACAATCACTTTTGATTGAGGAAATGCAGCCATGTGCCTGCAGTGGCTCAAGCCAGAAGCCTGGGGGCACTAGAGCACGCCTGCCAGCCACTGCCAAAGGGAAGGGAAGAGAGAAGTCCTCCAAGACTCCCCCCACATTGCTGGAGTGGAGGGGGCAAGGCCAGGCCCTAGCTCATGCTCTGCCTGGACAGGGGGAGGAGATGAGGGAGGTTGCCAGGCTGAGGAAGGGGGAAGGTAGGTAAAAAGGTAGTGGGACTGAATTCATAAAAGCTTGAACAAGAATAGTTATTTCTCTGAAGAACTATAAACTGAAGAATTATAAACACAGCTATGCTGAGTGTTTGCTTTCTCTTCCTGATGTCCCCTCTTCCTGTTGCCTTTGAGATTTGCAGTCCACAATCACAGCAGCAGCCCGAGACTGAATTGATTTAGTCTTTGCAGTTTAGTCTAAACTGCAAAGATTGAACCAATAAGTAAATGAACAGACATTCACATTTGATTTAGGAAATGCAGCCACATGCCTGCAGTGGCTCAAGCCAGAAGGTGGGGGTTCTAGAGCACAGCTCTCTGGCAATTAGCCAGCATAAATTGTGTGTTCACTTTCTCTTCCTGTTGCCCATGAGGTCTCTGGGATTTGAAGCCTGCAATCACAGCAGCAGAACTCTGCAGCCTTCCTCTTCCAGGTGCCTCTCGGATTTGTAGTTCACAGTCGCAGTCAGCAATAAGTAAGCCAGCAGGGCAGCTCCATACTTGGGGGAAGGGGAGTTTAACCCCCTTCCTTGGCCCCAGACCCCAGCTGGGATTTGCCTGGAGGGGACAGTGAGCTGGCATGCTGGGTAGGGTTACCATACAGCCGGGTTTTTCTGGGCATGTCCTCTTTTTGGATCCTCTGATCTCTCTCTGAGCTTTTTTTTTTTTTTTAACATATGATCAAATGTCTAGTATTTAGTCAGCTCAGCTTCATAGTTTTCCTGGATTGCCCTAGCAAGGAGCTGCTTGGGGGGTGTGGGGAGGGTGATTGGAGGCAGGGCACACACACACGTGGCCAGCATGCAGTCAGGCAGAGTGTGGGAGCAGCTCTGGCCACTGGATGCAGGTAAGTCTGTGGTGGGTGGGTGTTGGAGGGCAGGGGCTTGGGGACTGTCTGGGGGGTTGTGGAGTGGGGCGGGCACTCACATACATGTGTATGTGTGTGAAGGGGATGGGTGTGGGGGGGTGGGGTGACTGCCAGCGCTGGGGGAAGCTGTCTGGGTGCTGGGGCTGCAGCAGGGCAGGGGAGATGGGGAGAACATGCTTCTTTTTTGGAACTGGAAATATGGTAACCCTAATGCTGGGGGACTTTGACTTAACTTCAACCAGAAAGGGGTCTTGGACAAAAGCTTCATAAAGTGGTTTGACTTAAATCAGTTAAATCTGATACTACATTCAACCAGATTTATCTTAAACTAGTTTCAGCCATTTTGCAACTGGTTTATGTTCACTGAACTTGTATTCTGTTGCAGGTTTAAACCAGTTTCTGATTACTTAAACCAGTTTGTGTAACTTCTGTCCCTAGCCTTAATATGCACTGAACTCCTGTTGTGTTACAGATTTGAACCAATTTCTGATCACTTATACTAGTATATGTGTAATTTGTGTTCCTAGCCCTAGAGAATAAGTGATCACCATCCTCTTTTGGGTAACTCTTTTGCAGTTTGAAAACTGTTATGAAATGTTTCCTTTGTCTTGTCTTGTATAGACTAAATATTCCCAACTCTTCTACCTTCCCTCATGTGTCCTGATTTCTAGACATGCAGGTTATGAACTTGCTTATACAATGCCTGTGCACTGGGGCTCTGATCTTTAATTTAAGCTCCCAAGCACTGACATAATAGAAATAGTAATGTGATCTTATAGGCCTGCCCTCCTCTCCCTCCCTGACTACAAACACTGCTATGATCTTGTGAATATGGAATATGATTTTTTAAACATAAGGGATTATCAGGAAAGAGAAGGTGCTTAGATTGACACTGTGAAAATGTGCAGCAAACATGGGGAATGGCTGGCCAATGAATCCAGCATCTCCCATCTCAGGGCAGAAATCCTGGTAGCATTCTGGTTGTCACGTGAGTTTCTCTAGCAAAACTCTCAAGCCCTTTTTACTTCTGCTGCACCTTTTGGATTCTGTGGCAAAGGATCCAGAACAGCACGTGCCTGTAATCTCATGATGTTTGGGTTGGTTTTTTTAATTGTAATCTTTGGTTTTGGGTGGGTGTTAGTGTCAGAAAATAATTGATCTGTTTCTTCACCCTATTTTCATTTTGTGGAAATCTGGGCCATGGCAAGATTGCAATGATCTAGTTGTGCACCTTATAAACTAACTAAATCATGTATGTATACATATGTGTGTATGTATATGTGTATAGGTATATACACACGTATGAATGCCACATGCCCCTGGAGGCTGGGGGGGCATGGCAAACTCTTGCAGGTGGCAGCGCTGTTGGCGGTGGGAGCATGGCAGCTGCAAGCAGGGAACTCCTGCAGGTGGCCATGGCACTGTCAGCAGTGGGTGGGTGGAGGGGTGTGACCACCTGCAGACGCTGCTGGCAGCAGCCAGCGGCAATTGTGGACTGTGGGGATGGGATGGTAGTGGTGGTGGTGAGTGGTGTCTGCCTGCCGGTGGTGCCTTTTCGCAGGGCGTATACCACCACACTCGGGGTGCATGTGCACCCGTGTGCATCCCCTACGCGTCACCGGTGATTATACACACATATATATGCTTATGCTATATATATATATATATATATATATATATATATATATATTTATGAACTCGTGCTCACTTCATCAGGGACAGTGATCTAATCTGAAACTGTTCTAACTTTCTGCTACTAACACCAAGTGCATATCACCATTATTGGCCAGCTTTTGCCTTAACCCTGTGGTCTATAATCTGTTAAAGCCTGCTGCAGGAACCTATTGTTATATTGCTAATGCATCTGTCCAGGGCACCTGCTGTCATACTGCTCTGGCAGGTCCCCAGGAAGTAGTGCATCTATTTTGAAGATGGAGATGAAAGCTAATACTGTGTAATTTGCTATACAAGCTCTCCCTTTAATTAAGCCATGCTCATTTGAAGATGAGTGTGAACAGAGCTGCCAATATGTATAGACAGCTCCCTTTATGTTGTTATATGCAAATTATTCAATGAGTGAAATATGTATGGTTGCTGATGTTTCTATAAATGAATGTTCCAGTTTCAGACGCAATATGTGTGGACTGAATGCCAGTGAAAGCAATGGGTAACATTTTCCGTTGAAACTTGTTTGGAAATGCAAATTTGTAAACTGAAAAAGTTTGAAAATTTGTGGCAAATTCATGGAATCATTTCAGCTGGAAAAAATAAAATAGTTTAAAAAAATTAAAGTATTGTTTCAGTATTATGTAAATGAAATATTTGGATGTTTTAATTCAAAATAACTTTTCATTTCCAAATGTATTTCAATATCATTTAATATAAGCTACTAAAAGGACCTCCTAAAATGAAATTGAAAGGAAATAATATTTCCTCTGAGCCAAAATTATTATTTTTCATTTTTTGGTTCACTAAAAAAAATTGTTTTTCATTTCAGGTCAATGTAAACTGAATTTGCGGGAAGGGGTCAAAGCAAGCAACCCAAAAAGTCAGCTAGTCATGGAGGACTGCTGATGGAGCTGTCTGTTTATCTTCCTGGCAGTAGCAGTGCAAGTTTCTCTGCCCTACCAGCATATACCAGCAGAGATCTAGAGGTAGGGTTGGAATAGAGTTTGTCTCAGGGTCAGAGTAGCTCATTCTTAACAGTCCATGCAGTTTTTGGCTGCTGTGTAGAGCCCTTCAGTTAGGGCAGGACTATATCACGGATGGTCCACAGGGCTGTATGCAGTATGCAAGAGGCTAATGTACGGCCCCTGGCTCCTACCTGGCTGGTGATCCCTTTATCTCTCTAGCTGCTGCTGCTGCAGCTGGGGGCTCTAAGCTCCCCCCCCTCCACGAGCTTTTTCCTCCTGCTCCTGTCTCTAAGCTCTTCCCCCTCCACGAGCTTTTTCCTCCTGCTCCTGTCCTAGGGGCTGGGGCAGTACAGGCCATGGCACCTGGGGAGTCCATGGCACAGTGCAGTGGGGCGGGGCTCAGGGGTGCAACCCTTGTGGCTCCTAAGCACTTACAAGTTGGACAGCCCCAATTAGGGGATGAGTTTGTATTGCAGAAGCCTGGACTGACACCTGTCAGATTCAGCCTTCATAGAGGCTACTGCACATTCTCTGAATGGAAAGAATGTCATAACCCTCCTGAGTGGGGTTCTCATCTCACTGTTGACCAAAGGAGAGAGGCTCTGCGGCTCATTAGCAATGCCCAGAGGCATCCAGTTCCACAAAGTGCTAATGTTACACCTTCAAGAATGAGACTTCACTTTCTTGAGAGATAAGTCTATTTAATCAGCCTGAACCCCTTGGAACTGACATAGGTAGGGACTTCAACTCTGAAATACCCCTGAGGGATTCAACTTCAAAGAGCAGAAGGAGCTAGAAAAACACCAAGAAATCCCTCCCCACTCTCTGACTCAGCAAAGGCATCTATGGGGAGGGGGTGGAAAACTCATTCCAGGGCCAGAGAACACAAAGGCACACTCTTTATGTATCTAGTTTTGTAACTTGACACAGGCGTAAATCCCTTCCCACCCCCAAAGTCAGGGAGAGCATTTATTGCTCTTTAATAATGTGATCAACTTACAATATATTTTTTCTTTTATTTAGTACCGAGTTGGTAACAAAGAGGTTTTCAAGACTGTTGTTAATCTGATCTGAGTGTGGTTAGACATTCAGTAGATCTGTTTCTGTAGTTCTTGAGGTATTTACCTTAGCAGAGCCCCATATAGGAATTTGAACATATTAGACTAGATTCCAATCCATATTAGGCATGTAAGGACTATAGAGGGTACTGTATGGGACTAGAGGAGAATTTCTTGATCTATGCATAATATAGGATTACCATGAATAGAGCTGGCCAAAAGTAGTTCTTCTAGTTCACAGGCAACTTCCTTTTGTGAATTGCAGGTGTATTCCAAATCAGAGCAACTCCCCAAAAGTTTTAAATTTCCAAGGAAACAGGAATTTTTTGGACCATGCAGCTGCTCCATGATATTTATGCTCTTGTTTGTTTCTACGCTATTATTACTAAAGGCGTCAGTTTTACTGAGCAGATGCAGGAAACTCAGGCTGGCATGTCTATCCCAGGCTCAGAGATCCCATCTTTTTTTAGCAATGCTTCAAACCTTCCTTAGATTTTTTCAAACATCTTAGACTGGGTGCAGTTTCAAACAGCTGTTTCAGGTTCAACTAATTGGCATTTTTTGATGAAACTTTGTTCTGTTAGACAGTTTCCAACCAGCTGTGTCTGTAAAGAGCTTTCCCTTGCAAATATCTCATTGCAGGCAGCAAACTGGGCTAGGGCAGGGTATATGGGGTCAGACCTGGATCATATAACATTGTACTCTAGCTCAGGGATGTTTTGGACACCAGTGGCTGTAGAGAATTGAAACGCTAAAGCAGATGGTCCAACTTCTGAGCAGCTGGGGGCTGTGCAGGCTCCTTCCACCCCTGCCACATGGGTTACACAGGTTTTCTGGGCTTTCATGGACTGTGCTGCCCTGTCCCAAGAAGTTGGGATAGGATTTGGGAGGAAGGAGAGAGAGCATGGAGACCCTGGTAGCAGCAGACAGCTTGTTGGCCAGGTGGGAACCCATAGGTCATGAGTTGGACAGCCCAGCACTGAAGCATTATTTTGGTCAGTACATTCCTGTCTGTCTTTTCTACTTATTATATTCAGTAATACCTTAGGTTATGAGAGATCCCTGGGTAATATTTTGCCTGTTTTTTAAATCCATTCTGGGAATTTCATTCTGGGTGAATTTTTCAGCATAAAATGAAGGTCAGTGAAGTAGGCGTACGTACTGTTAGAGCAGTCCATGAAAATGTTTAAGGTAGGGCAGTCCCACTTCATCTATGGAGTAGATCAGAGATGGGCAATTATTTCGGGCACAGGGCCACTTGCTGAGTTTTGACAAGCCATCGAGGGCCTCATGATGGGCAGCTAGGGGCAGATAAATATAAATTTTCTAAATTTTTTAGGGGCCCTGCAGGCCGGATAGAATGGCCTGGCGGGCCGCATCTGGCCCATGAGCTGCATTTTGCCCACCCCTGGAATAGATGGTGGAGCCCCCAAAGGAACATGTCCCTTCATTGTACAAAGAGGGACCTGCCAAATTTTTTGAACTCTGGCAACCTTAGATAACAAACTGTAAATGGGGGGCAGTGGTGGATGATACAAAAGATGCAGGCAGTGCTTGGAATGCATTTCCAACTGTGAGAGGAGGACTGGCTTAACAACCTGAGAGGTGGAATCGGGTCTGCTTCTGGTTTATTAACTGGTGGCTTTCCTATGTGTGTTCTTTGTTCCCTTTTCGCTGTAGTTTAAAAACCTTCGGACTCATTGGTTTTGAGTGGGAAGTACTGCTTATCAAGGCACCCAGAGACCATAATTTGTTTTTTCATATTTCTGGGCGACAGTTCAAACTGGTGGTGTTTAAGGGTTTTCTTTCTTTTTTCTTTTTTTTTTTTCTTTGGTTTTGGCTTCCAGAAGGAAGCTCTAGATAATTGAATCTGGCCCAACATCGTCCAACAAATGACTCTCAACTGGCTGAATTTGGAATGGAACATGTGTGTGGTCAGGGTCGATGACTAGTTACATCTTTGTGTGCACACACGTTGTGCCTATAGAAGTGTGGAAAACAGGGCTTGGTCATTTTTGGTCAATGAATACATGGATTCATTCCCCAGTTAATTTCTTCACTCCCCCCACTTTTGGCCTTTGTCAGGCTCTTGTTTGGTTCATTGGTTAGAGCAGTGAGCTGGGAGTGTAAGCTTCAGGGCTCCATTTATTTGTGGCATGACCATGAACAAATCGTTTAGGTACTGAAGGCTTCAGTCCATTTAGGCTTCATTCTTTTGTATGGCTTGTCATGGAAGGGAGAGACTATTACTAAAAAAAAATGTGGGATGGAAATAGCTGTGTCAGGCCGGAGAGTTGTCATAGTTTTGTGAGTTGTTTCTTTTGCAAGGTGAACATAATACATTTCTGTAACTTATGCCTCTGAGGGATGTTGTTAATTAGAACTTGGAGAAGTCTTTGATCTCCTGGAGTAAAAGGTGCTTTCTAAGTACAAAGCACTGTTCTTATTTTTTTATTATTTCAGATCTCTTGTACTTCAGTCTACAAGAGGAGGCTTAGCCATGTTTTACTGTGTTGGAGGTTACTGGTCTGGCTGGTTTTGTGTGTAAGCTATAAGTGGGGGAGGATAGGGGGTGGGGAGAGACTGTTGCCAGGCAGAGCAAAATAAATGGCAGGAATGTCATCTTTGAGATTTTGCTGATGTGCAAGGAAAAAGCCAGCCATGCTGCCATTATTTCTGTGGAAAGTATACACAACAAGGTGATTGACATTTTTTTCATCAAAGCTGTTTTGGATGGAAAATTGGATTTTTTACTAAACAAAATGTTTTGTTTGTATGCAAAAAATGCCTTCTGTCTATTGAAAAATGAACAGTTGAATGTTCAAAAATGGAAGTGTGTGTCTGGAATTCAACAGAAGTTCTACAGAAGCCTCTAAGCAGACTACATCCAGGAAGATGCACAATAACTAGGGAGCATTATGAGAAGAAGCATCCCCTCGCTTCACAAAGAGGAAAGATGGCTGAGAGAGAGAAAAAAGGAGTATGAGGTTCTTGAACTACAGTTCGCGTGACATACTGCAGCACGACTTTGAATTGATGCTTTTTGGTTTTCAGTTTTTCCCTGGGAACAAGATTATTCTTGACAGATCTCTAATAAAGAGTTAAGACACCACATAACCAAAGTCCAAAGGTTTCTTCTACATTTGGGATGCTTATTGGGCCTCATTTTTCATCACTTCCCACACATGCAACCAAATTTTGGCAGGGGAGATCAGACCTGAAGACCTCAGTCCATAAAGCTGCCCATTTCTGTTTTGATGGTGTGAGAAGACTGATGATAAAGGACCATACCTCCATGGAGTATAGTCTATTACTGGAGCAGTGAGACTGAAGAAAATAGGGAAAATGGGTTGTGCTGATGAACCTGTGAAAATGATAAGCCTTAAAAGAACTTCACAAATAGAAATAATGTGCCTCTTTTTTTAAACAAATCCTTCTTTCATCCATCCTCAGTCCAGGGTGGTAATAAAGAAAAGTTTCTTGTCTTCCCAGCATGAGTCTTTGTAGTTTCGTATCCCATGCGCATCATCATGGCATTTGGATAGCATCCAATAGTGCATGTAATGAAATGACTAATGCCTTTTACCTGGTGTTTATTTTTTCACCTGCCCCTCAGGCAGCTATGTGCATACAATGGACTATTGCTGTTATAGGGTCAATTGGCTTGTTTGTTTTTCAGTCTGCATGGGCATTTATACACATGTTCGAGATGGAGGGGAATGGAGGACTTTAATCAAAGTGGCTCTGAGAGTCTCTCTAATTACAGCATCCGGAGCGTCTTATGTATCAGCTCCTTCAATGAGCTTTAGTTAAAGCATCCCCACTGCCATTTTTAAGTGCAGGGATGCTGATACACAAGACACTGGAGTCTGCTAGAGCACGGTAATTAGCATGATTAATTGAGTCTGCTCTGACGCATTGTCATTACTGTGCGTTGGCGTAGCCTCACTGCTCGTGTATAGGTACCCTATGTTACTATGTATTATGTTAGAAGGCGAAGACAAAGAAAAGCACCTTGTAATTTGTGCTGAAGGTAGTGAAGTTCTTAAAAAGGAAGGAGTTGCCTTTTTTCACCTACTTGCAGTCCCATAGTGGGAAAGTAAAGGTCCAACTTGCAAGTCTCCGGTCTCTGTCTGAATGGTGTTCATTATACCAGCTGCCCTCAGAAGTGTCTCTGGGAGCAGAAAGCCTTCTGTTAAGAATGTAGGTGAAATGGTGGGTGGTAAATAACCCTGTGTCCCAAGAGGTTTTTAAGATGGTGGCTTTTAGTGCTTAGGAGCAATATAGCTACTCAGAAATCTGTGCAGTTTGCATGCTGTAGGGTCCTTCGTGGCGTGGTATGCAGCAATTTTAATCGGGGATGCAAACTGCAACTAGATGAAAAAAGGAGAGAAGCGGCAAAAAATGAAAAAAAGTCATCATAGTTATTAGAAATGTAGATAACATTTAAAACTTAATAAATGCAGACCAGTTCTTTAGTTAGCCAAAAAAGTGAGAGGCAGAACAAGAAATTCACAGCTTCACTACTATTATTTCTGATTTCTTTTGTTTTTTGATATCTAAAATTTCAAAATCTGGGGTCAGTTCTGAACCTGAAAGCCTTCTGATGTGAGACTAATGACAAATCTGAATTTGCAGGTCATGTTGCTAATGGTAAGAAAATCTCAACAGGTTTCTAGAAAGGATTTGCATTTACATGTCTACAAAGAATGTCCACTATTATAAATTAAAAAAACAAAAACCAAACCTTAAGGATAATCAACCCTCTGCTTCAACAGTTAGGTCAGTATTTCAGCTGAAGAGACTAGGTGAGATTGGCCTATACAGTTCCTCATACCTTTTCCAAAGCAGCTGGCGCTGGCTGCTGTCAGAAACACAATTTTGGGTTAGACGGATTATGGGTTTGATTCTGCGTAACAACCCCTTGTGTGTTTGTGGTGAGGAGAAAGTGCTTGAATATCTGGGAGATCCTATTCAGGTCTTCAGCAATACCTATGTGGCTCTAATACTAGCCACTTGAACCTGCCAAGTTGTATAGTTCCAGGTATTTGGTGTGATTTCTGGTACTTCCTATTCCAAGTCCAGATAGAAAGTCCTGGCAGCCCCACCTCTCTCATTGTATTTTGACTTCTGAGCTTCAGAACTTGTCTGAACTTGGCAGGGTGAGAGGTACCTAAACATGAGAAATAGAGGGGAGGGAAAGTACCTTATGTCTTTGTACCTTAGAAGAGTCACAAGTTGGAGCTACAGCACCACAGATGGTTGTCTGTGCATCCCTCTGAGTAGGTAGAGAACAAAAATTACCTACATCACGTTTCTCCTGAGCTTCAGATCTAATTTTTCAACTGCATGCAGATTTCATCTCATTTCATCTTTATTTTTTTGTTGTTCAACTACATTCACCTTCCTGTTTCAGATATCTCCTGTTTGTTTGAATGAGAATTGGACACCAAGTAATTGGAAAACCAAGATGAATGGCAGGAGTGTGTTGACTCGATATCCACTTTCACACTGATCACTCAGCCTTTTGCCTTACAGCCACTGCAAAGAACAATGGCAGCTCCGTGACTGAGCAGACTGGGGCACCAGGTGGAACTGGACAGACTAATCTGCAGATCAATGGAGAAGCATTCTCTGAAGGGGACCTGCTCCTTCAGGTAATGTATTGCAGCCTCACCTCTGATACCCACGCAATGTTAAGTGCAGTACAGTCAATGCTTGTTAGCAGTAACCATGTCAGTGCCCTGGTGCTACATTGATCCCAAGCAGCTGTTTCTGGGTGTTGCTGGAAACAAACAGCAAAGAATGTTTTGTGCTTGCAGTGATGGTGGGCAGTGGATGAATGTCCTGTATCAGTTACTGCTTGAAATCCTGCACTGCTTAGCAGCTGGGTGCTCCTGGGCAGGCCATTTAACTTCTCTGTGCGTCAATTTAACTGCCTCTAAAATGAAAATAATGCTCATGTCATACCTCTACGTTTTGTGGCTGTGGCTATAGGTTCACTGCAGAATTATTTTGGGCTCCTACTTGACTGCTGTCTCTAAGGGTATGTACACAAGCACAGGCAGCCTATCTGGGAGGCGCTCTAACTCATGCTGCTTTGCACAAAGTGCCATGAGTTAGAGCGCCATTGAACTCAACAGGGTGTAGGGGACTCAGAGCCTGCCTGCACCAGACCTGGCCAGCAGGCAAGGGTGCTCCAGCAGCTTCCCAGAAGGCTGCCAAACTGTCCCTCTCCCTAGCCCCCTGCCCTGCCAGATAACAACTGTCAGCAGTGGCTGGGGGAGGTAGGGGGGAAGGATGGAGCCTTCACCTGCGGCTGTGTGGAAAGGAGGAGATGGAGGCACCCCCCCCTCCCCCCCCCCCCAGCTACCCCTGCTGGGGTCTTGCAGGGGGCCAAATGGGGCCTGCGTGGCAGAGGGGCTCCCTTCCCCCGCCCTATGTTATGCCCTGTACAAGTGTCTTGACAGTAGCAGAGGCGGTCATGCCTGGAGCTGGTGTGTGTGTGTGTGTGTGTGTGTGTGTGTGTGTGTGGGGGGGGGGGTGGGAAGCAGAGTCCCCATGCCTTGTGAGCCCAGCCTAGCTCTCCCCAAGACCCTGCTTCCCCTTCCTCCCCCACAGGGCAGGGAGGAGACTGTCTTCTCTCTGGGACAGACATGGGGGTGTAGCTGGGCTGCTGCTTGCCAGCTCGAGCATCAGGTCAGCCCTGCAAAACCAAATGGGATGTGGGTGGAATCGCCCAAAATTATCCCTCACAGGGAACCTGTACATGGGTCCCTAAGGTGCGCTGCCTTAGAGCGCCCCATCTGATACTTCATCTGACAAGGATTACATTTTCACATGATTGGCCATTTTAAAAGCACTCTTCGGCTGTGTACATTTGTTACATTACAGCTGTAGAGGCTTTCAGGGGCCTCATTGCACAAAAAATGTAACTTCTGTAAGTGCCCTAAATCGGCTGCCATCCGCACAAAGCCATCTCAACTAGAAATCCGAACAACACAGACAAGTGAACGCAGCATCAGTGAGGGCACAGTAACTCGCACATGGTTTTGCTGTATGGCTGCTTTAAAATAAGTTAAGCTAATTTGTGTGCTTAAAGATGGGTGCTGATCAACCAAATTAATTCTGCAATGAAGCTATGCCCTTAATTATTGTCTTTCAAGTGCCTGGAGGCAGGATACTTCTTTATATAAGTATTTATATATATTTGTTCCTAGCTTCCTGGACAGGTTTTTCCAGTCATGCTTGCTTTCCTACTACAGCCTTGGTGGACTTTCTGAAACCCAGATTTATGCACATGCCTACACACACACTAAAGGAGATGTTTATGATTCAAGGCTAGGTGCTAAATAGAATTTTACCTGCTAAATCACAGAGATTGAGCTCCCCTCAGAAAAGTAAAATATTATTGTAGTTTTTGTCCCCTGATAGGACTCTGGTGTGTGGTAGATGTGAAGAGGCAAGGACTTCTTTGGGTGATATCTTTTATTGGACCAATTGCATAGTTGGGATAGGGTTAGGTTAGACACATTTTGAAAAGAAGACATTCTTCAAGATGTTCTTCCTGCATCAATACAGCTACAACATTACTTTTACACTACCATAAATGTGAAGGACATTCTAGTGCTTGACACACATGCACACAAGTCCTGCAGCTTTCTGGCTCACAGGGACACAGCTGTTTTTTTTCACAGTTAAACCTTGATTTAACTTCTGTTTGTTTCTCTCTGTCTCTCCAAGTAGGCTATATATACAAGCAGGACCACATAAGTATATTTCTGGTCTCAGAAAGCCTACTTAGACATTGCTAAGTATTTTTTTTTAATCTTATGATTTTTAAAAGTATCTCATCATTTCTTGGGCCTGATTCATGATTATTGGGTCAGACTATACCTGAAGTTCACTCTGGATTATAATATTGGATATAAATATTGACATGTCATCCTCCAAAAACGTTTGGTGGATGAGACAGCAACTGACCTTGTCAGTGGGAGTTGGGTACCAATGACTTTCTAGTTGATTGTGAATTCCTTGTATTTTAATAAAACCTTGGGAGGAAGAGCTAATGTTTTTTGGCAACTTCCTGTGGCTCTTTTTGAAAATAAAAATACCATTAGTAACAGGACAGATGTAACAAAAATTTTTCATGCTTTCTTGCCAATGCATCTTAATCTGAGCCTGCAGATAAGAGAGCAAATAAATCTTTCCATTCCTCCTCAAAGTGAGTTTTCTCAGCTAACCCTCCTTCATCTGCTGTACAGGAGAATAATGAGGTTTGGATCAGGACAAGAGTTTCCTGTCATTGTATAATTGTAGTTTTAGTTATGGGAATACCTGCTTGCAAGACCTGAGGCAGTAACTTAGGACATTTTGTAGGAACTGCTAATATTTACCCAACCAACATTAATGAAGTTTGTAGAGAGTGAGCATGGCTAGTTTCAGAGAAGGCTAACTACCAATTTAAAACCAAAATCACTTGGTTGCTTTAAAATGTAACTATTATGAATTATGCCACCATTTTATAATGATAATAATACCTGATAATCCATTAGCTCCCCCTACTGTTGCTGGAACTGTATAAACCTGGGAACAAAAAAGAGCAAATGAAAGAGCAGTTGCTGTTAAGTGAAATCTGTGAAATCATATACTTGACAGGTGAGGAGTGTCTATGGAAAGGGAATCCCTGAAAGGATAAGGAATGATATATATTATTAATGTACCTTTAAAAAAGTAGGAACGCTTAACATCCAGATCCAATTTACTAATGAGATACAGAGCATTTCACCAATTGGAGGGTTAGTTTCATTCTCACCCTAGTTGCTAGTGGAAAAAAAAGCACGTGGTAAATTAATATTGTTCAGTTTTAATGAGCAGCTGCTGCATTCACAGACAGTGTAGTCACCAGCAAGGAACAAGCCCACAACTTTTAAGACAAAGATAGCCATAGAATTGTTGCTTTAGTTGTGGGTGTTTAGGGTTAGTCATTAGAAGGAGATGTGATCTTTCCTATTATGTATTTGAATTGTAGAAGTACATGAAGGCTCCTATTAAAACTGATTTCCTTCTGTCTAGATAGGCAACAAAATCATCAAGACCTGTGTTCCCTGCCTTGGGGAGCTTGTGAGATGCATAACCAGTTCAGTCTTTGCCACACAGCTTTGCCAGTGCCCCTCAATCATATCACACACAAGTAATACTCAGGTTTAATTTACTGACAGTCTTGCTTCAAGCAAAATCTAAAAAGCCCTCTGTTAATGAGATTGCAATGTTAAAATAGCCCTTGTACTCAACAAGAGGTTTTTAAACACTAAAGCATCTGCATTGGGTAATGTATAAATAGTATAAAAACACTATTAAAAAAGATCTAAAAATATATTAAAACTTGCTGATAATTTGCCACACAAATGTGAAGAACTTTGGGATCTGATAGTATTAGTTTGGAAACAAAATAGTTTAAAGTTTTGAGGCTTTTAGAATCCTGACATTTGATTTGAAAATATTAGCAATTTTTGGCCTTATTAATTTGACTTGTCACACGGTTCTTCTTTGTTAGCTTTGCATTTTTCTTGTGTATATACTACATATTTAAAAAAGTATCCAAATAAACTTATTTTACTTGACCTATCCATTTTTTAAACTGGATTGATTTACTGATTTTTGTCAAGCAACTTACTGTTGTAACTTACAGGAAAGCAGCTGAAATTAAATATTGATTGTGTTATGTAGTATCCAAAATAAGCTTCTATCTATATTTACCAAACAGTTGTGTTTCTTTAAAAATATTTAAAGTAACATTACAAGTATGCCTGATTTCAGAGTTTTCTGTCTATATGACTAGTGTGGTCTATTCTGTGTTAACACTGCAGGGCCTGGCCCTTCCGATATAGCTTGGCACGAGTGTGTGCTATTTGATCAGGCTAGTAGAATCTATTTTAATTCAGCATGGTTTGTCCCACCCTCATGCCTAGACCACATACGTTGTTCATGAGTTTGTGGATGATTCTTTCCCCCTAGGAAGGTCACTTAGCATAGGTGGCTAGTATACCTTCTCCAAATATGGCATTGATTCTCAAAAGGTATGCCTCGCACACTGGTGTGCCATGAGAACAGTGGAAGTGTGCCATGACAAATGGGTGGATGGGGCTCCAGCTGGGTCAATCCTGTGTGGTGAGATGGGGGCCCTGACTGTGCTAGCCTTGTGTGACAGGATGGGGCCCACAGACTGGATCTGGTCTGTGGACTGGAGAGTGAAGTGTACCACCAAATTTAGTTTGGAAAAAAAATTGTGCCCCAGGTATCAAACGTTTGGGAAACGCTGAAATGAATCTAGAGGAACCAGCACTCATTGTGGGATGATGGTTGCCTAAAGAGGAGTCTCAGAAAGATCCAGGGATCTCAGTGGGACTGAGAAAGCCCAAAGGCTTAGTCAAATGCACTAGTGCTTACCCAAAACAAACTGAACTACAGACCTTTTGAAATTGTCCATTTCTTCTACACCAACCATTTCTGTGGCCTTAAACTAGCCACATGATTTTACTTCACTTAGCAGTCATACCATCAATAGCAATGGATGATCAAAAACATCTGTGGCACATGTTCAGCATTAATGTGTCAGAAATTCCACAGCTGCTCTTGTTCATTCTTTTACAAAAAAGTGTCATCTTTTGTCACTTTTGTTTGCAGAAGAATCTTGTATTGGTGTCTTAGTAAGCCAGATGGTTCTGCCTCAAGGGGCCATATCAAAAGGCCTTTGGTATCAGGGGAAAATCTTCCAATTTACCTCTGAGGGCCTTGGATCAAGCCTTCTGACCTGCATAATACTATTTTTAGGGGATGTACAGTATTATATGTTCATTAATAAACTCATTACCACTGGTTGATTTTTCCCAGCTTCATCAAATTTACATTCTTCCAACACCTCAGGTCATATTCTTGTTCATTGGAATTTATTACGGGTATCCAGAAGTGTCTCAGAGCCCCATTACACTCAAATTGGGAAATGCTGAAGTGAATAGATTTCTGGGCCGAATCAGGATTGAATCAGGGTTATACAGTGAAGCTTATAGACTCCTTCACTACATAACACAGCTTCAAATATTACACTGAGCTGATCTATCCCATGACCTGACACAGGGGGTCCTGTGTTTAAAAAAAAAACCCAAACAAATCATATAATTAAAGATTCTGTCGTAATGCAAAGGCACTGAATTAAGGTTGCATGGACAGTAGTCATTCTGGAATGCCCTAACTTGTGAACACTTGACTGCAACTTTTTGATCCTTAACTTTGTATTTTCTAACTCTGTATGATTTAATTTCTTGGTGAAAACAACCTTGACTAACATTAAAATGGGTTTTATATTTGTGAATCTTCTTTTTTATAGTAGAAATTTAATTGCTGATGTATGTACTACTTGCATGATAGAGTAGTTACACATTAGTTGTCTTCATTGGATATTTTATTGTCATTTTTATCTTAGAGGCCTCTCATTTCTCAGTGCTATGTTCATCAACATATTGAAAATAATTAAACTATATATAAAAGTTTGTTTTGGTATGAATAATATTTCTAAGGAGAAAAAGATTTAAGATATTCTAACTCTGCATACAATGTACACATTTTGGAAATTGTGTTGCAATGAAGTTTTGTTATAGTTTTAAAGATCTCTTTTTTCACTTAGTGGTATATTAAAACTTATGGCATTTAATTTATACAAGTAAACCTTTTTTAACAGCAATTTAATTATATCATGGACCAATACATAAGGTATTCCAGTTTGTTAGCATTATGGAAATTAAATGTTTAGGAGCCAGGCTTGCCAGGTGTGTGCAATGACTATTTTTAACAAAAAGAAAAAGTGATGGATTGGTGAGGCCACACTGTGATACAGGTTTCCCTCACTTTATGCTGTACATGCATTCCTGGAAAATGGTGCATAACTCAAATTTGCATAAAGGGAACCCAAATTTGCATAAAGAGAACCCACTTTACAATGTAACAAATAGGGACGTTCCAAGACCTTGATTGTACTGACCCCCAGAATCATTTCTACTACTTCTACAAGACAATTTTGGTACTCACCAACAGCAGACAGTACACACAAGCACAGGGCACTATCATAAAGGGGATGGCAACTACAGAAACATGTTGCAGACGAGCGAGGAGCACAGATCCACACAGGAGATTATTTTGGTGTGTCACTCCCACAATGCACTGCACAAAGCAGCTGACTGGGTTTCCACCACATTGATCACATAAGGAATTTACCCCTCATATAATGAATTTTTTATATAAAAAGGGTCATCGCAAAAGAGTGAATTCGCACATACAGAACCTGCATAAAGCAAGGGAAACTTGTATTCCAGACCTGAAAATTGTGATCTAATCTTGCTGTGGTTTGGCTACTGTGGGATGGTAACACACACACACACACACACACACACACACACTCTCTCTCTCTCTCTCTCTCTCTCTCTCTTGCTCTCTCTCCCCCCCCTCCCCCAAGAGTCAAAGGAAACAGAGGAATGATAGCATACAAGACACCAAGGTGGCAACAGTGCTGCTAGGACATCATTTTGCCCTTAAGTAAAGGATATTCTTGGCTGAAAGAACCCTATGCCCCATTTTCCAGCAGCTCTATATTTCAGGCATTGCAATGATATTTAGTATTAGCTTTTGGTTTCAAGTTCAGAACTTTTCTCTCATTCATGGTTCTCATCAAAAGACTATTTTCTGCTGCCTTTAATGCATACTCTTGGGTTGCTGTGGGAAGAGGATGGGACCCAAACCATTGAGATCTGCTTCATGTTTGGAAGCATGAATAATCCCTTGTTTTTCCTACATAGATTCCAAAGTGCTTGAGAGATGAGGTTGATATCATTATCTCTATTATTTTGCATGTGGCCTGCATCTGCTCCTAAGGGCTCCAGCTTCAGGGAGTGGCTGCACAGGGTGCTAGAGTCATCCAGGAGTGGTAGTGGTAGGTTGCTTGCTCCCTGCCCAGTACCACTGCCTCCTAGGTTTCCCCAGCTGTCCTCAGGGCTTCCAGTTGGGTGCTGGGACCTGGGCTTACCAGGGTTGGTGGCAGCAGCTGGATTCCTGCCCTTCCTGACCTGTTCCCTACCCAGGCCCCTGGCCCTGGTTTGAAGGTTGGAAAGTTTACTGTGCTACACAGAGGAAGTAGGGGTGAAACCGTATCACTGAATCCCTATCCCTTCCCCACCCCATTCCTGGCTGTACCTTCTCCTGAGAAGATCTACACCAAAATAAGCCATTACCCAGTAATTAGAGCAACTTGGGAGGTAAGAAACCCAGCTATGTGTCCTGCTTTGAAAGCTGTCCCGGGTGCTGTCTTGACCAGTTCTGATAGTGCTACTCTAGTTTAAAAGATGCTTTAAGACCTGGTCCTGCAGCACTGAAGTCAATGGGAGCTTTGCATTGGGACTTCAAAAGATGGGAGATCAAACCCTTACAGTATTAGCCCCTTAATGTAAAGTAAAAATACTTTTAGACACATATTTGAAAGATTTAAGATTAAAACTTGATCCCATAAAAAGTTGCTGTGATATAGATTATTGGAAAGCTGATACTCTGTGGGGAGAGAAAATAGAGGAACCGTTACAGGATGAATGAAGGCAGTACTTGAAGCAGCCAGTAACATAAGCCAACACTGAACCAAGTTAATTGAATATCTCTGACTTTTTTTGGTTTTTTGGCTTCCTTGCAAAGTGTTATATACCCTTTTTGCAAAGGGTTATATAATAGCATAGAGAAGCTAAAAACACTTTGTTTATCGGGAAGCAGTCCTTTGCATGACTCAAAGCAGGGTTTTTTTCTGTTTTTACTTGTTGGCATTTTTTAGCACCAGAACAAAGCAATCATTAATTGATCAAAAATTTTACCAGAAACTGGTTTCTCTTAGAATATTATGAGTTTTTCTTCCTCTTTTCTTTCTATAAAAGTAAGGAAATTATTTTCTTTGGACGAACAAAGAATCCTCAATACTTTTCCTACGCATCTGGTGTACTGGTGCTGGAGATTACATTGTATGGGTGAAATATGTTTCAACTAACCAAGTTTAATTTAGTTTATACCCTATATTAATAAATAAATTACAAATGGAATCACTGGTTTCTCTAGTCAGGTGAAACTGCTGCTAACTATATTGTTTCTGAGTTAGGACAGCTAGATTCGAAAAGAATTCCTACGGGTGTTAACCACAATGAAGAAAAGGACTTGATTATTTTAATAGCTGCTAATTTAGAAAGTATATTCATTTCACAAATCATTACTATGTAGGTTTCATGAATGTAACATTAACAATGACAAAAACAAATGGCTTCCTCACTGAGAGACAATTGATAAAATAACACAGCCATGTCTCCCTTAGGAAGGGAAACACCATGATGATGGAGGACCAGCTACCTCAAACAGTTAGGCCATAGCAAATAAAATCCTGGTCCTTTTAACAATGGAAATGTTTTGATTTCACCAGAGCTAGGATTTCACTCGTTAGTACTGGAGATTTTCTTGAGCTGAAAAACAAGTTTCTCTTTGCTCATTAAGAAATAATAGTAATGTATGATAGTCACCAGTTGTTTCTTACTCCTACCCTGAAATCCAATAAGATGTCTTTTTTGCAGGTGAGTGCCATATAACAATAAAAAGTTTAAGTGGTTACCAACTGTCTCCACATCTGTTTATTCTCTGTTTGTTTTTCTGGTTACATACTCAATGCGTGAATTTTTTATTTTCTTCTGTAACCAGGATCTCCCATATTTTTTTAATCATTCCTGTAAATTACAAGATTTCTGCTTTTCCAGCAAAGATCTATCTGTTGGACTTTTCCTTCCAAATGTGTGCGCCTCATACATTTGCAGGATACATCATTAGAAAAGTTGTTGACAGATAGTGTAAACACAGTTAACAAAAACTGATTATTTGTAAAGGTTTGCTTTCTGTTAATAACCATGATTATTAGGGCTGTGCAAAACAGCACAGTTTTGTTTTGACTTCCATTTCGCTGTTTTGAAGGGACAGTTTGTTTTGCTGTTTCGAAGTACTGTTCCGTTTTAGTTAGTTGAAACTTGTTTTGCTGTTTTGACGCATTTTGATGTTTTACCCATAGGCTATAATAGGGAATCATGAAAATGTCTCTAACTTTGTCATTTCTTGCCTGATATGGATGAAAATTGCAGGGATGGTAGTCACTTCTGAGGGCATGAAGCCTGCCAAGATTCAAGGAGATAGGTGGAGGGATTTCTGGGAAACTGCACTTCAAACTGCAAAAAGCAAAACTTGTGTCACTTGCCAGCAGCAACAGCATGCTGTCATCCCACACACAGATCTGCGGGCCCACTCCCCCCAGGAGGAGTCTGGCACAGCCCCGCAGCCCTCCTGGGGGGTGCGGGGCCCCAGATCTACATGCGGGATGACAGCAGGCTGCTGCTGTTGGCTGGCGCCAGCACCGGCACTGAGTTCTTCCCGGTGCTCGGTACGTGCTGCGCCAAGCAGACTCGGGTGCTGGTGCTGGCCCCAGCCAACAGCAGCAGCATGCTATCATGCACATGCCCTGCAGCCGGTGAGTTTGGAGCTTTAAAAAAAGCCCTGCACTCACTGGATGCAGCAGTGGTGATTGGGGCCTCTGAGGGCTCATAGCAGAGTCCCCGCAGCGCGGGGCAGTGGGGATTGCCCTCCTCCCTCACCTGGCCCCAACGCAGCAGTTGCACCATCGCACAGGTGCAGCGTGGCTTGGCAGGGTGTTGAGCACTGTCCTGGAGCTGGGGCAGCTCCATGCATCAGCCGGAGCTTCTGGTTTGATTCCCAGCTATCTGATCATTCCCACAGCGATTCCTGGGGGGCGCGACCCCTGGATCTGCGCAGGGTTTCAGCAGGCTGCTGCTGCTGCTGGCTGGAGAAATAGCTCAGAGCTGCTGCCATCCCCAGCTGGCAATGGCAGCCTGCTGTCATCCCACATCATCCAGGGGACTGCATCCCCCAGGAAGAGCTGGGGGAAAGATTGGGGAGCTGGGGAATTGAACCGGGAACTGGGGGAATGTTCAGGGACCTGAACATTTCCCCAGCCCCCGGGTCAATTCCTCCAGCTCTTCCCAGGGGCTGTGAATGATCAGAGAGCTGTGAAGAGCGCTCAGAGAGCTGAGGAATTGAACAGGGAGCTAGATGTCAATATCGGAGCAGTCCTTCCCCCCCGCTACCACCTCCTTCTCCTTAGTTTCTGTTTAGCTGCAAGCAATCTGGCTTCGAAACTCGAAATGTTTCAAAACTTTCAAGTGCCCTCGTTTCATTTCAAAGCTGTTTTGAAAACTTTCGTTTCATTTTGATTTCACTGTTTCGAGCTCAAAATGAGTCAAAACAGCTTTGAAATGAAACATTCGTCAAAATTTCGCACAGCCCTAATGATTATCTCTTTTTTGTTGGATGAATAGAGAATATTTGCCATTGCAGGTTCTCAAGTGGGGAAACTGATTCTAGGACGCATTGAGGGACTTTTAGAACATTGGGGCCCCCCCTTTGAAGCATTTGCCTGGAACAAGGATGAAATCAGATGTGGAAGAATTTTGGTCCCAAGTAATGAGACACAGATGTGAACAGGATGTCATTGCCTCCTTGAAGCTGTGTCAAAGAATTTGTATTTTTATAGTAAGAAGGAGAAAGTCGCTTCAGAAACCAAAGATTTGAATGCAGGGTTGCACAAGGTTGCAAATCAGAGGTTCCAATTTTCACATCCTAAATAAAACTATTTTAAATCAAGGGTTCCCATGTTTGAGAACAAAGTCAGTGGTTGCTGGGTCCTTTTGAATGGAAATCATTTTCAATTGATATCTTTATCTAGCTGCTGCCACATGCTCTCTGTTACCTGACGAGACAGCGATGAAGTTTTGAAGTTTGCTGTGAAAAGGATATCTGGACAGCCAGACAACAGAAGTTAGATGCCTGGAGGCAGGGAAAGCATTTTACTACTATGGATTGCAATGCCGCCTACTTCCACTAGGGGTTTGGGGTCCTGTGGTGTATAGGCAATGGGACTCAAAGGTGCAGGGCACGTCTACACAAGCTTTTATGTGCTTTTCCTAATGTGCATTAAATTTAGTACCTCCAATATGAGGGCGCTGATACATGAGCACGCAGGCTGCTCTGACAACTGGAATTCCAGTATGATTATTAGAGTCTTTTTGAGTGTGACAATTGCTACTCTCCAGTAGTCTTGTGCATCTCATGTATCAGTGTCCCCGTGCTTAAAAATGGTGGTGGGGGCACTTGAACTAAAGCTTGTGGAATGAGTTTTAGTTCAAGCGCCCCCGCCACCATTTAAGTGTGGGGACACTGAGACAGGAGATGTGGCAGTGCTTTACTTAGAGCGGCCGTTGGAGCTGCTCTAACTAAAGTGCTGCCCCCATCAGCCCTGGAGCACATGTAAAAGTGCCCTGAGGTACTAAATAAATGCACATTAGGCTGACGTAATGTGCAGTAGTGAAAGCGCACATTTTAGTGATGCTTAATGCGCAGTAGCCTATTTTACTGCTCATTAGCATAATAGTACAGTTTTTCACACATCTTTAATGCACTGTAGAATAGGCTACTACGCATTAAAGCACACGTGTAGACGTGTTCACAGACTAGGGAATAAAAGTTATTTGGGGGTTTTGAGGTAACCAGCTCTGTCTGCTCCTTCTTGTTACCTGAAGCTCCCATCCTGTTTTGGATATCGGAGCCAACGGAAACAATAGTGAATAGGTGTCTACACAAATAGCTATAAGGATATTAATTCCCAGGATGGTTGCTATTAAGGATTGTACTGGGTGCCTTTACAGCTGGAAGTATGAATCCCTAGGCTCTCCAGATAAGAGTTGTAGCAGATTTATGACTTCTATAGTTCACATACAGAGGTGGTTGTATACATGGTGAGTTACATTTCCACAAGTATTTATTTATGATGGCAGTATCTGGCCATCGTGAAAGCCATGTGTAGGTTTGAAATTAATTGAGTGAACAAGCGAAGTCAGTACCTTGAGACCTTGGTCATGAGTTGTCTGGCATGAGTAGTAAATACTCAGAGAAATAGTTATTGTTAGAGGAACTAGCTCAGGTACGGAAAGCAATATAGCTCTGTTAAAATGACACTCCATCAGGGCTAACTGGCCCTTCTGCAAAGCCAGGCACAGCAGCATTGGGTAGAGCATCATGTTAACCTGGCTACACTGTTTGCCTATTTTAAGATCTAGCTCAGATATCTTTGCATGTTGAAATGTCAGTGTGCATTTGTTGAAGTTAATTCCATTTGCCTTGAATATTATTTTTGGCTGGCACCTGTTCTGCTGCAGGAGCATCCAAACTGTCCTAGGTGGACCAGTCTTCACATAAATTCTGCAGAAGCATAAGAAAAGACTTGTTCTAAAAGCAGTAAATGCCTCAGGGGCTGCTGTGCTACTAAGAACCCCCAATAAAGAACATATGTGGGGCTTCAAGCTCTGCACCTGGAAAGAATAGAAGCAAAGTTAAATAGGAAGTGTCTGTATTATTTTTTCTTTAATCTGAAATATCTTTGTGCTAATTGTGACTTAACTGACAACCAGATGGTTTCTACAGCGCACTCAAATTCTTTGAATATTGGTAGTAGCTTCACACATGATTGCTGGACTTTTGATCCATGTCATAGACTCTGTGACCCAGACAATTCTGTCCTCCCATCACGTGCATGTTCACTGAATCAATACCTGGGGTACTGAATAACAGTTTTAAGTAAAACTTTGCTGAGTTTGTTCTCTTTTTCAGGCTCTCAATGGATTTGTCATCTCAGTCACCGCAAACGGTTACATCTTCTACATCTCCCCCACAGTGCAGGACTACTTGGGATTTCATCAGGTGGGATTTCATCAGCAATTTATTTTTTCTGATTTAAAAAAAGGATGGTGTAGTTTAAACAGGAGCAGCCAATGTTGCAGATTTACTGAAGGCTCCTTTATTTTGACTTGGAAGATCATAAGACTGTCTGCTTTAAAAATCATTGCATTTTCTTGTGGTAATTAAAAGAACATTGCACTTTGTACAATGTAAGCAAAAGTAAACAGAGCTGGATTCATGCATCATGTTTCATTGTTGTTAGGGGCTGGAAGGGACTTTACAGATGATAGAGTCCAGCCCCCCTGCACTTGGGCAGAAAAGACTGCTGGGGTCAAATGACCCCAGCAAGATGGGTGTCAAGATGCTTTTTGAAGATTGCCAGGGTGAACTTGTTCCAAGCCCTTGGCACCTGACTTGTAAAGAAGTTTTTCCTTATGTCTAGCTTGAAGTGATCCTCAGTCAGCTTGTGCCCATTAGTTCTTGTCCTCCCCTGGGGTGGGGCTTGATGAACAGATGCTCCCCCAGGCTGTGATGTACGCCCTTGATATACTTATAGGCTGCCACCAAGTCCCCTTTGAGTCTTCTCTTCTCCAGGCTAAAAAGTCCCAAGTCTTTCAGCCTCTCCACATATGACCTGGTCTCTAGGCCTTTAATCATGCATGTGGCTCTCCTTTGGACTCTCTCGAGCTTCTCCACATCGTTCCTGAAGTGCGGCGCCCAGAACTGGATGCAGAACTCCATCTGTGGTCTCACCAAGGCTGAGTAGAGAGGGAGGATGACATCCTTAGCTTTGCATGAGACGCCTTGGTAGATGCATGCTAGTGTTTTATTAACTCTGCCAGCTATGGCATCACATTGGTGGCTCATGTTTATTTTGTTGTCTGTCTTAACACCCAGGTCTCGTTCAGATGCGGTGCTAGCAAGCATACCACTGCCAAGCCTGTAATTGTGTTGTGGATTATTTCTCCCCAGATAGAGCACTTTACATTTCTCCATATTAAACGACATCTGATTGAGGTCCGCCCATCTCGTGTGCCTGTCCAGGCCAGCCTGTATTGCCAGCCTGTCTTTGAGCGTGACCACGCTCTCCCATAGTTTGGTGTTGTCAGCAAACTTTGCTAGTTTGCTTTTATTACCCAAATCCAAATAGTTGGTGATCATGTTGAAAAGCACTGGTCTGAGTACTGAACCCTGAGGGATGCCACTGGTCACCCTCCGCCATGATGACTCAGTTCTATCAATCAATACTCTCTGAGACCTACCATAGAGCCAATTTCCTAGCCACTGGACTATAAACTAGTCGAGACCACATTTTCCCAATTTTTTTCATGAGGACTTTGTGGGAGACCATGTCAAGGGCCTTTCTGAAGTCCAAGTAAATGACATTAACCTCATTTCCCCCATCCAGGTGGTGAGTAGCCTGATCATAGAAGGAAATGAGGTTGGTCTGGCATGACCTGCCTGTAATGAAGCCATGTTGGCTATCCTTCAGAATATTGCCTTCTGCTAGCCTGTCTGTAATGTTTTCTTTGATAATTTTCTCCAGTATTTTACCAAGGCTTGAGGTCAAACGGATTGGCTTGTAATTTCCTGGGTCCTCCATTCTCCTTTTTTTAAAGATAGGCACCATGTTGGCCTTCTTCCAATCTTCTGGGACTTCTCCTGAGCACCACAAGTCTTCAAATAACTTTGTCATTGGTTGCACAATGACATCGGCCAGTTCTTTTAGCACCCTCAGGTACATCTGGTCCTGCTGACTTGTAGATATTTAGCCTTTGTAGGTGCTCCCCCACAAGATCTATGCCAACTGGTTGCTCACTCCCACCATGATCATCCTGTATCCTGTCAAGCAGGCTAACACCTTTGAACTGGTGGAATGCCAACATGAAGTATTCATTCAAGAAGTATTCAAAAACAGGATGCGTTTCAATACTGACAAGTGCAGGGTGCTGCACTTGGGCAGTAGTAACCAGCAGCACACTTATAAGATGGGAAACTCCCTTCTTGAGAGCACGGAGGCAGAAACATCTCAAGTAGGGCCAAGGAGGTGATCCTCCCCTTCTATGTGACATTGGTCAGGCCACAGCTGGAGTACTGTGTCCAGTTCTGGGCACCCCACTTCAAGAGGGATGTGGACAACATTGAGAGGGTCCAGAGGAGGGCCACCCGCATGATCCGGGGACAGCAGGGCAGACCCTACAATGCGAGGCTACGGGACCTGAACCTGTTCAGCCTTCACAAGAGAAGGCTGAGGGGGGACCTGGTGACCATCTATAAACTCACTAGGGGGGATCAGAAGGGGTTGGGGGAGACCTTGTTTCCCCTAGCGCTCCCCAAGATAACAAGGAATAACGGCCACAAGTTGTTGGAGAGTAGGTTTAGATTAGATATCCATAAGAACTACTTCACAGTCAGGGCGGCTAGGATCTGGAACCAACTTCCAAGGGAAGTGGTGCTGGCTCCTACCCTGGGGGTCTTTAAGAAGCGGCTTGATGCCTACCTGACTGGGGTCAATTGAGCCCAGTTTTCCTCCTGCCCAGGCAGGGGGTCGGACTTGAAGATCTACAAGGTCCCTTGCGACCCTACTTCTATGATCCTATGATTCAGGAGTTTGGTTTTCTCCTAAGTGTCGGTTATCTGCCACCCCATTTCATCCATCAGAGGCCTTGTGCTTCCCTTATTTTTTTCTACGACTTCCTACATATCTAAAGATGGACTTTTTGTTGTCCTTGATTCCAGTTGCCAATCTGTATTTGGTGAATTTGCTTCCTACAGGTGTGGGCTGTTGCAGCCGATGTTGGTAGACAGCACTTGTTTTGGAGACATAAATCAAGTTTATTACCATATGTTTTAACTTATGCGGGCAGGAGCATTGTTTTATATTATGTTGGAAATGATATATGTATGTACGTTGTATGTGTGTAAAGTCTGAGTTACTTCATTACTCATGAAACATAGGATATCAATGGCACTGGGTGGCATAAGGTGTATGCCGTCTCTGTGGAAGGTTCCCATGCAGTTCTGTCACAGAGCTTAGCACTGCTTTGTGCCATTTGCATTCTTCTGCTACCCATTATCCAATCCCACTTTTGTTAAGATACATTAGCCTTTACCAGTATTAGTGCTGAGCTTGTATTAGGTGAGAGAAGCATGAGGCTACCAAGCTTGGTTTCTCTGTGACAGAAAGAAAGATTGGGATCCAGGTCATTTGAAGCTATTGAAACAGGAATTCTCTATACAGCTGTAACTCTGTCCCCTGGTGTGCACATATCATAGTACAGACTTTTCATACTACATGATAATGAAATCTGCACTTTGCTTTTTGCACCTTGTGTCAGAGTCAGCATTGCCTTGTACCACTGTCCGCACAAAGGGATTGCATGTGTTCTGGACAAGTGGACATGTAGAAGGCAATGGGAAAACAGTATAGTAAGTAAATCAGAGTACTGATGTCTTTCCAGTCCAGCAGTATTTACAGCTGAGTAAATGTCATAGGTAATTCTGACATTCCCCAAAGTGCTGTTAAGGAAATAAACATTTCAAATCTGGATGATGCTGTGTTACTATCTCCTCCTTATAGAGTGAGATCCTGGCCTCCATTAAAGTTAATGGCAAAACTGTTATTAAAAATCAGGGTATTAGGATTTTACCCTGAAAAATACAACATGAACATCTAATTAAAGGCTATATCCTAATGGGAAGTATAGTTAGTTACACAATGTAGCCTTAACATTGTCAGTGTCTGAGTGTCAGTGCTTAACTGTACAATTTTAACATTCCTTTGCTGCATGGGGAGAATATAGAAATATATTCAGTTTACACCAATCTTTTTTGTGAAACCGATTTAATTTCCTGTAATACTCTGGTTATAGAAGCATTACCAACACTTGCCTTTGTTTTCAGATGTTGTTTCTGAAATAAATCTTCTGCTGCAAGCTCAGTGCAACATCATGTCTTTTTTTTATTTTCTGAAGACTGCAAAATGTCTATATCCGACATATTGCCTTACATTTTAGTTTATATTCCTATAGGGCATATTCTTAAAAGCTCTTCTATTTTCTCACTTATTCTTCTTTTCTCCTCCACACCAATCAGCTCAAATATTTGACTCTTACTAGTATTTTGTATATGGTGTTAACAACCCCACCAACCTTCTTATTTTCCAAAGTGTTTTTTCATTTATCCACATTTACATAAAAAATAGCTGTCTGATACCAGTATCTGCCTGTAGGTATGAAAGGAAGTCGCATTTCTTTTTGTTGTTTGTTGGACACCACATTCACATAGGGAGCTGTCCAAGACGTACATTTTATGAAGTGCTGTTTTGAAGCATCTGTATCTAGATCTGGTCCCGGGTAGGACCATAAACTGCATTCAACTGGGAGGCCTGGTGGCAACATGATGGGGGTACTCATGGCAGGGTAGCTCCTATAAAATACCACAATGTTGCAACCTCTAGAGTAAGGTGAGTATAGGGAACCTCAGACCTCTAACCCCAACTGCTTTGTGGGTACTTCTTGGTTGGAGAAAGGCTAAGGAACATCACCCTGACAGAAAGGTGCCCTTGCTGGGGCATTAGGCAGTCAGCAGCAGTTCTAATCTGTTGCTGTCTGGCAGAAGCTACAACCATTGAGGCACTGAACAGCTGGACTTAGTCTGCCCTTTGGATTTTGTCTCAGTGATCTAAAGTGGGGATGGTAGGTCTAGGGCAGCCTCCACTCCTCCATACTCTTTCCTAGGCGTACGCGCTGAATGTCTTGGTGCGATGGCCGCATGGATCTATTGTGCGTCTACCATGATCTAAAGGATTGATGGTTGCCAAGATGCACATTTCTGTTCACTCTCTGCTCGTTCACTGATTCTTAACATTTAGTATGGTTAGTATCTATTTATACAGAAAGTTTCCATTTTCTTTCAGTTCTATTTGTTTCTTGAATATGTCTGAATTGCAACTTTGACACACAATCATAGTTTGAGCTCTGAATATCCAGATGCATTAAATTAAGTTTCACATACAAACATGGAAAAAGTGAGATCATCTTGGATTTCATTATTTAACATGTCACAAGCCCTCATCAGGCAAAAAAGCTCTTGATATACAAGAGTTAGAAGACACAAGATATTCAAGGAACCCAGCTGAGGTGAGTTTTATGTATTTGGATACAAAATGGGCTGTTGTAAGTATATGATGCATGTTACAATAACATGCATTTTATGTATTGTGTGTGTGTGTGTGTGTACGCACACACAAAACGTGTACATTATTACAGGAGTGAGGCCAAAACTTTTGTCTGAAAGCCTTTTTCGATGAAAAGTGGTGATTTGATGACAAGAATGTTTCATGAATTTGTCTTGGGTTTGCTAAGTTGTTTGTATTGAGGGAGGAAGGAAGCTCTGAATTTCTTTCAGTTTTATCTCTCAAACAACTTCTTACTCTGAAATTTTCCATTTTATTTGAAAGAAAAAACCTCTTAAAATCTGACACAAATCATTTTACTTCAGGACAACTAAAATGTTTTGAGCTGGCTCCAAATGACTTTTTAAATTACTACTGAATCATTTTTGTCCAGTAAACACTTTAGCACATCTGAAAGTGTTACATGGCTATATAGATTTTAAGGCCATAAAGATTTTAGGGTAAGACTATTGTGGTTATCTAATTTCACCTTCTAAATAACACTCAGGCTGCTGTCAGATGTTAAATTAAAGGTCTGATGGGATCTGATACATGATCCCAACAATTGTACATCCTGCCATGCCACACAGCAATGATAGGGACCAGCCACAAAGTTATTACACATAGTTATTATGGCTTATTCCCTGTTTTATCTTGCCAGTATTTGAATGAATGTGTGGCCATAATAATTAATATGTGGCCATATTATAATTAAGAATATAATAATAATTAAGAGGGGACTAACCAGTTAATTATGTCATAAGTATAACATCTGTCAGGGGCCTCAGGGATTTCTGCACTGCACCTATTTTTTATGCGATATCATCTCACCTTTAGGTGCGTATTCAGATCTGATGACAGCACTTGTTAACTTGTTGTACTCTCTCTAACACCAGGTCTAAATCTGCTCCCTTATTGAATGTGACTGTATCTAGACCACAAGGTACTGGGAAGCAAATGTCATTGTGTAGTGTTTATCCCAAAAGGCAAAAATTAGAGCCTATCCAATGAAAGCAGCACACGTGGCAGGAAAGGAATTTTATTTCTAAAGATTCCAATGAGTTGTTGTTAATAACCAAGAATCAAAAGCATTGTGACTACTCTTTGAAGAACTTGGCAGTTCCTTTTTTAAAATCAAGGAAACAATGCTTGTTTTCATCTTCCCTTTGGCTGCAGGGTAGCAAATACACTTACTCTGTTAGATGACTGGGCTCCAATTCAGCACTGAGAGCAGGCGCCCAGTATGGTACTGGTAGCAGTTAGGAAATCAGTGCAAAAATATACTTGGTGGCTAAGGACTGTTTGCAGTTTTAAAGTAATTGATGGCTGCTATGTAAACATCTTGCGCAAGAGACAGCCTGGGAACAATGATGAAGGAAATGTTGAACCTAGTGCCATCAGGAAAATAGTAGTGTCTATAAAGCATATTTTTATTTTGAAAAATGTTTTCCATTGCCAGCAGTTGGCTTTCAGCTGACACTGTTAATTCTTTACAGCTGAACTAAAAATAAAATCCCTACAAACAACCCAAACTGAAACTTCTTGAAGGTTCTCCACCATGGCTTAAGCCATTTGTGGGGGGAGCTAGAGAGGGTTATTAAATGTAATGAGTCTGCTTGATTTCCATGAGTCATGCAAGGAATTCCTCAGACACACTCCTTTTGAAAGTAGTTTTATATTACATGGAGGACTGAATCGGTCCATGTGTCCTTTGTATGGGGTCCAGGAGGCTGATTTCTCTTTTCAGCTAGGAACACTTCAGAGCCAAAAGGCCTCCTCCTTTGAAATGACACCATTATTTGTTTTCAGTACTTGGTGCCTGTCAATGCTCTCCACAATGCACTATGGAGTTCTCTGTTAGCGAGATCATCACTCGGTTACAGACATGTGTCTTCATGCATCAGCCACGTTGCAGGGAAGGCACGTAACAGGATGAAGCCTTTTGCCTTTTGTATTCCCTTTTGAATTTGGCCACCTTCAGTGCTGCAGGTCTGGGACCAGTACAGCAGAGGAAATGTAGCCTAGGGCTCTGGTTTGGAGTTTTGTGCCTGGCCCTGCCAAGGACCTTGTTACCTCATTACTTTGTAACTTATTTACCCCCTCCACCATATGCCTGTTGTGTCGCTATAGAACCTAAATTATTTGGAGCAGGACTCTCACTAGGCATGTCTTCACAGAGCCCACATGGTGGTTTTCTAATACAGACCATAAGATTATAACCCCACTTTCAGAGTTTCTGTTCCCCAGTAAGTATGAATGAAAAGATTATGCTGATTATTTAACTCTATTGCTAGGCACATGTCTTGCTGCTATTCCTAGTATGTCTGGCAGTGCTGACGAGGTCAAACTGTGCCCTACTTTGCAGTGATGAGCAAGGGAGACAGGTCCCAGAGCAGTGGTGCTGCAATGGATTAGTTGTGCATTTCGGTGCCTTGCTCTCTGCATCTTCATTTCAATGCATAGATAGTATCCAATGGCATATTCTTCTTAATTTCTTTTCAGTCTGATCTCATCTACCAAAGCGTGTATGAGCTGATCCACACTGACGATAGAGCCATGTTCCGGTGCCAGCTGCATTGGGCCTTAAATCCACCGGCATCCAATGAACCAGACCAAAGCACAGATGGTGAGTGATTTTTACAGTGAAACCTATATAGTGGTGGTGTAGCAGGAAGCCCCCTTTTCCTCTTGCCTGCATTTGCTTTCCCCTCTGCATATATTTCTCCTTTTCTACCTTTTCTTCCTTCCTCTTTCTTTCACTATAAGATAAGGAATTGTTTTTTAAAGTTTGTATGTGTGCATTTTGTATCTCCCCTTGTATTTTGGTATTTTTATCTATTTGTGTGCCATAGCATTACTCTTGTAGCTTATATTTTATACTCTTCACCTTTTAACTAAATGTGTTTTAGTTTTTAGAAGTAAGTTATACACTGTAACAATGTTAACAAGGGCAGGGATCAAACCCCTGCTTCCCTGTATCAGGCGGGCCCCTGAAAGAGGAATGAATCAGTGATTGAATGAGTAACACAGTAGCAGGCTTCAGTAACAAGCGGCAATTAACGCCTAGGGAAACTGCAGATCAACCAAGGGAAGAAATCAATAGCAGACAGTGTAGCAACCCAGAACTCTCTAAACTTCACTGTTGAAGGGCTAGAAGCCCTAGTCTGAGTTAATCAACGCCGGGGACCAACTTTTGGGGCTGAATATCTCCAGATCGACCGCTCCCAGAGCCCTATTCAAAATTCATCAACGGACTCCCAAACCTGCATGTACACGCGGACGACCCCTAGGGGTAACAGATGCCATCCAGTAGCCACCGAGGGGGAAGTCCCACGAGGGTCAACGAACCCTGGATTGGGCAAACCTGAAAACTGGGGAGTCACCAAAGTCTGCCAAGGACAGATAAAAAGCAATGAAAAGTGACCCTCAGTGGCGCCCTCTTGAGCTCCAACTTGACCAGCACCCAACCCGTCCAGCCAGAAGGACCAGCCGGTGACCCCCTTCTGGAGGATAACACCATGTTGGAAGAAGCCTCGACTGGCCATTGATGGCAGACTCCAGCGCTTGTAGGATAGGTATACCCAACTCTGGTGCCCCCCGGCTCCCAACATTTGTAGCTTGCTACTGTGTGTGTGCATGTGTGTGTGTGTGAGGGGACCAGCTCCAAGGTTTATGATTTGACTTCATTACAGTGTTTCAACCAGCATAATAAATCAGAATTTTAAGGATCCCGAGTTGGACATTTGTAGCAAACAGTGGCTTCCACTGCTCAACCAGAGTCTGCAGGACAAGCTCCATACAAGCCAAACCCTGGGATGCTGAGGAATTCTCCAGCAAACAAGGAGCATTGAAATGCAGTATGGGCCAGTCTTCTGCTCTAGCAGTGTTCTTGTTCTCAAAGGGCATGTCTTCACCACATTCCTACCACTTCCAGGGAAAGGGTTGCTCTTTGACACACCCTACTCACCTGCTTCAGCCTGCATGAGCCAAACCTGGGAAGGAAATAGAGAAGCTTCTTCAGGGGTACCCCCTGCTTCCCCTCTGAGCTCTCTGTTTCCAGAAGGTGCTCCCTCTGGAGCACCTTCACTGCCACATTTCTGAGCTTGGTGTGTGCTAGCAGAAATGCATGAGTGAGGCCTGATTGAGAACAGCCTACCAGGAGCCCCTGCCCTAAATCCTTTACCTGCACTTAGATTAGGCTGCAGACCACAGAAGCTAAGAAGTGATAGTGCATTCGGTGACTGTTTTGAGCAGAACGCAGTCCCGAATAAAATTTAACCCTTGTGGGATAATCAAACCTGTTGTATTAGGCATGGAGAGCCAGACCAAGTGAGCAGGCTTTGGATGGAGGATGCAGTAGAGCAACATTTGGTTCTTAAAAGGGAACCCACTTTTTATTTTCCAGAATTAGAGCCTTTTGGCTCATGGACCTCCACAGATTGCCCCCTATAGCTCTTGGAAAAGTCAAGGTCAGCTTGATGGAATGATCCTGAGCTCCGGGTATAACTCAGTGCCCCCCAGGGTATTAGGGATCTTTCTGTGTCCCAAGAAAGTGCTAGAAAAGTTATGATGTGCACTACCTCGAGATACACAGTTTTTCTCAGCATAGTAGTGGTGAGAGCACAGAACACGTCCAGTCTTCACTCATGGAGTCATGTACACACTGTAAGTGGGGTGGCAGCAGATGATCTTCAGGGACAGATAAACAATTTCCCCTCTGGCACTTCATGGAGGAAGGAGCAGAGCCACTGAAATAGAAACCTGTCTGTCCCTGTCCCTAACCGTATGAAAACCTGGCAGAATGTCTGCTGACACATGAGCCCTGCCTGTTCTTAAGGAACCTTAAAGGAGACCTGCAGTCTTATTCTGTAATTAGCTAAGAATAGCCATTAAAGCCTGAGGGAGTTGGATAAAACCTGAGCTATCTGAATACATCTTTCAGAATAAACCTTCCAGCCAAAGGGAAGATGAGATCAGGCAGGAACATCCAAGTTTGGTAATGTTAATTTGGCTCCTGTGTGAGCTACCTCAAACATTTCAACAGCATGAAGAACAATCTTATCCCTAATTCTGAGTCTTCTAGGCTTGCGTAGGTCAGACTTCCAAGATTTAATCATGTGGTACTTTTGTTTACTGTATGAAGTTCTCTTTTTTAACAAAAAGGAATAAACAGGAGCAGATCTGTGTTATTTTTCTTTGGCGTCACTCTAGTCTCTGTGGTATGTGCCTGATGGATGGAATCACTGTCCCAAGCTTGTCCTTATTGTGGCTTTTACAAACATGTTTAGTACAACACTGATGATTTATTAGCAAATTCCTGTTTGAGATGCCAGCTAAGCCTGCTAAGATACTTGCAGTACCCTCATAAGAAATCATGTGTAATCATGACTGGTCAGTCTTTTTTTTTTTTTTTTTTTTAATGGAAAAAAATGCAAAACTATTATTGACTGCCAATTTCCTACGACAGATTTCACCCTGTAATTTGAAGTTGCCGGATTTAATAATATGCAAAGTCTTAGATATTGAAGGAAAGAGTAATAGAAGATGTGAAAAAAATAGAAAATGGGACAAAACACAACATGGTTCTAGTCAAGGAAGTTTGTGTCAGATGAATTAAATACCCTTCTTGAACAAAATCGCTGACTTCTTAGGTAAGGGCAAGGCCTGGGGCCTAGTTTATCTAGTTATAAGCCAAGATTTTGATATTGTCCCTCATGGAAAAAATACTGGCTGAGCTGTGGATAATGGGAATCAGTATTACAGTTGTGAGCTGGAGAAGGAGTTGGTTCAAGGGAGAATATAGCAGGTCACATATTTTTGGCTTCTGTGGGCTTTTTTCTCTTTCCTCTGAAGCATTGGGCATTGACCACAGCTAAAGCTGGGAGTTCTGATGGGAGTGCACTGGTGTTCCTGCTGGTACCTAGAAACCCCCAAGGATCCAGGCTAGAGGGTCTGCTGCTCTTCTGCTTAGGGTCAACCATAACTGCCAAATTGGAACTCAGGAAGGACCTTTTCCTGTAGGTCAGATTGACCATATATAAGGCAAAGCCTGTTTCTAGTCTTGGCAAGATTGGATCCTTATGATTTATCTTTGGCAGAAGAAGCATGGCGGGGGGGGGGTGTTGTTATTATTTTTTTTATATCATATATTGAACAACTGTATAGTTGGGAGAGATGATGGACAAGCTTTTAGGCATAAAGCACCCTTCTTATGATTTTACAGTCTTGTCACTTAATATTAATTAGTATTAATATTTCAACAACACTTTTTAAGGATATTTAATTCTATTGTAGACTGAAACTGCCTGAGAGGCTTTGCAGCAGATCAGCCCATTGAGAGCAAGTGACAGGCTCTGAAACGAAGCCCTTGCAGTAGGCATCCTGGCAGAGCTTTGCAGCAGTGCTATCAGGAAGGTTCTGTTGACCTCTCAAGTGCTTGGGTGTCTTCTCTCAACACCAGAGGTCTATGTGTGCATGACCCTTGAGTGTCTTCAGTCTTTCCCATGGCTACCATCCCTGCATTAAGGACACAGCTTGACCTGGAATGTTCTGAATTTGTATAAACACATTTTCTTGTCCTTTGGGACTGTTTTGTTTTTTCCCCATATGATTTCACAGCCATGCCCTTGAGCCAGACCTCTGTAAACAGCGACACTGCCACATATGATCCCCAGCACCTGCCTCCTGAAAATTCCTCCTTCTTGGAGAGAAGCTTCATCTGTCGGTTCCGCTGCTTATTGGACAACTCCTCAGGATTCCTGGTAATGTTTGCAAGACATTTGTTCCCCTTCCATGCTTTCCTTCTGAAAGCCACGGTCCAAAGAGCAAGACTTCTGAGTAGACGGAGGTTTCTGCTGTGGGCTGAAACAAACTTGTGGGAGTAGAAAGAGGAAGGTATATCTCTTTATTTGTGCTGCTCCATTGGAAATCAGCAGAACTCTGCCAGACTCTGAATCAGAGATGATCCTAGCAGGATGCGGGGCCCGGGGCAAATCAGCCTGTGCGGGGCCCAGATGTGAAGAAGCTGGCGGCAATGGTGGTTGTGGGGGGGTTGGAGGGGTGAGTGGCCGGACACGAAGGCAGCGGCAGTATGGAGTCACTAGCACCAGGCGGGCCTTGCAGGCGGGGCCACAGCCTCTCTGCCCGGCTCTGCAGGGTCCTCCAAAGCGCAGGGCCTGAGGCGGTGGCCTTGATTCGCCTTCCCCTAGGGATGGCCCTGCTTTGAATGTTCTCTTGATGTTCTGCTTTTGGGATGAGAGATTGGAGACAAAGGATGGCTCCATGGTAGGCTAGGGGCCCAGGAAACCCATGCTTAATTCTCTGATTCCTGCACACTTTCTGTGGGCTGTTGAGCATGTTACTTAAACTACACTGTAGTTGGAGGCATGAACGCAGTGTGAGTAACCATATCTGATCTAGCTTTAATTTAGTTAGTTTGGTTAACATTCAAAGTGAGGATGCCCTAGGATAGGCTTCAGCCTGGAGGGGTCAAAAACAGATACTTAAGTTGCCAGTATCTACTAAAGCAAAGCATATATCATTATGCTTTGACTGCTGTTGATATATGGGTTGGCTTGATTAAAGCTTGTGTGGGGGTGCTTACTCAGTCTGCATTCATACCTCGAAAGCAGAGTGGGAACACCAGGGAAACAGAGTGGGGACAGTCTTGCGCTGCCTCTCCCATAAGTAAAATTGGGGTAATAGCTCTGCCTGCCATCTGTTTAGCAGGGACCATCTCTTCCGTCCTCATGGAAATACTATGCAGATGGATTCTTTTATATCTGTTAAGGTGTTCACATGTTTCACTGATGGGGGCATTATGACACTTGGATAACTAGATTCATGTAGTGACTTTTCACATCATCACTGTGTGTCCTCCTCATCCCCATATTTGTTTTCTTCCCAAAAGGCTCTGAATTTTCAGGGTCGCTTGAAATTCCTTCATGGGCAGCAAAAGAGAGCTGCAGATGGGTCCCTCATGCCTCCCCAGCTGGCTCTGTTTGCCATTGCAACTCCTCTCCAGCCTCTCTCAATCCTGGAGCTTCGAACCAAGACATTTATCTTCCAGACTAAACACAAGCTGGACTTTACCCCCACTGCCTGTGATTCAAGGTATGGTATAGCCCAGGGGCGGGCAATTATTTTGGGCAGAGGGCTGAGTTTTGGCAAGCCATCGAGGGCCGCATGACAGACAGTCCAGGGCAGATAAATATTAATTTTCTACATTTTTTAGGGGCCCTGTGGGCTGGATAGAATGGCTTGGCAGGACATATTCAGCCACCCGGCTGCATTTTGCCCACCCCTGGTGTAGCCCTTCCATCAGCAAGGTTTTGCAGCGGCAGGCTGGAAAAACCTGACTCAGGTCTGAGATAGGTTGGTGCTTCTGACCTGGCTGCAGCTTCTCCATGCTGCCCAGCCAGGGCATGGGCAAAGCTCCACTGAACCCCTTCCTTGTTGGAACATTAACAGTGCCCTCGAACTCTGCAGGTTGGATCCAGTGGCTTCAAAGTTTGCTGGGAGTACATAGTAAATGACTTACTATAGCAGATGTAGAACGTAAAAGCTGCTGTTATGGCTGTAGCAGAACGAGAGGAAACAGCAGATTATGACTCTGGCCAAGTAGAGGACAAAGCAGAGAAAGAAAAACTTTGGTTATCTAAACTTTTGTTAGTACCATTATAAATAACCAAGATTAAACTTGGATACATTTAAAGGGATACCATCATCATAACAGCAGCATTCCCTCTAAGCTCTGCGGTGTGCACAGCTGCGCAGGCGTGCCTGGCAACGCAGCACGAGCATGCCTGCACGGCTGTGCACACTGCATAGCTTAGAGGGAACGCTGCATGACAGTCATGCTTTTGTTTCAAAAAATCATTTTTGCTATAAATTTACACTGGAGTTTTCAGTGGAAGCCTGCCTTTTGCTGAAATTTAAGGGTTGCTGGGTTACCACCTTGAGCTACAGGTATTTACAGGCCAAACATGCAATTCACAATTACTGGGCTATTGTACCTTGCCCTTCCATGTGCTAGACTGGCTGGGAAAAACTTTTAGCACTGAGATCATCCAAAGGTACCTGTAAATGGAGTACAAACTTTTAGCTCTGAGATCATCCAAAGGTACCTGTAAATGGAGAGATTTAGGTAGAAAGTACTAAGCACAATCCTACTCAGGCTGTTCATTAATAGGAACATGGTGATAATTAGAAACATTGGAAATGTTTCAGCAGAACATTTTGTTTTGTCAGAAAATGCTGGTTTGTTAAAATCAGAGCCTTCCACAGGAACATTTTGATTTGGATGCAGTTCTGAAGGTCTAGAGACATGTTTTGGACATCTGATAGACTGAGGCTGAGCTTACAAAAGCTTGTGCCAGCCACAGCAGACCTTCCTTGTAAGATCTCGAGATTTCCTTCAGTCTACCACAAAACAGAACCATTTTCAAAATCTTGGAATTTTTCTTGAAAAGGAAAATCCCACTCATTTTTGGCATTAGTTGTGGTTAATGCTACCAGCATTAGTCCATATTATCAGATAAGTGACTAGGTTGGATTGAGCTCCAGTTGGTGGGCTAGTGCAATGTTGTTCCCTTGCATCTATCCTCAACTCTAAAGTTTCTATTAACTCTGTTTTTTTGGGGGGGCGGGGTTTTGACAGAGGAAAGGTGGTGCTAGGGTACACAGAAACCGAACTCTGTATGAGAGGCTCTGGGTACCAGTTTGTCCATGCAGCAGACATGATGTACTGCGCAGAAAACCATGTGAGAAGTAAGTTTGGTGTTGCAATTGAACATCTAAATTCCTACTTGGTTAATATCATTGTACTGTTTTGTTTTACTTGGGGCTTGTCTAAATGGGGAGATTTAGCATCAAAATTATGTCACTATCATTATACCACATATGGACAATTTTATTCTGGCATGAGTGCTTTTGGAGATACATACAACTAGAAAAGGACACTCTTATCTTGCACGTAGGGATTTACACTGATATAATTAGTTTAATTCTTTTCCATAAATTTATAACCACATGAAGACCAATCCTTACTTCTGACCCACAGACTTCCATGCTTTTCTAGTCCAGAGATATCCGTTGAGTTAAGCTGTGCAGTGCTTCTGTAGACCGATGTCCATAAGGAATATGACCCAAATCAGAAATTGATTGTTTATAATGCTTGTTCGATTTTTGTCACAGCTCCCTAGAAAGCTTCAAGGCTTTCTTAGGCTTTCTATAACCCTAACCCTTCCAATGTTTACTTAATATTGGAGAGAATTCACAGGCATGGAATAATCACAAACCTGAGTCAAATTCAAGGTCCATCTGGCCCCGTGTCCTGTCTCTGACAGTGACTGAAACCAGCTGCCTGAAAGGTACAAGTAAGAACCCTGCAGTAGGCAGAAAGGGATCATATTCTTGCCATGATGGTCTCATCTTGATCCCTCTTAATTTTAGGGTGGTTTAAGATTTTAAACTTTATAGTCCAATGTTGATTCACTGCAGCAAGCCCAAGATGAGAAAGGGTCGCCTTTATCCTACTAAGGCTAGCACATGGATTTCTAGCCTACTTAATGAGGAAGATCAAGGATCCTCTTGAGACTTTGGCCTCTTGGACTAGCAAGATTTAAGGCACTCAAGTTTCTATAGGCAATACCACACCAGGAGTGATGTGGCTGGCATCACATCCAGCGACTCTTGACTTCCTAGCCCATTGGCAGCTGGGTCTGCTAGGGACTGCCTTTTGCATGAGGCAGAACCAGGGCTCAGACTCACAGCTCTTGTGGCATAGCATTATGCCTTAACCACTATCCCACTGCCTCCCATAATTCATGAGTCTGAATGTGAAAGTATTCTGTAGATATCTGCAGAGAAATCCCCTTATCTGTGAGATGCAATAGCCAGGGGGGCAGGGTGAGGGACATTTGTTGACTATAACATTTTTGCTAAGCTTACACTTCCTTCTGTTTGTTGTAGTGATGAAGACTGGAGAAAGTGGAATAACTGTCTTTAGGCTACTGACTAAGAAAGCAGGCTGGGTCTGGGTCCAGGCAAATGCAAGGCTGGTGTATAAAGGGGGCCGTCCAGACTGCATCATTGCCAGACAGCGGGCCCTGTCGTAAGTATTCCTTTGAATAATGTGAGCGAAACCTTGGCCCCGTTGAAGTCAGTGGCAAAACTTCAGTGGAGACGAGATAACATCCTGTAGCTCCCAACCCTATTTGCAAGGATAAAATCACCTGCCAGTGCAGTGGAGTTAAAATAGCACATAGAATTAAAAATAGCAGATGGTCTCTAATTACTATGTTTCCAGGTTCCCCCAAGGAAAGGATTTAGATTTGGGTACCCTCCCTGAATCAGAGGCTGCAAGGAACTGTGGGCATACAACTTGAATAGCACTCAAAAAACAGCAAACACAAGTAGTGTTGTCACACAGAAAGGGATCACTATTGAATATGGAGATGGCTTTTACTGGGCTGCAGAATAGCATGTTCTTTCTTTCAGTAATGTTTTGCACATATGGGATCACATCAGTAGGAATCAGATCCTGCCTACCACCAGCCTGTATGGAGAATTGTCTCTTAATGTTTATTTCTTTGAACGTGGCATCAATGCCCTGATTCTGATGTAGCAAGTGGGCTCTGTTTCTGTTGGAGGATGGGAGGCGGGTGGCAGTCTGAAAATTTTTTGCTTCCCCTCCTCTTCCTCAAGTTTGCAAGGCCAGACCTGCATAGGGTGATGGGATGACAGGAGTGTAGGGGATGCAAAAAAAGAAATGAAACACCACCTGCTTAGCAGGCCTATATCAAGCCCACATCTCCTGGGGACAGTATCTGCAATGGTTGGATTGACTGGGGAGGTAGGACTATAAGAGCCAGGAGGAAAACCTAGAATATTTCAGAAACAATATGTTGCCAATAAAAAGTCTCTGGCTATGAAGTTCTTTCCTTTGGTGGACTGGAGCAGTCTCATTTCTGGCTAAGCACAGACCACCTTGATATGTACCTCTTTATATTATAGACCTTCTCCAAACAGGGGACGGTAATTCATCCCACTCTCCTTAAACTAGCAGAGGATCCTTAAAAATATAATCAAACCAACCCTGTACCCATTGAAATCAAGAGAGACTCCCACAAACTTCAATAGGTACTGGATCAGGAATGGCTTTTGCATGAGTGTGATGAGAGCAAGTGAGAAAATAGGTACCTGACTGGTGTCACCTCTGAGGGTTAAATCATGGTTACCTCTGTATGCAAATGCAGATGGATGCAGGAGAGTATGTAGATCCTGGAGAAAAAAGGTAACTTTGTGCCCTCTGAATATTAATTTGAATGAAAATGTAATATTAAATTCTGAATATTCAGGTTTAATGTTTTCCTAGTACCCTTAGATTACAAAGCATTTCAGGTGAAAGATTATTATTAGCTGCTGATAGGATGATGATAGTGGAGGTGACTCAGTCCAATGAAATGCAGTGTTTGTACTACTTTCACAGGGTAATCTCACTGAATAAGTAGTCCCCTATCACAGAGCTGGCAGCACAGATGTGGAAAGTCCATAATATGTACATTGGACTCATTAATTTTAGTGCGCGATTAACCTGTTTCCCCCAGTAGACTCTTTTGCAAGACATCAGTATAATTCCACAGAATTATTATATTATAATTCCACACAATTTCCAATGTAAAGAGGAACACAAGTCCTTGTAGACTGTTGCTTTTGAAGACTGGGTGGAGTAGGCATAGCCTCCTAGCACAGTACACTAATCTGCTACTATTTTGTAGATTAGGGTTCTCATGCATTTCCTGCCAGCCTGCAGCCAAACAGAATTTAAGGGAAAGAGTGATACCAAAAGGATGAACAATCAAGTGCCAATGTAGACAAAGATGGAGAAACATGTGGAAGAGAAAGAAAATGCAATGCAGGATTAGAGATGGAAAGGAGGAAGTAACAGTTAGGTGCCTAAATACCTTTAAAAATCTGAGCCTGAGTAAATTGGGAGCACAGGTCCTACTGAAAATCCTCGGCATGTGTCCTTCTAACTCCCAGTGGTTGTTTTGAAACTTTCTCCCTATGTTGGGCATAATCAAAATAAATCTTATTCATAGCTGCTAGAGTTGGAAGGGACCTCAACAGATCATCGAGTCTGACGCCCTGCCTAGGCAGGAAAGAGGGCTGGGGGCAAGCCAGATGCCTGTCCAGCCTTCAAAAGGCCAGGCCTGTTGTCGGGAATGGGATTCAAGCCCACATCTCCAGGGGAGACTGCAAACTGAATGCAGTGCCTGACACCCTATAGAATTAGAAGGTCAGATGCATTGATGGATCAGCTATTATGTTTAAATACACATAGGGACAAAAGGACAAGCTTTCCTGACTACCAGAGGAACAGTGTAATAAGAAATGAGGGATGCCATTTTCAAAAGTACCTAAACTTTGCCTAATTGTGCTCCTACTTTTAAGTCAATAGTGATGTTTCCATTGACCTCAAAGGCAGCGGTGATTGTTCAACAGTGAGTACCTTTGACAATTCGGCTAAGGACAAAGTAGCCTGCATTAGGCAGCTGGTTAGACTAGCGGATCCTAGCTGACTAGTTATGAACAGGCCGACTGATTTAGGTACAGTTGGTTGTGCCTTAGGGCAGGGGCATGGACTAACTGTCCCTTCCAGCCTTATTTTCTATGATTCTTACTGGTCTCTTCTGGCCTGTACTTATATAAATCTAAAAGTCTGTGAATAAATTGCTTTTCAGACAGATTACTTGAGCTACGTTGAAACAAGCCCCAGCTCCTCAGATCCATTTGTCAGAGTGGGTACAGTTCTTATTTCTGAGCAAGTGAGCCAGTTATACAAACTGTGCAATACAGAGGAGAATTTTAAATAAATCTCACCCCTTCCCAACATCAAAACAGAACGTTGGCTCTTGTCTTGCTCTCTGATTGCTGTGTTTCTTTGTCCAGCCCCACAGACCCTGTTGTACTTTTTCCACTTTTCTCAGGCTTTTTAACATTGCATTCCTGTACCTGCAGAAATGAAGAAGGAGAGGAGCATTTGCGCAAGCGGAGCCTGCAGCTGCCTTTTAGCTTTGCCACAGGGGAAGCAGTCCTGTATGAGAATAACCTTCCAGGATTCCTGGACTCTTTCCAAGCAAAGACAGGGTCAAAGACGAAGAAAGATGCCCTCATGGAACAAGACTCAATAGATCCCAACTCTCTTCTAGGAGCCATGATGAAACAAGATGAATCCGTGTACGTCTCCCATGCCAATAATGTGCCACAACTCTCCTTGGCAGATATCCTTGATGTTGTAGAAGAGCCATGCCAGAATGAAAGAAATGAGGAAGACATCAAAGAAGAAAATAACCCATTCCTGGTCATCATTGAAACTCTCTTTGAGAAGAGCAACATTGATAGTAATATTTGCCAAACTCTGCAGAACCTGGATGTAGATGACCTGCAATTACAGCACTGGGAAGAAACCTTGCTCACCATGGATGTTGATGAGCCAGTGGCCCAGGACTTCCCTAAGCATCTGGGCGATGAGGTGGCCTCCTATGTGGAGGAGATGCTGTATAAGAAGGATAATGGAAAGAATATGGACTTCCCACAGTGCAGTGCGACTGCTTCATCTCAGGCCATTATTCAGCAAATTCCACTGCAACAAATTCAACAAAGTTCTCACCTAAGCACGCTTCAGACTCCGCTCAGAAGTAATGTGAAATGCAGTGAGCAAAGCACTCCTCCAGGATATTTCCAGCACTGCTGGGGGACTGAACCATCAATTTCTATCTCGCCTGTATCCCAGAATCCAATGCAGTTCTTACCACAAAGCACACTAGGCTCTGACCCTCAGGTTCCTCTAGTTGCTGCTACACCCAAAAATTTATTTTCTAGGCCAAAAAAACAAGCACCATTTGACCAACCAGACTGGCTGAGAGGGAATATTTCTGACCCCTTGGGTTCTGTTAACCAGCCAACTGTTGGAGTTAATAAAATAAATCCTGTACAGGTATTTCAGCAAAAGGGTACTTCTTCAGTTCCCTTGAAAAATCTCATTCCTAAAAATCAGATGCAACTGGACTCCAATCTGATTGGCTCAAATCATGCCATTCCCTTAAAAGTGAACCAACAAGACAGGCAGCAGCATGACCCGCTTGTGTCAATTAACTCAGTCATTGGTTTCCATCAGGATAATTCTCCAGGAAGTCACCCTTCAGATATTTGGAAGTCCCCTGTTCAGAATCAGCTGCGAATCAACCCGGTGCAGATGGAGCCACAAGCTGTACTGGCAGACGGCCAACAGAATGTGTTTGGATCACGAGTCACCAATCCATGGATGTCATCATCACAGACCACCCATTACGCAGGTCAGGGTGTGCAGGGATTTGGTGTAACACAGCATAATGCAATATCTGCTTCTCTTCTGCAAAAATCAAGTCCAGTAGAGTCTGAGCAGTTGTGTGGAAGCCATTCCTTTCCAAAACAGGCAGCTTCACACAAACCTCACCCAATACCAAACTTTTACAATAAGGAGAAACGACAGATTCTTCAGGCTGAACAATTGTTAACAGAACAACAACAGCTGTTGCAAGCAGAGCTACACCATCAGGTGCACTGCAGGCCAGCCCAGATGCGAGACAATGGACTGCCGCTGATCAGCTGCTTGGAATCAAAAATCCAGTCTCACTCTCAGGTGGAAATGCAGCAAATGGACAGTGTTCTTGAAGCTTCACTGAAGTTGTCATCAAATAGCACCTTACCTAGCAGTGTTGTGCAGTCTCCATGGAAATATGCAAGTAGTGAGCCACCCTTTGAAAACGATGCTGAATTTGCTAAAGCAGCTCATACCACATGCCTTCTGCAGCAACCAAATACTGAGCCCTGCCATGCTGGAAGCAATCCAGAAGCACTGTGTTATTACCAAAGGCCTACAGAAACTGTTTTAGGTTCCTTGATAACTTCTCCCTTGGTAGTTGGCTTGAGAGCAAATTCCTACCGACGTGAACCAAATTTGCCTCCCATGTCAATAACAGAAGGACCATTAAATGGGCAGCAGCAACTTTTCACTTGCAATATTCAGCTCAAGGTAAGGTGGGCTCGTGTTAACCAGATTGTTTAAAATCAGCTGATTTTACATCTTACCAGCAAGGTGTAAAATCAGCTTGGACCTGAAATGGTTTAGCTGTGCATGTTCAGTGACAGTAGTTACATTTGAAAAGTAGCTGGTAATTTTGACTTCCTTGTGTTTTGGGGCATCTGATTTGAACATAGAGAGGGACCCTTGGGGCTTCCTGAAAAATCAGGATCTATTAGGGTCTGAAAATTGGCAACCAAGATGGAACTGGTGAGGAAATTTTCAATTACATGGTTTTTGCTGGAAAATGCAGATTCATCAAACGTACAAATTTTACATAGAAACATATCAGCTTTGTCAAAAATGTTTTCCAAGTTCCAGATAAAATTCTGGTGCAAGTGATACCAAAATATGGAGTCCCTTGGGAGAGTTTAAATAGTTTAAATATCCCATGTTTAAATACTTTTTCTGCTTGATTCAGACCTAAATCACAAAGCCACAGGGTCACTGTTTTGATCTCTGGCCCAGTAAGTATTTGTGCAAAATGAAATTGCTTCAACAAAAAAGCTGAGAGAGACTTTTTAAAAAGTCAGTCTCTAAGTCTTACTAACTGCTAAGCAATTGACTTAGTAATTAGTGTCCTCCTGCAACGTAAGAGGCCTAGATTCAAGTCCTGCTCTGGATCAGGGTGTCTCCAACAACCCAGGTGAATGCCTGACCTCTGAGTTATTCTAGGTGAGTCTCTCTCGCTCTCTCTCTCCCCCCTACTCTGTCTCTGGCTGCTCTGATTTCTTCTCTATTTATTTAGGACAGTACTTTCTTCTATTCTCTCTATTGTTGTTAATGAGAATTTATCTCACTGAGGCTATTGCTATCTTTGTATTCATTAAGTCATCTTCTCCTGCAGTTACAAATTTGGAAACATAGCTGCAACTCATAGGGGTCTTGTTATGTCTTTGGTGTTTTAATGGTTGAGTCATTAGTTTATAGATTTAAATAGGAAATTACCACAGCGATATGCCACATTGCTGTTATACCTTTTTTACAGATGGAGGCTTAGGCTCAGAGGAACTGTAAGCAATCTGCTGGAAGTCATACAAAAATAGATAGAAGAGGGAACTAAACCTAAGCATAACCTGGTATCATAGCCATAATCATCTCCTTTGCCTTTGTAGGCTGTTAAGGAGGCTAATTTTACATCCCAGTAAAACATAGGCATTCTGAGCCTCGCTTCTGAATTTTATTGATACAGGCCACGTACATTTTCTTTTCCTATTTTTGGGACCATAACTTCGTGAAATTTCATTTTGAGATGAGCTGAACAAAACAGACACAGCCTCTAAGATGTATTTGTATGAACAAGTGTGTCATCGAGTTATAGACTAGCTCCACATCTCCAGGAATAATCTCTCTTCCATTCTTAGTGTAACTTAACATTTTATTCCCTATTTGGTGACCCTTGAATACTTTGGAGTGTGTTACTGAATTGTGAAAACACACACCTAGATTATTGACTCTCTGAAACTAATTTGGAGCCTGCCCATTTTTGCAGGTAGTTTAGTCTTCATACTTATGTCTTATTTTATGCTCATCTGTAGTGAATTTAATCTGCCCATATAACACTCACAGTTTTATGAGAGAAGAAACCTAACAGCTTGAACATATCCCCTATTTACACCTCTTACACAGGAGTAAAAAATGAATGGCTATACAATGTAAAGCCATGCACTGGTATAAGTTAGTAACATCTGGAGTAGCAGTACCATGGGAAAGGCATCAATAAAAATACAGTTTGGTGTTACCTGTCTCTAGTTATCTAGGATAGCTGACAACTCAAAGCAAGCAAGCTGTTATCTGCTTCCCGCCATCTAGTGGCAAAGCATAGTCTTGTAAAGTTGCACTTGTGGCAGGTATGTTGGATAACTGATTATTGGTGTGTTCTGGATTCCAGTGAATTTAGAACTGTGTAAAAAAAAAAAACAAAAAAAACCCCCAAAAAACCAAAAACCCATGAAGATTATACTTGTGCTCATCTTCGTGTTTTGTCATTAATATCAACATAATTTATTGAATGCCTCCACTCCTAAGACTGATCCTTGAGTACCCTAATCAGATCATAGAAAACTAGAGCTTGAAGGGATCTCATGAGATCATTTAGTCTAGTTCCCTGCTCAGGAAAGGATTATCTTCAGTCAAGTATCTAACCTGAAAATATCCAGGGATGGAAGTTGCACAACTTCTCTAGGTAGCCTGTTCCAATGGCTGACCCCATAGTCACAAAGTTCTTCCTAATCTCCAACCTCTGCTACAGTTTGAGGCCATTGCTTCTAGTCATGTCCACGACAGCCACAGAGAAAAGCCCATCTTCATCCTCTTTATAATCATCATTCAGGTATTTAAAGACTTATCAACTCCTCCCCTCAGTCTTCTCTTCTCCAGACTAAATAACCCTAGTTCTTTCAGACTTTCCTCATATGTTGTGCTTCCCAGGGCTATAATAAGGATTTATATTTGTATACTGTGTATCTGCCATTTAAACAATCATTTAACCTATTTTGTAGTTTATAACCAAGTTTTTTTCTCTTCACCCTCAGTTTCCTTAAATAGCCCTTAGCAAGGAACATTTCAAAAGCTTTGTAAAAGCAATGACAATTATAGTCACTCAAGCTGAGACATGTATGTCTACATCAGTGGTTCCCAACTGGGTGCCACCAGAACCTGCCAGAGGTGCCACAATGCTGGTGCTGCTACTGCAGAGTGAAATTGCTGTGCATGGCTTGTTTTCAGGAGGTACCTTGGAGCCAAAATGAGAAGTGGCCACAGTGGAAAGGTGCGCCTACTGCATTACGCTATGGGGGAAGGCTCATCACTGCTGCTGCAGCTCTTTCTGGTTGTGAGGTGCTTCCTGAAGACCAAGATGTGCGAGGCAGTTCTACCTGGTGGCAGCAGCACTTCTCTCCAGGTTGCCAGAGCCTTGGGTTGAAACTGCCCCTCCTACCTCAGTTTTGAGAAGGCACATCAGAACTGAACCAGGACAAGCTGCAGCAGAAGTAGTGCGCCTGCTCGCATAATGTAATGCCACTTCTCAGAGCAGCTCTGACATACCTCCCAAAAACGAAGACACCCAGAACTGTCCTATATGCCCTGTGCACCTCTGGTTCTGGGAGACACTGGGCAGGGAAGGGCTGTGGCAAGAGCACAAACTCCTTCCACAACTGGTTTCCTTTTTGGCTCAGCAGGAGATGCACAGAGCAGTTCCACCTGGCAGAGGCAGCAGTGGCAGTGGGGTGATGGATTCAATGCCTAAGATATTAATAAAATAATTATAATGTTTATATTATAATATGCATGATATATTTTAGTATAATATAGATATGTATGTATGTATGTAAAATATATATTTTAATGGGGTGCTCCTACATTTTTAAAAGATTTGGAGGGGTGTCTTGAGTCTAAAAAGGTTGAGAACCACTAGTCTACATTAACCTGTAGAGCCAGACTTGAGGCATCCCAGACTCCCATGAATCTTCTGTATTGTATCTTGTAATCTGCACCAAAGGGATCTGTATTATGCCACTTCTTTCTTGAGCATGGCTCTCAAGCTCCCTTCTGGAGCCCTTCTAGGGACCTGTCTGTAGATGCATAACAGACAGCCCCATCTGGGCTTTTCTCCATGTAGACAGAGGAAGTGTGGCACAAGGAGCCTGGAAGTCTGGAACAAGAGATTGTGGGATTTCTGTTGGCAGACTTCTTGTGCTCAAGGCCTACACTTCCAGGTGAGTTCCAAACCCCTTGCAGGTAGCAGTGGAGCAAGTTCACCCAGAAATTCAGCAGAGCCTTTTGGGGTTTGTCTGGATTGTTGCTGGAAGGTGAGCTTACAGGTTTGCAGTCTTGGCTTGCATGGGAGAGAATGAGTTTATATGCCAGTCTGATCTTACCTGGGAATCACATCTAGGATAAATATGAAACTACCTCTCTCCTCTTAGAGCCTTTTGCAGCTATGAAGGTAACTCATACCCACATATCTTCTTAATCTACTACTTTTATTCAAATAATCTTACAAGTTACAAAAGCCCAATTTCTCTTGACAAAAGATATGCAAACTGTCCCTATCAAACCAAATGCCTCTCTACAATCAGCAACTTATCTTTAATTTTCTTCAAGGGCTATTTTCCCCAGTTCTATTATAGAAGAGAAATTATCTATACCATTACTGTAGCTTCTCAGACTGAAACATGGAGTTTTAGGGTACTTAACAAAAAAGCTTGGAAATCGGGTCTAAATCCAAACAGAAATACATGAAGAGATGCTGATGGGGGATTAATTTGACTTTTTTCCTTGCCTATGACTTGAACTTACTTCCCTTTTTTCTGCTCATCAGTGTCACCAGAATGAAGAAAATGCTCCCATGGAATTCACCCCTGCAGTTGCAAAGGACAGCATGTTTTTCCCAAAACACTGAGAGAGGATGAAGCAATAGAGAAAGATGACTTTGGACAGATATGGCCTTAAAAATGTTGCCCTTGCCATTTGCAAGACATTAACTCTCATGTAAATATTTCAGTATTTTTTATAATTATTTCTATTGGTGTTGTGCTTTCCGTGTGAACAAATACACATTTCTAAGATGCTGTTCTGTGGATGCCAAAGAGATGCACTTGAATGTTAATTACACTTATGCATTTTGTGCAAAAGAGTCTAAGTCTCTCTAATGCTGCCCTCTGCTCATCCTTCTGAATAAAACCAGTGAGAATTAAGAACCAGTACTCGGATTAAGTGCTAATGCAACCAACTGACAATGCTGGAACAAGTCTTTGGAGTTGTTATAATTTTTCCAGGACAGGCAATTATGAAAACAGTGGAGGCATGTCAGAAAAATACCTGAGCTGGTGCAATAGGAATTAACTTAGGCAGCTGTGTGATCTTATGCTTTAACTCTGATGTACAGAGTTCTAATTTAATGAGGCAAGGGTATGATATGAACAGCAAGGTAAGAATTATTTGTGCTTTACATCTGGTCCATTTGGAAGGCATGTTTGGTACCACCTGGATGTGGAGTGCAGGCACTTTGAGTCCAGTCTGTGCCTCTGAAGTTTACCACTCAAGTTGGTGACCACGAATGACAAAAGGACAGAGATCAACCCAACACTTCTAAGAGAGATGGTACCTACCTATACCATACTGACTTATTTAACTTATATATTAAGTATATATTGGGCATAAAGCAGTAATCCTACACGTAAGAAGGGTCAAGGCATATGGCAACTTGTCTTTTGTATTTTTTTTGCTTTCCTATCAAAAGCCACAGGTGTCTGGCAGTAGAAGGGGTCAACAGCTGTCAGACATTCTGAACCAACAGACCTTTGTCAACCAATAAAACTTTTCATGAATTGCGATGCACCCTTAACATCAAACTCATCAGGGGAAAGAGAGAAGGAACAGGCTGGTCTGATCTGGGGATTATATACCATGGCCTCATGTGCCACAGTTTGGGAACCACTGAAGTTAACTGACTGACATATTCTATGCAATTGCAGTGACTTCTGTGCAGATGCACAAGGCATAGCTTAGCACAAAATTAGGTCCAATGTACATGTAAAAAACACAGGATGAAAGTCTTCCTCTTCAAATAGGAGAATCCAGCAGAAGAGTAACTGGGAGGATTTAGCCTGACATCTATTTCCTATTGTGTATCATCATATTTAATTCATTACAGTGGTGGGCTGGTGCCAGACTCTTGCATCTGATCAGAATACTGGTTGACTTAGGGCATGTTTGCACTACCAAAGTGGGGAGTCCAGAACTGCCTCTGCTTGGTTGCTCACTCTTGTTCAGCACATGCCAGAAACATAAGAATTGGATAGTGTGGCAGGTTAAGCAAGTCCTTGATCACATGCCCAGAGCCTCTCCCAGGTTCTCCATTTTGGACATACTTTTTGGCATTTGCTCAGGCCCATTCTAAGCTACCTATATCCCAAATTTCCAGCCTTTGATGATTGCTGACCAGGAGCAAATGAGTGTGATGTCCTTCTCAGCACCATTCCTTAGCTTGCCATAGAAGCAGCAGTGTAGCTGTGTCCTTGGAGATGTTGCTGTAAGTAGCAGCTTCAAAGCCCAACCTATTGATTCAGTATACATAAAGAATTTGTAATGTTATTGTGTCATATAGAATTATCAATGTAGCAATGTGCCACTACATGGCAAAAGACCTTTGTATATGTTTCTGCACTTAGTAGTTGTCTATCCCTAATTGCCTATAAGACATTTGGTTATGTGGCCTTAGCCCTTACATGGGCATTCTGAGGGGGGGGGAAAAAAACTAAGCAAGTGGGATACTTTACTTTATTTTTGTACCTTGTCCTCTGGGATTTTGCACTCAACCCAATGACTCAGACGGTTCATGAAGCACAGTATGAAATCAGGGATTGAATTTTGTCTTTCTGATCTCTTACATGGTTAGGAAGTATGTACTCCTCCTGAAAACACTTCCACTGATCTGCCAAAGTTCATTTGTTTTTCTACCCAAGCCATTTTCTAATTGTCAAATACAGAACCTTAAAAGCAAGAATTTTGCCAGGTTTAACAGTTTGGTCAATTTTTGTCATGCCATTTATTGTCTGCTATATCAAATGCAGGGGTTCTCACAAACTTAAGCAACCTTAAGACATCAATGCCTCTTCTACTGTTCCATCTCTCAGTGAAGTTTGAAAGGTTGTTTGAGTCCCAGGCTGTGTCTGTTCTTTTAGTGGCCCCAATTCAGCAAATAATTTTTGCACATGCTTAAATAAAGTACGTGCTTTACATCCATCTCCTTGGACCTCTGTAAGAAGTTAAGCACACAGTTAAGAATGTGTTTAATATTAAGCATGTGCTTAATTCTATTCCTGTTGAGCAAAACACTTAGACCCTTTGCTGAATCAAGTCCTTTGGATTCACAGGGGGGCTATAATAGCCCATTTGCTATCATTTAAGTGAGCGCCACTCTAATTAAAGTGCTAAAGCATCTCATCCCTGTGTTTCAAAATAGTGGTGGGAGTGCTTGAACTAAAGCTCATTCAGTGAGTTTAATTGCAAGTGCATCTGCCAGCATTTTATACATGATATTGATGGATGATACATGATATTAATAGTCTGCTCTGACACGCTGTAATTACAGCGCATCAGAGCAGGCCTGCAGCATGTCTACAGGCACCCTCAGTGTCTTTCATGTTAGAATGACTTTCACTTTAATAAATACCTTAGAGCAGCAGTGACCAACCTGCAGCACGAATGCCACAAATGGTACAGGCAGCCTCTGTGTGGCATGTGGCAGATTGGGGAAAGGGACAGGCAGCACAGCAGCAGGCAGGCAGGAAGCAGAGCAGCAGATTGGGCAGAGGAAGAGGATCAGGGGCACTTGGCAGAGGTGTGGGGCTGATTTGTGGCATGCCTGCCAAAAATGTTTGCTCCACTGCCTTGGAGCTTGGTCTTTCTGAGGCTTGAAGGGCTCTCAATTCTCATTCAAACTGGTGACAAACCAGTGATACCAAAACAATGACAACTGGTAGCCCTATAAATCCTTAATAAAGCCCCCCACCCCCAGCAAACGAGTAAGAAGAAACAGCATCAGGAATTGCATTGGTTCCAAATGCTTTGGGAGACGAAAGTTGTTTTCTTTTTCATTCCAAATTAAAGACTCTACATACTATCAAAACTAGGCTGAAAGCTCTAACTATTCCATACCCCAGCATAATGAAAAAGGGCTTCCATGATATTGTCTTGGGTGCAGAAGGCAGTGCCAAATGTATGTTCGTATACGAAAAAGCAGCTCTGAGTTTATCATTTTTAAATTCATACTTCACTGGATTGTTAGAACTGTCTCCAAAGTCTAATTCATTTTCCTGGTGCGAGTGCTTGCCTATCATTGACACCAGTGAGACTGGCCTGAAGTTTCCTAAAGCACTCTGCTCCTCTGAAGCAAACCAGCCTTCAGTCTAGCAAAGTGAAAGCCGACAGGGACTGCGACTGCTTTCTATAAATACTTTAGGGAGGTATGTGTCTGTGGGAGAGAAGAGTTATTTAAGCTGAAGGACAGTATTGGCACAAGAACAGCTGGGGATAAACTAGCTATTAATAACTTTAGACTGGAAGTTAGAAGACGGTCATGAACTGTCAGAGGAATGACATTCTGCGAAAGTCTTCCAATAGGCTAGTGGGGGCAACAAACCTAACCAGGTTTTAAGATGGCACTTGATCATTTCCTAAAGGGGACTATATGATGTGACTGCTTCCAGACTCAATTACATGGGTCTCTTCAAGTCCTTATCCCTGTGCTTTTGGAAAACCTTCCCTCCCTTGGTACTCTGTGGCCTTGCTTACAGAAGTTGTGCCATGAACTGTACTGGTATTGTGAAAATAACATGATTCCTGCCACCTCCCAGTATGGATGCAGTTTAACTGGTATAATTCTCTAGCAGGCATAATTATTCCAAAACAAATGCTATGTAAAGAGTAGATCTTAGCTATCTGTAGACTAAAAAGTAAGAAAACAAGAACTTACGTGTTACAACCAAGACAGCTACAATGTCAGAAATACAGGTGTATATACTGTTGATCAGAGTTCAGAGAAGAGAAGACTTTTTTTTTTGTATATCTAAAACCTCACTCTGTTACTTTATGTCTTTATATATGTATATTATATATAAAAATTGGTGGCGCATACTTTTACACTTAATGATTTCTTTGTATGCTGTATGTAGGTGAATGAATTTGGGGGGGGTGGGAGAAGAGATTGTACTGAAAGCTAACCTGCTTTGTTATATATTAAAATGCAATTAGCTTTGTACTGATTGTGCCTTAAAAGTGTTCCTGAGAGAGGCATCAGAGAAATAATGGAGAGACTGATCTGTGAATCCAGAGAGCTGCTTGTCATGCTAACATGCAACAAATACATTTAAGAAGTCTTTTTTTATATATTAAAGCATTAAATGCTAATATATCTATTACAAACACCATTAGAGTTAGAAAAGTAGTTCTGTAAAACGCATTGGCTGGGAGTGTTGGGGGCAGCCCATTTGAGAAAGTTTTGCCAGTGGGGACTTAAATCTTACAACAGTGGTTTACAAGCTTTGTAGACTTGAGGCACCCCTTCATAACTTTTCAGAATTTAGTAGCACCCCATTTAAAAAATAATGTATTTATTACAGCATATAGAAAATAACGTAACTGGAAATATATTTTTAAACCAACTGGAAACAGCATGCATAAGTAAAGAAACTATTATAATCTTATTATAATGAATGCAACATTTGATCCCAGGGGTGTCCTCATTGAGAATCACTGCTCTGGAAAGCTACTATTATGGCTCCTGACAGCATGGAGGCTCGACACCCCCATCTTCATATTACTGGAGCAGTGCTATGAGGCACAGAGGCTAAGGGTCAGATTCCATCTCATTCTGAAGGTGTCTAAATGGAACTTAGGAATTTAAGTATGAGGTTTAGAAATTTGATTATTTTTTTAATGCAAAGTGAGATTCCTTCTAGGAACTGGGGTTTTGTGCAGAACTTCATCTACTCTAAGTTTCATACTAAAACCACATGCTTGGTGCAAATCACTCATTTTTGATGTAGTGCCTAAATAAGGACTGGGGAGGGAGAAGAAAATGAAGGGACAGCCCTAAAAAACAGGGAGAGGGAAGGCTCCCTCTGCAGGACAGACATGCCTTTGCAGGGAGGCAGGGGTCCTGCCATGGGAAGGGTCTTACCAGTACCATGCAGTGTAGCATGGCTGGACAGCAGCCTCTATTTCACCCCCAAGCCCCGGTTACAGATTGCTTTTGGGAAGAACCTCCTGGAATGAGGTGGCCTTACTGCTTTTCCTGAGACTGGAAAAAGGGCCAGCTCTCCTACATGTGATCTCCTGCCACTCCTGTCTTCACAACCACAGCTTTAACCTGTTCTTGGAAAGGAAAGCAAGGCCAAGGGCCTTTCCTTAGCCCTAAAGAAAGTGGGATTCTGTACTGTGAATTGTATTGGTTTATGCTGCAACCACTTCCCTCTATAAGCCCACTTAGGCTAGGGACAGAAGTTACATTTAAACTAGTTTAAGTAATCAGAAACTGGTTTAAGATAAACTTGGTTGAATATAGTATCAGACTTAACTGATTTGGGTCAAACCCTCTATGTGACACTGGTCAGGCCGCAGTTGAAGTACTGCATCCAGTTCTGGGCGCCAGCAGGCAATGGGAGAGTCCCTGTTCCCCCAAGCACTACCAGGAGTGCCAAGAAGTAATGGTCACAAGCTGGCAGAGGGTAGATTTAGGCTAGATATCAGGAGGTGCTACTTCACTGTCAGGGCGGCTAGGATCTGGAACCAACTTCCAAGAGAAGTGGTGCCAGCTCCTACCCTGGGGGTCTTTAAAAGGAGGCTAGATAGACACCTTGCCAGGGTCGTTTGACCCCAGTACTCTTTCCTGCCATGGAGGGGGTTGGACTTGATGATCTGCTCAGGTCCATTCTGACCCTACCAACTATGAAACGATGAACCCTTCCTGGTTGAAGTTAAATCACAGTCCCCAAGCATCCCAGCATGCTTTCGAGCCCTGGGCTGTGCTGTGCTGTTTGGTCTAGCAGAGAGAAGCAGAGACTGCCCCCCACCCCAGGCCAACCCCACCTGGGGTCTGGGGCCAGGAAGGGATGTTAAACTTCCCTTCCCCCAAGTATAGAGCTGCCCTGCCATGCCCCCCTGCCCTGCCAAAAACTTACTGCTGGCTGCAACCATGGACTACAAATCCCAGAGGAACCTGGAATCAGGAAAAGGAAATGTTGAGCAACTCTGCAGAGTCCTGCTGTCATGATTGTGGACTGCAAATCCCAGAGACCTTGGGGGCAGCAGGAAGAGGAAGCAGACACAGCCCGTGCTGGCTATGTGCTGGACTGTGTTTAAACTGGTTGAGTTAAACTAGTGCAGAAACTGTGTGTAGATTACAGTATTTCCTGTCCAATGTTCAGAAACTATGAGAAGGCCCCACTATCTTGAAATTGGCTTAACTATGACATTATTAATAAAAATAATTAGGTTGGGTGCCTTTTATTTTTTTCCTCTGGTTTCTAACCAGTTTGAGACACCACAAGAGGCACACTGGGAACGAAAAAAAGTTCCCATGCAGTATGGGCTCAAAATTTGATACCTGGATTTCCAGGTATCAAATGGAAAACAACCCAGAAAAAAGTGGCACAGGGCACAGTTCCCTACCATGCCCTGAGGCAAGCCGGGGCTCGGGGTTCGGGCCTCCAGAGAAGCTCTGGCATCTGGTGTCTCTCTGGTGCCCCCTGCTGCCCTAGCATGCTGCATTCGCATGCAGAGCAAGCAAGAGCAGTGCAAGGCTGTGACCTAGGCACTGTCCCCAGTAAGTAGGGACTGGGGGTGGTGGGGGTGGGGGGGGACTGTAGATGTGTGGGGGTTGTGTGGGGGTGGGAGGACTGGTCAGGGGGTGTCTGTCCTCTGCAGGGCCCATAGCCCCCCCCCCGCCAGAGCAGCAGTGGCCATGGGTGCTGCTGCAGCCAGAGTCCCCCCCATGGTGCAGCATGGCACTGGCCTCCTCAGAGCCAGCACCACCTGTGCCGCTTGGCGCAGGCTTGGTACAGCGTGAACCCTGCAGCTTCAGGCAGCACTGGGGCTGCTCAGACTGTCACCTGGGGCCTGGCCCTGCTCACAGGGACCACGTCACACTGGGCCAGGTTCTGCCTCCATGGAACTGGCCTGGCTCGACAGCGCACAGGGCCCGTGGCGGCAGAATCTGGCCTGGCGTGACACATGGTCCCTGCAAGCAGGGCCAGGCCCTGGGTGACAGCCTGAGCAGCCCTGGTGCTGCCTGAAGCTTCATGGCTCCATACAGAATCAGGCTGGCCCTGTGACACACAGCACAGGCAGCACCAAGTCTGATGCGATTAGGGCCGTGTTGCACCACTGGAGCCTCTGGCCCCATGGCTGGTGCTGCTGCAGGGGGTCGTGGGCTCTGTGAGGGGGCAGTCCATGTGCTATGTGGGGGGGCTGCAGCCTGTGGGGGGGCAGGGGACCCACTCCTCCTGAGCAGCCCCCCCACCATCCACAGTCCCCCACAATACACACACCCCCAAGCCACACCCACAAACCCAACCCCAAACCCCCTCACAAGCCCTATACCCCCCAAACCTCACCCTGACAAACCCTACACGTACCCACAAACTCTCCACAGCCTTCCCCCCCCCACAATTGCTTTACACTTGTAAATACATCAATAAAACATTGCCCAACTGATCTCTCTCTATATAGTGTCATTTCATTTTAACAGTGGAAGAACACTATTTTGGGTATTTTAATGAGAGAATTTGGGTTTCCTATCAGAGTATTTGCAATTTGTAAACAGGGAGCACCAGGATCTCTGCTGGTGAGGTAAGTGGCAAGACCCATGCAGAGGAGCCTGTCCAGGGCCAGCACTGCGGACCCAGCTGGAGGGCAGACGAGGTGACTAACCTCTTGGCCACTTGGGGCCAAGAAGACATGCTTTGACAGTTCAAAGGGAGCCACCACAAGGAGCACATCTGGGCAATAGCTTCCCAGATGGCAAAGAGAGGGCACCTCATCCAAATCTGGCAGGGGCGCAGCCTTGGGGCTGCAGGTCCAAAGGGGCAGATTCTGTTGCAGGTGGCAGCAGGTCACAGCCAAGCAATAGCCTGCACTGCCAGACTGCTGCAGTGGGTAGAGGGTGCAGGGGCCACTCCAGGTTAGGGCTGCTTCAGCAGTCCAGCTAGCACAAGGGGGAGTGTCCCCAGACACCAGTTGGCCAGGCCCCAGAAGCTCTTGTCTGTTTGTGTCATCCCATTATCATGGTCCCCAAGGCCCACCTGGCTAACTAATAGCCCCTATGGTATGGGGGCTAATGCGTGAATGAAGCAACAAAATTCTTGGCACAACAGAGGCAAAAAACAGGATGGGAGTGTCATGTGGGCCAACCAGTCAAAACATGAAAATGAGTGCTCCTGAGGGGGACACCGAGCAGAGCCCCCCCGGTCCATGCCCACTGGTCCTCAAAAGCACAGGTGCTGGCCCCGGGCTTTAGCTCCCCCTGCCTGCATGTCTGGGAGGAGGTGGGCAGGGTTATTTTGCCCCAAATGGCACAACTTGTCCCACACCAAAGTGCATGTCTGGGCATTTGTGCTGAGGCAAAAATCCCTGGCTCAAATTTGTGCCACTCCTATTTGAGCTGCTGCAAGCACATGTGCCTGCACGTGTGGACACATCCTTAGGGTATACTCTGGTCATGTTTTCAAGCTTTTCTCCACAACCATGGGGAAGAGACCCTGCCCTTTTTTTTCTGGAAGGAAAGGCTATGAGTGCTATGCGTTCACATGACTCCAGAAGCTGGGGCTTTAAGAAACTTACCAAATCCCTGAAGTCAGACAAAAAGCAGGGTAGAGATGCACCTTCTAGACTAACTAAATCAGATGCATCACCTTTCTGATGTATAAGCATCTAATGAAGTGAGTTCTTGCTCATGAAAGCTGATGCATCTCTGATTCAGTTAGTCCATAAAGCGCATCTCTCCCCGACTTATACCAAATCCTATGACACTCATGATGAATATCATGAGAGTTGTCAATTCTAGGGCTTAAATTTAAATGAAAGCAAAATCCTGTCCTCATGTGATCTTGATCGTGTCAAGTGCTGCCATTGAACTAAGTGGTAAAACTCCCCTGACATCAGTAGAACCATAGTGGCCTACTCAGTCTCCCTCCCCTCCCCTTGCCCTTGCCCCTTTCCTCATTTATAAAATGGGACCATACATACACTGCAGGACTGTTATAAAGTGGGATTAATTAGTCCTTGTAAAGGCATTTTTGTTTCATATGGAAAATCCTATAGATATTCAAAGCCTCTTTCAGCAGCAGGGACTTAGAGCAGCACACTGTTGCAGCAAGCATTTGATATGGGATGCTGGTGACATGCTGTGGTGACTCATGCAGTGGCTGTGTGAGTAGCCCAAATGAAACTAAAATAGTCCTTGAAATGGAAGGTTCAAACCACAGGCATTTTCTCTTTTGCCTACTGTTATCAAGCTCTGCTTTTTACGATGCAGCACTCAGTGCCCTGTGGTCACTCAGTTACTCCTATGGACGACATACTTTATGCAACACAGAGCAGTTTGTTCCATAACGTGGGATTAGATTTGTTTACCCAGTGTGTTGGGTTTTCTTAGCTTCCTTTTTGTTTTTAACATTCCAGGTCAAAAAGAAGCATGTGCCTCAGACTCTGTGCACTCATGCTGCCAATGAATATATACACAAGCTACCACCAGAGAATATTATTCAGATTACAGAATCAAGTCCTTGAAGTTCCAGAAATGCCACTTACAGTTGTCCTCACAACCTTAATTTAGGCCCTTGGGCATCCAACCCGAATGAGGTAGGGAGTTCTTGGGAAAAAAATAGTATGCTATCTTGTAATTATAAACAGCCTTAATGCACACACACAGAGGTTTGCATGGGCTTCAGAAGTTCCTGAAACTTTGAAGTATTCCAGAGCTTTTTTTTCCTTTTGCCATCTTGTAGCTTCTCTGACGTTGGACAAGTCTTGAAAAATTAGAGCATTGAAAAAGACTTGGGGGGGGGGGGGGAAAAATCACCACGTTCGTATTGTTACATTCAGTGGGATAACAGAAAAAGAAAAGGAGAATGGGTGAAAATAAAATTGTAATTTTCCCCCCAAAATAATATATTTAAAAAATCTGGAACAATGAACAATGCTACTGACTCTAGCTCATTGGTTCTCAATTTGGGTATTGCAATACCCATCTGAGAGATGCCCTGACACAGGTGCTACTGCTGCCATGGCAAAAGCCAGGTAAAACTGCCTTGCGTGCTCTTCCTGCATTAGGGCTCTGATTTAAAGCAGGCAGGAGCTAGTTGACGCTGTGTAGCCCTTCCCAATCAGACCCCCCAGCCTTAGGCCCTAATTATTGTATTCTGGGACTAGATGAATAATAGTTTCCTATTCGCTTCATCCACACGATTTTTAGAGATCTCTATCATAGGCTTTCTTGGCCTTCTTCTTCCCAGACTAAAGTCCTAGCCTTTTCAATGTCTCTTGGTTACAACAGCTGCTCTATACCTCTGATTATTTCTGCTACCCTTTTCGGTACCTTTTCTAATTCTACTTCACCTTTTTTAAGATGTGGAGATCAGAACAGCAGTTAGTAGTCAAGGTATGCATGCACCATGCATTTATACAGTAGCATAATGCTGTTTGCCATTTCATGCCCTTCCTGGGCTGCCTGTGTAGCAGCCACAGGGGGAACTTTTACCTGGAGGCAGCAAAACCCAGATGAGAACCATTGAGATAATTTGAGTCAGCAGCAACCTTGTTTCTCAACTGGGGATGCCACCAGATTTAAAAGAGTGTGGGGGAGGGTGCCTGGACCCTGATAAGGATGAGAACCACTGCTTTAGCTGATGGACTCAGCTCCATTAGCACACACTTTATAATTGAGTGGTGCTCATTCCCCAATCCATGTTCCCAGCAGGTCTGTCACTGCATTTTACTTTCCATTTCTCATCTCCCCATGCAATACAATATTGCAAAATGGTTCTTAGTCCTAAAAAGACCCAATCCTACTATCCCCTTGCATTCAAAGCTCCCTTTTCCTTTAAGGGGCAATCAAAATACACATGGAGCACATGGTCAGGACCTCCGTATTCTTCATAGTCATTCATGCCCCACAAACAGTGTTTGTAGGATAAAAAAGCCTAAAATATCCCTTTAAGAAAACCTTGCTGCCTATGAAGGCTGTGGCTAGATCCCTCCTGGATTTCAGTCTCTTCCTGTGCTTTGCTCGTCTTGTCCATCCCTGCCTTCTCCCTCAGTATCTCTCATGTTACTTTCACAATCTCTTTGCTCTCTTACCTCTTTATTCCCTGTGCTGTATCCATTATCTTTCCCAGTGGGTTTGATAGGAGCTAGTGGTGCCAATGCAAGAGATGGAGAACAGGTCCCATATTCTCTTGCCTCCAGGGTGTCACTCACTGGATGTAGCTAGCTGGTTCTTCACTAACCTGCTCCACCTGGTGGCCAAAAGCTAAATTTTCATTTTAGATCAAGTTACACCTTAGAGTTAGACAGTACTAAAGGCACTTAAACTGTGAGCATCTGCATGTAAAAGCTTGTTCACACATGCTATGTGCCCTCTGAGCCTCTCCAAGTTATGGCACTTAAGGCAAGGGTTAACTCTGGGCTGTGTTACCTAGCATATGTTTGGATTAACTTCAGTCTTCTCTATAGAGATAGAAAAGAAAGAGCAATTTTCACTTCTCGAGGCTGCACCATTCCCAGCTCCCTCCCCATTCAGAGCAGCATGAGAGAGAGAGAACCCAGGTATCCTGGCTCCTAGTCACACCCTGCTTGCCTAGGAGCAAGTCAGAGCTGTGCAGGCAAAAAATGTATTAACCCTTAATATGCAACTACACACAGCATGTTCACAGATCTAGTATGATCTAAATGTAATGTGTATTGTGTTACTTCTTCCTTTGTGGAGCCAACCTCAGGACAGCCTACCCAGAGCTGGTGCAGCTGACTAAAAACAACCCCCCAGTATCAAATTATCCTTAAAGGTGTTGTCTGCACCCATGGCCTGAATCTCCACAGCCCCAAGTCTCAGCTGTAGACAGCTATGGTGGGAGCATGAATCATTCATGATATCAAGGAAGAATCACTTTGTAGGATGTCTGCCCCAGTGACCATCTTTTGGGGCCTGCTCCTCAAGGCAAAAAGTAACAGTGCTTTGGTTCTACATGAAACCTCAGATGCAGGGGAAGGACAGGGTTACTCCCCTACCTCCCATTGCTTGCTGTCGGGAAATTTGTTTCCCATTCCAGAGCTTTGGGACTGGATCTGCCTGTGTTGGTTTCACCACTTTCTTTGTGATTGCCCCAGAGAGAGTGTCAGATGCATCCTGCTTAGCTCTGGATTGCTACAGTGCTGGCTGGTTGCTGGTTTGGAGCTGCCTGACCCCATCTGCAGCCTGTCCCACTCTGCTGATACTTTGCCTCCCTCTTTCACTATATCTGTATGCTTTTCCTTCATTGCCTCTTCCCTCCATCTCCATCCTCTGCCTGGCAGAGCCACAGTGACTCCCACTCACCCTGTGCACAGCTGACATGGCAACAACATGTGAAGATTTCTGTCCCATTCCCTAAATGAAAACAAACTTCTGCTCACAGCTAGGGGGGACAGCTTTACAAAGGCAAGCTCCCCACTGGTTTTTGTAGTGCTGGCACTAGCTGTGCCTGTCACTCAGGAGAGGAAATACAGTCTAAATTAGGAAGGAGTGCAGCATCTGGTGCTGACAGCAGCACCCACATCTCAGAAAGGCAGCGTGCCTGGCAGCCACAAAGGCATAGATCAGAGCATCGGCACAGGGTTCTAGTGGGAGGGGAGGGAACTAGTTATAGTCCCTTATAAGCATCCTATGTGCTTCTGGATAAGATGCAGCATGGAGGAAAGATGGCCTGATGGATGAGATTCTATCCCTGGCCTTAGGACAGCTGTGCTCTGCCACGGGTTCCTTGTGTGACCTTGGCTACACCCACCTCACAAGAAAGGAGCCCCCCCATAGCATGAGATCAACAGACAATCTGTTCTCCATCTCTAGCAGCAGCAAAGCCTTGGCATGCAATTGTATGAAAACTTCAGTTCTGCTGGACTTTGCTCGCCACTGTTAGCAGG
>NW_005841941.1:2295426-2299919 GCF_000455745.1 Alligator sinensis
TATGCCACTTCGTACTCATCCCCTTCTGCAGGCCCTGGAGTCAAACAAACTAGTTAGAAACCAGCTTAACCAGCCTATAACAAAAAGGTCTCATTTCCTAAGCATGCTCCTGCTCAGACGATCTGCCTGCCTTGCCTCAATTTCAGAAGACCAGCCCAACAACCCTAGAGCATTATGACATCTTCAGAGGGGAAAAAAATACATCAATCACCCACTGTTGTACTAGAGGGTATTTTTCTTCTGAAGTGAAAGGATACACACCTAACACCAAGTTATGGGGGAGTGTGGCCATGCCAGAAGAAAGGTTGCAGATATAGGCAGACCTGGACAGGCTGGAGAGTTGGGCAGACTGGAGCCAAATGACGTTCAACACTGTACACTGGATGGAGCACTGTAAGGTGCTCCATCTGGGGGCCTTCATTACATTTGGCAATGATTGGCACCCAACTGAGGACCCAGTTAATGCAAATGTCCACACCATGGCAGCAGACTCTTCAAACGTTCTACCAAAATAGCAGGGTCTGTCTACCCCAGTAATTCTCAACCAGGGTGCCACGCAATATTAGCACAGCTAGGTATGCAAACACCTACACATGATTCACAACATAAACCCAGAGATTTCAAATAGGCATCCATAGTGTAAAAAATGTTCTGATCTGTTGTGGGCTTTCTGGATTCTTTGCAACAGAAGAATTGCTATATTATTTTTCCATCATCAAGAAATGGATGAAATGTAAGACCTGGCATTTTCCAAGGGGGACCTTGAGTCTGCTGAGGTGTGCCTCAAGTCTAAAAAGCTTAAGAACCACTGATCTGGTTCACTACCCACTCCTGGTCTAAGTCAACTGCAGAAGTGAGGTTGTCAGGATTCTCTGGGACACTCCAAGTGCCGCTCCTGAGCTCACTGGAAATGTAGGTGCTGAACAAACTGCTGAGACACCCCTCAGGATATCCTTACCTCTTCTTTTCCAAGGTTGATGAGTGCAGAGCAGAAGTAGGTAGGCAGAGGTTACTTCTTTGGCCTCATGTCTAAATACTCTTGCTGTAGTGTAGATATACTTAAGGTGAAACATCAGACGTCTCGAGCCCTCATTCTGTGGAGGAAGCCCTCATGTGTAATGAGGCCACATAAGAGCCCTGGGCCCAGCTGGTCCCAGTTTGAGGATCAAGGGCAATTCATCCCCTGAGGTGGCAGATGAACAGGTACCATGTGTCCCACTTGCCCAGCTGGTCCTAGTGGGGCAATCAGGGTGGCCAGCCCTCTGAGGCCACAGGCAACAGGTCTTATCTGCTTCAGCCTTAAAAGCTAGGCCTACCTCTCAGTATTCTGTCTGGGCAAAGACTTAGGTACTTATTCATGACCTACCTTTTTATTTACTTTATGAATCTCTGGCTCTGATTCTTGGCTCACCCTGACTTTGCTCTGACACTTAATTCTGGTTTGAACTCCAGGGTCACCCTGAACTGACCTTGGAACTGGCTGCTGGTCCCCCCTTACTCTGCCTTTGGATTCCTGGCTCCCTGGGAACCTGTCCCTTGGACTTTACCTGCATGTCGCGTGATCTTCCCTGATTGCCCATGCCATGATTCTGAACACATAGAAAAAGTACAGACCTGGCTGATATTTATTTTGGTAACGTTTCTGTAGATCACTTCCTAAGGCAATTTCTCCACTCCTTTAGGAGAGGACAGGGGAGATAGGTGTGGATAAGAGGCCCCTTCCAAGATATGATCATCACTGTAATGAGAAGATGACAGGTCAACCCCCTGACCCTACTGACTTGCTTGCAGAGGCATTTATTTACTAAGAGTTGGCATTTTCCAAGGGATGCCTTGAATCTAACAAGTTTGAGAACCACTGCTTGAGAGTATATGAACAGGGCATGTCTACAGTGATCCATCCTTTGTCATACTTTCCCTGGCATCAACTATCATTGGTATAGGCATGTCAGAGAATACATTTGATAGATCCACTGAGAACTATTAAATATAACAGTCCCTTATAAATTTGTCTAATCCTATTTTGAACCCTGGTAACTTCATTGGCTGTCCTCTAGTTCTTCTGTTGTGGGACTAGATAAATAATGGCTCCCTATTCACTTCACCCACAGCCTTAATGAGTTTTAGAGACCTCTGTCATATGTCCTCTTGGCTGCTTTCTTTCCAGACTTAAGTCCTAGTCTTTTCAATGTCTTCTGGTTACAACAGCTGCTCTGTATACTTTTGATAGATTTTTGCTACCTGTCTCTGTACCTTTTATAATTTTACTACTTTTTTTTTTATGATGTGGAGATCAGAACTGCAGGTAGTAGTGAAAATATGGGTGCACCATGTGTCCATGCCCCATTCCCTTCTTAACAGGGAAAAATGGGGGGTGGGGAGAAGATTGAGATGGTGCTGCTACAAAGGGAGAAGTGACAAGGCTTCAGGACACCCAGTAGGGAATTTGCTCTTTTAATGGACTGTATGTAGAAAGCATTGAAACGCTATAGTGATGTGCAGCAGAATACATAAGAAAACAGCTAGCAGCCTAGACACCTGGAAACAGCCTCAAAGCTTTCATCTCCCCCAATGCACACACATTTTAAAATGAAAATGCATGCAATGTTACAGCTGAGAAGAGTAAATTTTTGTGTGCGGGTGGATCATGAAATAAGCCCAGATGTGAGAAAGCTAGTGCTGTCTGAAGGGGTTTAGCCAGCAAGCATATTGGGTCCAGATCCTTGGCTGATGTAAGGGACTGTTGTGCTTTTGAAGCAGTGCCCTGACCACACTGATTCATAACACCTGAAAGGGAAGCTCCCTTCAATGCCAGATTTCCAATGCCAGGGAGAGGGATCTCCCTGGTCTTCATTGCTTTCTTTCATAGTCCTGGCCAATTTCTGGCCTTAAAGCCTGTTTATATCAGCTTTATGGAACTGTTCTGCCTTGGTTGTCATCACCTTTCCACCCTTGGTTTAAAACTAACAAAAGAAAGTTCTTTTTCACACAGCGTGTCATTCAAGTATGGCACGCATTGCTACTAGATAAGCTGAAAGTTTAGCCAGATTCAAGAAGGGATCAGACAAATCTTTGGAGGAAAGGAGCATGGGAGTTAGGGATGCAGCCTCTGAACGAGAACTTCCTGGATCTTAAGTGCTGGAGGCTACAAGTGAGAGGGGAACAGTGGAAAAAGCCCTGGTCATACACACTTCACTCTCCTTGTCAACATCAACTCTCTGCCACTGTGCAACACAGGCCTGTTTGGTACACAGAAGAGACACGGGTAGGTGCCCATACAGGAACACTTCTGTTCGTAGAGGGGGACTATCAGGTGGGCACCAACAAATTCCTTGGGACAATTTAAAACAAGAACAGGGATGGGTATGAGAGTCAGAGGTAGATAATGAGTGCTTTGAGGGGTATGCCAAGCAAAGCACACTGGCCAGTGCCTGCTAGACCGCCAACAAGTCCAAGGAGCTAGTGAATGGACCCTGTCTGGTCAAACACTGCCCAGAAACGTGACTGGAAGAAGGCCCCACAGTCACTGAGGGCTTCTGGGCCGGAGCCTCCTTCCTGGTCAGACAGATGGCAAGCTTGGCCAGGGCCAGGAGGAGGCTGACCAGTAGGTCCTGAGATGTGATGTAGGCCTTTTGATGTGCCAATCTGGAATGTGTGCCAGTGCCTACTAAGTAGAGTTAAAAGATGCCCTTGATAAAGGTGGAGGAATTAAGGGCATGTCAGTAGTTACTTGGGCCAAATGAAAGGTAGAACCTGGATGGCAGCAAGGGGCAGAAGTGGACAAGGAGTGCTCCCAGCGGGGGCACCAGCCTGCTCATGAATAACGTGTGTCCCCAGAGCTTGCAGGCAGTGGCGATGGGGGCATGGTGGTGGCGAGCAGGGAGATCCTGCAGGCGGCCATGGCGGTGTCAGCAGTGGGGAGGTGGGAGGTGAGCAGCAACCGGCGGTCGGCGACCATCCGCAGACTCTGCTGGCAACGTTGGTGGCGGCCAGTGGCAATTGGTAAGTGCCCACAGATGTCGCTGGCAGTGTCAGCAGCAAGGGGGTGGTGGCAAGCGGTGACTGCCCGCAGGCACTGCTGCCAGTGCTTCTTTCAGGGGGTGCACCGCCAATCTCCGGGGGTGCAGGTGCACCTGCGTGCACCCCCCCCTACGTGTTGCCAACGGGCCCGCCAACAAGTCCAAGGAGCCAGTGGATGGACTCTGCCCAGGGACACGCCAGGATCTGCCCTGGGCACACCCTAGGGCCAGCAGGAGGCTGACCAGGAGGTCCCAGGTTGCAGCCTGAGGCTGAAGCGGGTTCCTTACTCCCGGTTCCTTTCCCAAAGTCAACTTTTACCCAACTCGAGGTCCTGAAAGGGCCTGGCCCCGCCAGCTGGCCTGCCCTTGCTGCAGGATGCTGTTTCCCCCTTGTTTTGTTTCAGTTTACTGGCAAGCACACAGCCAGTGCTGCCAGTCCGTCGTGCCCAGACCGGCTGGGGCGAGGGGCAGGGG
>NW_005841941.1:2300013-2304566 GCF_000455745.1 Alligator sinensis
GGGCGGCCCGCGCGGGGCCCGCTGAGCACCGCCCCCCCTCCCCCCGGGTGCCCATGAGCCGGGGAAGATGTACGCGGGGAGGAAGCGGAGGAAGACGGTGCAGAGGACGTGAGTGCGGGACCTCGGCAGCTCCTGGCCTGGGTCTGCCGCTGCGGGGAAAGTTTTTCAGAGCCACTCCATCTCAGGGGAAACTCCCTCGCCTGCCCTCGTTTGAGCTGCTGGCCGGCACTGATTCGCTGTGCCCGGGGCAGTGATGCAGCCCGGCAAGCGCCCTGCAAGGGCTCCTCGGAAAGCGCTGCCGAGTCGTGCAGGCTCGGGGGAGCGAGCTCCTGCTCTTCAGGAGCGCCGGAGGTTTCCACGTGGGCTTCAGGCTCCCAAACCTGGGGCCTGCCAGTGTCAGGAGGTTGGGAGAGAACTGATATCGGCACCGATAGATTTAGGGAAGGACGGGGAGTTTCCGTGGCTCCTCTGCTTTACCAGTGGCAGGTTCGGGCGTGAGGTCTGTGGTTGACTACAGACTTAGGTAGGTTTTGAATCAGCGGTTCCCAGTGCGGTGCCCATGGGCGGCATGCCCCCCGCCCAAGGTTTATTCAGGTGGGATTGATCTAAATACTTTAATATTTGTTGATCTAAATACTTTAATATTCATATTGGCGCCTGCTGTTTTATCTTTTAAATTTGAATGTGCCCTTGGGCACACCAGTGTTGGGAACTCCTGGCTGAGACTGTATGGGCTGGTTTGCATGGGGGTGATCCTGCCTCCAGAGGGGGTTGGACTAGATCAGTGGTTCTCAACCGTTTTTGTATCAGGATCCATCAGCAGCCGGTCCGACCCAGTGCCCCTCACTCCCAACCTGCTGTCCCCACCCCCAAGCCTAGGGTGTGGGCAAGGGCTGGGTGTGTGGGGGTGGGGGGGGCTCAGGCAGCCCCTTGCAGGCCTGGAAGTCTGCCAGCCGGCCAAGGAAAAGCCACAATTCCCCATTTTTTCTCCTTTAAACGAGGATCCATTTTTAAAGTTTGTTCGTGACCTTTTCATATATTCTTGCAACCCACTTTTGGGTCATGATCCATGGGTTGAGAAACACTGGACTAGATGACCTCCCACAGTCTCTTCCAGCCTGACTTTTCTGCGATTTTATGATTCAGGTTTTGTACTTTCTGCTCTTTTAAAAAGTGTGTGCAGAATGAAAAAAAATATATATATATTTGTGGCCTTTTCGTGTTCAGTAAATTGTTCCTCTTTTTTTATTATTGCACCTGGTTACTAAAACAGTAGGTGAACTTAAAGGATGCGTTATTATGTAAGATCATCTAATTAATTCAATCAAACACGTTTTATCTAAATTGTTGCCTCAGTCATGTCCTTTCTTGATGGTTGTGATGTGTAGTGAACTTCCCTGTTAAACTGTGGTCTAAAACTATTTAAGTGACATAAAGGTTGATATCTTCTACGGAAACTATTAATAGTCATGATGGTGATGGAGGAACTTCCGTAATTAAGTTATTGAGACTATTCCTGTCATGTTCCCATCCTTTATTCTTTGCAGTCACAGTGATAGGCTAAAATGGATGGGATGAGATTCAAAATAAAAAGAATTTCTCAAATATGTTTAATAGGGCAAGAAGAAAGGCACTTTAGCTAAGTGAATTAATAAGTTTCCTTCCAAAAGTTGTTTCTGATTTCAGGAGTAAATGAAAGGCTGAAAGTGTAAGCTGGGAGGGCTGGAAAATCTTGGTGCAGTAAGTCAGTGACAGTCAATTCTGAAGAGAAGTTGCACTTTGTTCTTATTCTGGAGAGATGGGGATAATTGTAAGTACTTTTGGGTAGGACTTCTCTCAGTGTGGATTTGCATTTACAGTCCAACACTGATTAATATGTACAACTGAATATGAGGCTGAATGAATAGATTCATACTAAGATAAGAATTGAGGACTGGAGGATTCCTGTTGGGACATAAGATGTACCTTATTTTTGTTCTGTGTAGGAAATCACCATGCACTCTTTAGAGGGTCAGTTTTCCCCTGGGCATAGATACGTGCAAGGTGCATCAGTTTTTGTTCCTCCTGCCTACAGGGTGAAGCCGCCGCCTCTGGAAGGTGCAAAGTCAAACCCCTCCAAGCGTCACAGGGACAGGCTGAACTCAGAGCTGGAGCGGCTGGCCAGCTTGTTGCCTTTCCCTGATGAAGTCATCTCAAGCCTGGATAAACTGTCCATCCTGCGCCTCAGTGTCAGCTACCTCAGGACCAAGAACTTCTTCAATAGTAAGAGAGAGCTATGGGGGAGAACAGGGTGGTTCTCTTCAATTAGATATACACCATATTCCCTGCCACGCTGTGTCAAACGAGCTTCCTATATGGAAATCCCACCTCCCATATTGACTAGTGGGCAATATTGTTGCTTAAGGAATGGCCACTGTTGCTAAAGTGTTTTGCTTGCTTCCCATGTGCAGACCTTAAAGTGGATTTAACAATGGGCGTAGTGTAACGTTTTGCCAGGACGTGGAGCTTCCATTTCATGATTGTGTTAAAAGAATCCATTGAAATAAGAATGTGAGGGAACTAAAAAGACAAGAAGCATGATTTCCTAAACCACTTGAAATAGAAGCACTGTTTCATGTTTATCTACTGGTACCTTTTCTGAATTGGCAGAGAACCTAGAATAGGATTTGGTAGCTGCACATAGGTATATAATGGGTGTGCATCAGGAGCTGGGAGACCATCTGTCCACCAGGGCCCCCCAAGGGAAGACAAGGTCTAATGGTCACAAACTCCAGAAAGACCGTTTTAGACTGGACATAAGAAAAAACTTCTTTACTGTCTGTGTCCCCAGAGCCTGGAATAGATGCTCCCCAGAAGTAGTGCAAACACCTACTCTGGATGCTTTCAAGAAACACTTGGATGCCTATCTTGCTGGGATCCTTTGACCCCAGCCATAGGCAGAGGGAGAACATTTTGTGGCGGGGGCTGAGTGCATGCGCATTTGCACACGTCCCTCCCCCCACCCCCCCACCCCTGTGGGAAAGTCTGCAGGAGAAGGGGCAGGGAGGAGGGGAAAGAAGGACTGTGGGAGGGGGGAAGGGAATAGGGCTGGGGTTGGGCCAGGGTTCGGAGCCGGGCCAGGGTTTGGATCCAAACCAGGCCCAGGACTGGGATTGGGGCCGGGGCTGGGGCCCATTGTACCTGTCCCTTCCCCCATGCCCGGGGTCATTGCCCAGCTCTGGCACTCCCTGTGCCAATGAATTCGCCACCCCCCAGCCCCAACATGGCTGTGGGTACCTCTCTGCACTGGCCCTGGCCCCACGCCGCCCTGCCCCACACTGGGGGTGGGGGGAGAGGGGCAGAGCTGGGGGCCAGAGCAGTGAGCCTCTGCTGCGCTGCCGGGCCGAAGGGGATGGAGCCCCCAGGACGCCAGCGTTCACGTTGCCTCAAGTTGGAAGAGTCCGGGGCAGCCCTGGCCCCAGCCCGCAATGATGGCTTGCCCTGCCCCATGCAGATCTAGGGGCACACGCCCCCCCCCATGCTTCCTGGGGTGCGCATAGCAGCAGGAGCCGCACCCTCCCAGATTAGCTGGGGGCAGGGGGCTAGACCCAATGATCTTGCGAGGTCCCTTTCAACCCTATTGTCTATGAAATCTATGAAACCTTATAGGACCAGAAAGCCTAATAGGTCTCTTTCATCTCTGTGTTCTGTTTTGTATTCTGCCTTTTATTTCAAACTTGACCTGGAATATTTAAATGGAAAATCCATTAGGTCCAGTAGAAGATGATGCTTAGTCTTGCTTGATTTAGTCTAGGTTAACATTTCTGGTCTCTGAGGATGGGGCTAATTCCCTTGGTGTACAGTGACATCCACTTGCCATTTGTTTGTACATCAAAGTCCAAACAAATGGCAAACAAACCTGCCACAGAAGTCGGCAGACTGGGTTTTTCCCTCTTCCTCTCACTTTTCTGTACTGATTTTAGCTTGTTGAGCAGGAGAGCTCTCGGGAATAGACTAGGTTTCTATTTAGAATATTTGCACTACAGCTTGAGTAGTGAGAGCTGTTTTGAAGCTTTACTAACAGGATAATTCATTCTGAGCAATGGTACTAAATATTGCATCTGCTTTGATAGTCTACTCATTGTCAGTCAGTCTTACCTGAGCTCTTGATCAAAATGTGTTTTGCTATTGATATGACTTGAATAAAAAAAATTAGATTTGAGGTTTCATTTGATTTCCCCCCCCCCCCCCATTTTTTTTTTTCCCTTATGACCAACTTTATTTTGGAGACTGCACATAATTTAGCTTTCTGTGTGAATTGTTTTAAATTAACATGGGATACTCTTTTAGCTTTTAGATATTAAGTTCAAGATACGTTACATGATTGCACCAAAAGCATAGCCTCATTCTCTTTTGTTTTAACAATACCCCAGTTTCCTTCATGTTAGTTGGCAAAAATTGTTCAGGTAGATTAAATATGCTACACAATAACTGGCTCTTTCATTAGTAAAACAACTAATAGTTATGTTAAAGCAAAAACAAGGAAAAGTATATATCATATACGTTTTTCCTTC
>NW_005841941.1:2304597-2314412 GCF_000455745.1 Alligator sinensis
TTATCCCCCAACTCTTGTCATTCTGGTGTTCCAAGCTGAAAATAAAGTTCCAGTGTTTTTGCGATGTGATCTATTCATTTGTCATGTTTCCACAAAGGGAAGACGCATGATTGTTTGGAGTTAGGGGGCTCTTTAAAGATAAAGTTGATTTTGTTTGTGGGTTCCAGTGAAGTAGAAAATTGAAGTTTGGGCTGAGCCTTTGGCAGTTAGATTTGTGTACCTAGTAATGCATCATCTAGCATAGTTTTGGTTTGATGGTTTCAGAATGAAAGTGACTTCTGTTTTTCTTTATCATTTAAATAAAGAAGTGTTTTTATTTGTTCAGCTTTAAAATAAATACTAAATATTTGACAGTTAAAATAAGCAGCTGATGGTTATTACGCATTTCAGGACCTTTACAATATACTAAAGAATTATTCTCCTGTGCTGTTGCGATCATAATAGATGATAATGCAGCGATGGATTTATATTTAGATAGCCTTTTGCTAGACTTTTCTGTTTCAAACATTATCCGATTGGAAACTATACATTTGACTTCAGCACAGAATCATTTGAAAGACATTTTATTTTGCTTCTATATTGGTTATTTGTTTAATGTTTTATTTTTAAATTCCTCTTGAATGTGATCTAGAGCTAGTAAGAATAGTAAAAAAGGAAGAAAAGTTAAGGTTATTGGAAAACAAGTTATTTTACTTGGTAATCTCAAATCAATTTACATCCAGTTACTATTTCTTATTTTACTTCATATTCAGTTTTCACTGTTAAGTAACTGCCATAGGTGTGCCTTCATTGTATCAAACCTGCCAAATGTAATGTTTCTAACAGCAGCACTATAGAAGACATTCAGGTCCTTAAGTGTTTTTCCACCTCTTAAGAATCTTCTGATTCATTAAGATAACGGCAGTAGGTGAAGGGAAACGAGAGTTGGTTTGATTATGTTTTTCAAAGGGTTTCAGATTGCAAAAAAATGTTTGTTTTGACAGTAAGTTGATGTTGTCGTCTGTTGAAACTCAGTGGTGCAATGCGGGCATTGGGTTCTCCTGAAGCATTAATAATTTAAAAATCGCAGCTTAAAGAATTTATAAAATGGAGGAATGGAAACGATTCCTTAAAACTGAAGCTTTAAAATGGCTGGTCTTGTCACAAAGAATCAAAACGGAAATTAAGATACATAGACACTCGTTGTTGTTTTCTAAGGAAATTCTGCCAAGATGCTGGATAAACCAAATTTGGAAAAAGAAAACGATGATGCCCCAAATAAGGGGGACAGTGTGCCTTCTGAACAGGTGTTATAGGCAATTGGAAACATACCATAACTCTCTCTTAAATATAATGGAATATAAAAATTACATGACTCCTAGTTATAGGTACATTGGCCCCTTCACAAATAAAGAAACCTTAAAATACCTTGGTTAGGACAGCTTGCTAGATTTTGTATGCGTGTTCACATACTAGAGTTTGACTTGTTTTTAGATTGCCAACTTTCTTAACTTAGGCTTAAAATAATGTGCTATTTTGGAAAAAATCTTGGGTTTGTTGGAGCACTCCTCAGTCCAGTAAGGACAGCTGCTTAGCTGTTGGAAGCATCTTTTTTTAAATGAATGGCTCTGATTTATTTCCAAGCAAAAAGGCCCCATTCTTTCTGGTAAAAATGATACCACAAATTGAGATATGTTTCTTAGCTGGTAAAATAGGTTGTATTAAAGAATTTATCTTTAAAGTGATATTTGTCTTTGGGCAATGCTGCACCCAGTGACTTTTAAGCAACCTGAAGTATCCACATTTAAAGGGAGTTTTTCAGTGTTTATTTCATTATACCTAATAAGATTTATCCTAACTCTTGCATTGCTTATTTATGAAGACTCCTCTAGATTGCCCATTTTTGTGCACTTTGTGAAAGATGTATTGAGGATATCTCATTCAGTGAAACCTTTTCTAGAGCCTCTCTTTCACTGTCACAGATGCTCTCTTGGCCTTCTGCTAACTGTAAAAATCCAACAGTATTACTTCACTTTTATTAGGCTAGATCATTGGTTTTGGCAACCTCTTAAGGCTCTGGGCTGGACTGACCCAGGTTGGGTCACAGGTAGGTGAGGGGCAGGTGCTAGGACCCAGTTGCCGCTGCTACTTTTCTCCATGGTAGCATGGGAAAGCGACTGTTGCTGCAGCCCCATGTCTGTGAGCTGGATCAAATGGCTCTCTGAGCTGGATTCAACCTGCAGGCCATAGGCTGCTGATTCCTAGGCTAGATTGTGTATGCCAGAAATGCTAAATCATGTAAGCAATAAGATTTCTGTTGAAGACTATGTCATCAGTTTAATCTCTCTACAACTCTTCTCCTTGAGCTCTAGTTTTCAACTTTGGATTCACTCCTTGCCTATTGAAAACAACAGTTTTTATGCAGATACATTTTGTAGATTTAGAGGGGGATGGAGACAGCAGAAAAAATGCTGTCTGGTTGGAAAGAGAATTGTGTTTTAAAAGAACTTTTATGCTGTTTATAATGAGGAATCTGCCTTGGCTTCCCTCTTTCAGTAATTTTCAAGGCTTCTATAAGGCCAAGCTTGCCTGGCTGGATACCATGTGATCTCTGATCCAGTCCAGGGAAGGCAATGGAAAGACTGTCAGCAGGATCTAGTTTAGGGTGAGGCAGGCAAAATATGGCCCGTGGGCTGCATCTGGCCCACCAGGCAATTCCATTTGGCCCACAGGGCCCTTCTGTAAACCCCCTGTAAGGAGATGGGGTGGGGGCGGGCAGTTGCAACCAGAGGCACATCTTCTGCAGGGATGTGCTGGCTTGCAAAGGGGCAGCCCAGGGCCAGGATTTGCAGGGGGCTTATGGCGGGACCCCATGGGCCAGATGGAAGTGCCTGGTGGGCTAGAAAAGCCTGGCCTGACCCACCCCCAAACCTGAGCCAGGGGGTGCTGAAGATGAGACGCCTCTGCCTGGTAGAGGCTTTTGCTGGTGACCCTGTGGCTGTTTCCAGCTTCCCTGCCTGCGAGAGTGAGAATCCAGGTGAGGGCTCCACTGGGCCAGGGTCAGGGTCTCTTGCTGGGGTGCAGGGAGCCATGTATTATTGGCCTGGGCAGGGCTGGCCCTGCACGATGCTACCACGTGTGGCCAGGGACTAGGATGGGAGCACAGGACCTGCATGTTATGGGGCTAGGTGAGGCTGGCCCCACACCCTGCTACCATGTGTGGCCAGAGACATGGGCAGCAGCACTATTGGGCTGGGTGGGGCTGGCCCTGCATGCTGCCATCATGTGCAGCCAGGGACCTGGACGGGAGCTGCGTGTTACAGGGCTGGATGGGGATGGCCCTGCATGCTGTCACCACGTATGGCTGGGGACTGGAGTGGGAGTGCAGGAAGCTGTGTGCTATGGGGCTGGGTGGGGCAGGCCTTGCTAGCTGGCATTGCATGCAGATCCAGGATCTTGCACATTCTGGGGACTCTGAGGACCCCCCCCCACCCACACATCCTCCCACATACCCCACCCCCATCATACCCCCAAATACACCCACACCCTCCCACAGCCCCCCCATTCACTCCCAGCTGGCACCATAACCCCACGCACACACACCCCACACCTACCTCCCACACACCCCTCACACCCCACCACGCACAAACACACTCCCCAACCCACCCCACTGCACATGTATCCTCTTACCCCCCCCTCCCCAATATACAGGAGTAAGAGTGTATTTTGAGCTATTATGCAATCACCTCTAGATACACTACACAAACAGCCCTACTTCTCTGCGATTCTAGTTCCTACCCATGTAGATTAATAGAGTGTAAGGGCTGGAAGGGACCTTGCAAAATCATCAGGTCCAGCCCCCCTGCACTGGGCAGGAAAGTCATATGAGAGTTACTCTGAAGTCATTGGAAGTACTTTCTGGCATAGACAAAGTCCCACTGATGACAGAATCTGGTCTACCATTTAGCAGCAGAAGTCAAATCTTTTTAAGTCCTTAGTCCAATTGAAGTTTAGCTTGAAGATCTTGTGACATGGCCCTGTATTTTTTGTGTTGGAAATAGTTTTGCTTTTCTCAGTAATGCTCTGTTAAGTGCTCTGTTTCCTTTTGTAGTGTTCTGTTAAGCTTCAGAATCCACACCAGGGTTAGGGGTTAACAGAGGTGAAATGATATTTCTGGAGTAACCAATGTTTTGTTTGGTAGGCTGCCCTTGACTGAAACAAGCTAAGTTCATCCAATTTTTAAAAATGCATCTTGGAATTAATATTCTTTGAAATTCTATACGGGATTCAAAGTATGATTTTAGTTATTGGGCTGTTGCAAGTGTAGTAAGAAATCATATCAGGAAAATGTAAGTGATTTTTTTTCCCCCATGAGACCTAACCAGTCCATGCTAAAACTGCTGCAAGTTGGATAACATTCTGTAGAATTAGAAAAGGACTGTGTAAATTGCTATCTTTACTGGAGAAGAATAAGAAATGTGGCAGTCCCTTGGATGACAATGCTCATTTGTTAGTTGGAATAAGTTTCCCTTCATCAGCTATTGGGAGAGTAAAGAAGGGGATGTGTTGGAATAAGTTAGGATGCCACTTAAAGGAAAAACAATTCTGTAGGAGGTAAATTGGTATTGGTCAATTCAAGTCATTTTAATTGTTGTGATTTACAGTAGGTCAGGCTGTTCCCCAAGGTCTTAAATGATTGTATGTCAGGTGACACTTCCTATAATTGGTATTTCTTCTGACTCAACTGAAAATTGATTTTTCTTTTTGTTTTGTTTTAAAATACCATAGTTTACGACTTCCTAGGTAAATAGTACTTAGGGATAAGGTGGGTGGGTGGGTTTGGGTCACTCTGGAATTTGGGTTCTGTAATATAAGGTTTTGTTTGTTTGTTTGTTTTTTCAAAATGTATCACCACTACTTATAGCTGCTGATATGCAGTGTTTAGTATGACTTGATTAAGTTTTGTCACTAACAGTTTCAAGTAGTGATGGTTTTCAAGTGTTTCTGAATATCATACAAATATGTCAATATATAGTCATCTGGAAATGTCTATAAACATTTCGTTTCAATTTATATTTGCTGCTAAATTCTATTATGATGTCAGTGAAAGGTGACTTAGCTAAGAATTTATTTATGAGTTGTTATAACTTTCTTCAGGGAGTCTTTCTAGCCTTCTAAACATGCTTAATCACACGCTTGTGTGTCTACCTTGCTTTTAATAGTGGAGTTGAAAAAGTGGGGGGTTCTAGTATGGGAGCCAGAAAGGAAATTACAACCTGACACTCCTTGTATTCAGTTGTGAAAATTGCTGTGTGAAACTTGTTGGGAGTGTAACTAATTTCAGATCATTGATGGAATTACTCACACTCCACAGAACAGATTTGGGTGAGGAATTGATCAAACCTGGAGTTTTATGTTGTCCTCAATGGGAAGGTTGTTACTGACTCCAGTATGGAACAAGTTAGTACCATAGCTGATGATGTATTTTTTTACACTCATTTATTGCTGTAAAGGATTTTCCATAAGCCTTAATACTTGGACTTTATATTGATTCAGGGCAACATCTTCAGGATTGATTTTTAAATAAATGTAGTCCATTCTTATGCAGCTCCCTTCTATTCCATGTTTTTAAAGTTGTCTCTCTTGGAGAAGAAAATTGAGCGACCTTTCACCCTGAACAAGTATTAATTTGGCATCAAACTTTGGAAACTTATTCTTCTATGATCAATGCAGTGGGCACAGGTTTTTGTTGTTTTCCAACATCTTGGGCGTGTCTACATGTGTATTTATGCTGGCTTAAATTTACTGCGCAGTAAGTAACGTGCACTAAGCGGGAATAGGTCAGCATATACATGTGCGGGCATTAAAGCACATTAATGCTGTGTGTGGACTGACTTGGGACTAAAGTTAGTCCCAAATCAATTCACAGACACACTGTTACTGTGCAGTAAGGCATCTACACATGTTACTGTGCAGTAACTAAACAGGCTTAAATCAAATTATGCCCAAGTAAGTGTAAGTCACCATACTTACTGTGCAGTACGGGCATGCGCGTGTAGATGTGTGCCTGTACCAAACAGTAATTTTGGTTACTGTGCAGTAAATGCACTCATGTAGATGCACCCCCTGTGTAACTACAGTTATATTATAGCTATGGGAAGTAAATTCTAAATGCTGCCTGTGGGTACTATGGTGATATAAATAATAATTATTAATACGTTGTACCAGGCCACAGTGTGTGGAAACCACTTTTTGGTGTGGTTGTTCTTATGCCTTCTTCAAAACAGTACACCTGACTTGATAGTGGGTCTAGTTTAGCTCAGGGATTGAATGACAACCCAGATTTGTGGTATATTTCCCCAGCTATTACCTGAAATGTAGGTACTTTCCTGCTTATTGCCAGTGTTTTGACAGATTGTCAAAGAGTATTTTCCTGAGGGAAATCTATAGAGGAATAATCTGGAGAATCAGGGTTTGGTAAATTAAACCTGATGGAGAGCCCAGTTTTATACTGGGACAGCAGGGAGGTCTTGGTGTGGTGGGCATCTGAGGTGCCAGGCAGAATGTGCAATAATTGGCAAACTCAGGCCAGAGCTTTTTCAGAGCTGTTGGACAAGCTTTTGGCCCTCAAGTACCCTTTAAACCTAAGAAAGAGGATGATCTGAGACCAGACTCCATATAAATGCAGTCTTCAGCCTGTCTTTACCATAGTTATCTGTTTGTATGTTTCTCAGATTTTTATCCTTGAGTTGTTTTTTATGCTTTTATAGACCATATTTCTTCAGGGGCATTCTGCCCAGAATGATGGGACACTGCTCCCAGGTGGGGCCTTTAGGCACCATCACCCTCTATATTATTAGCTGTGAGCATTTCCCTTCAAGTCAGAACTCCAATATGAAGCTATCCTTAAAGCCATCCAAGAGGTGCCTCTGGCATCTTTGTCCCTAGGCTTTCCCCAGTCACTCAAGAGATGTGAGCTATAACTCCTCTGGTGAACCTTTGTTCTCACTTATTCTCAAATACCCTCCTTAAAGCCAGTGGGATATAGGTAAGTGATATTTGGCATGGTGACCTCCAGTTGAGGGGTAGGAAGTGGTGCTGTCGGCACCAGAATACCTCTGTATTTGGGGGTAGGGAACTGATTCCTTAGAAATGGAGGACAGTAAGCAGGGAGGCATGGGCTAAATGGGGCTGTTTATGCCTGCTAATCTTTTTATTTGAGATAAAATAGGGCTTAGTTTTTTTAGTGAAAGGATTGGCTAATGATTCAAGTTTTTAAAACTGGGTTAAAATGTGAATCTTATTCCGTATTAGTGCTCACCTCCAGACTGGAATTCAGATATAAAGGCTGAGAGCATTTAAGCTGAATCAAAATGAAAAAGAAATTCTACATCAGTAGCAGAATATATTTATTTTGCTGCTCTGTTGTTGCAGGGGTCCTGCAGACTGTGTACTAAATTAAAGCTGAATAACACCATCATCCCAGGAGAGCCTCACATCATAGAGATCCATAGAGATTTCAGACCAGAAAGTGAAAGATGGCACAAAGAGCCTTGTGGTAGCCCCCTGTCAGCTCCTTGTGGACAGAGTAATTGCCTGCTTTTGGGCAAAGGCAAAAATAGGATGGGAAAAATTAAATTCCTTGGGAGCACATGGAAATGCAGGGTAGGTGTCATCAGGAGAGAAAGTACGAATGGTACAGTGCAGTGGAACAGAACTGACTAGTAAAAGTTAGTGCAAAGCTATCTCAATAGAACTGATACAGAAAACAAAATGACTCTGGATGTGGGACTAAATATGTAAACCTCTCAGTGGAGCAAGCAACAGCTTTCAAAACAAAAGCTTTTGTTTACCTGTCCAATGTAGCATAAAACAAATACCAAAGTTGAAGATATAACTCCATCTCCACTTATCAGTATAGGAACATATGCAGCAACTAGCAAGCGTTAGTAAGTAGGCAGATGCCACCAAAATGCTGAATTTGCAGCAGCAGCCAAATTAATGGATCCTGCTAACTACTTTCAAAGAGGGCTGGAAGATTTTATCAGTCACTTATAAATTGGAGGGAAAAAGGAATTGACTCCCTCCTCTCATCTATTCTATATCTATAGCAACACCTTGATGAGACCTATGCTGACCAACACCCAGACCTCAAAGAGGATAAGACCTGATCTAGTCTGAGAGCATGAAAACAGTTTTTTGCTGACTTTTGTGTCATATCTACTTGCTGCTCTTAGAGTAGCCTGGAAGGAAGGCGCAGGATGATGTAGGGGTATGGTGTTTCTTGGCTAATCAAAATCCTGGTTATGGATGGAATTTGATTGTTGCAGTCTTTTTACAGGTAAAGTCCCACAGTTTTGTCACTGATGTTTATTTTGTGGTGGCTCTCGAACTTTTTAGACTCATAGATTTCATAGATGTTAGGGCTGGGAGGGACCTCGAAGATCATCAAGTCCAGCTCTCTGCCCCAGGAGCAGGAAGTCAGCTAGGGTCAAAGGATCCCGGCAAGATAAGCATCCAAGCGTTTCTTGAATAAGTCCAGAGTAGGTGCCTGCACCACTTCTGGAGAGAGTCTATTCCAGGTCTTGGGGGCTCGGACAGTAACTTTTTTTTTTTTTTTTTTATGTGCGGCCTAAAACAGTTTTGGAGGAGTTTATGACCATTGGTCCTTGTTTTTCCTTGGGGTGCTCTGGTGAACAGACATTCTCCCAGATCGTGATGCACACCCCTAATGTACTTATAAGCAGCTACCAGGTCCCCCCTCAGCCTGCGCTTTTCCAGACTGAGTCGTCCCATGGCTCTCAGCCTCTCTTCCTAAGACCTATTCTCTTGTCCTCTGATCATATGCATGGCTCTCCTCTGGACTCTCTCAAGCTTCTTGACATCCTTCTTGAATTGTAGAGCCCAGAATTAAATGCAGTACTCCAGCTGTGGCCTCACTGAGGCCGAGTACAGCGGGAGGATGACATCCTGAGATTTGCTTGAGAAGCATCTATGGATGCAAGCCAGAGTTTTGTTTGCTTTACCAGCTGTGACATCGTTTCAGTGGCTCATGTTCATCCTGTGGTCAATCATGACCCCCAAGTCTCTTTCAGCAGTGTTGCAAGCAAGCGTAGCATTGCTGAGCATATAAGTATGCCACAGGTTTTTTTCCCCGGCGGTGGAGTACCTTACATTTATTAGTATTGAAAGTTATCAGATTTGTATCCACCTACTTACTAAGTTCATCCAAGTCAGCCTGGATCACTAGCCTGTCCTCAGGTGTGGATGCTGTGCCCCAAAGTTTAGTGTCATCGGTGAACTTGGCCAGTGTGCTTCTGACACCAATGTCCACATTGTTGATAAAGCTGTTAAAGAGAACCAGTCCAACGGCAGGGCCTTGGGGGATACCACTGGTCACAGAATGCCATAATGATTTGCTGCCATCGACCACTACTCTCTGGGTCTGACCTCGGAGCCAATTCCCCAGCCATCAGACTGTGGTGTAGCAGAGGCCACAGTTGGCCAATTTTTCCATGAGGAGGTCATGGGACACTAGATCAAAGGCTTTTTTTAAAGTCCAGATATATGATGTCAATCTCTTCTCCCTTGTCCAGGTGATATGTCACCTGGTCATAGAAGATGATGAGATTGGTCAGGCAAGACCTACCCGCAACAAACCCATGCTGGCTGTCCCTCAGAATGTTGCCCTCAGCCAGCTTATCCAGAAGGGTCTCCTTGATAATTTTCTCCAGAATCCTACCGGGGATTGAGGTCAAGCTGATTGGCCTGTAATTCCCGGGATTTACTTTCCACTCTTTCTTGAAGATGGGTACCACATTGGCCTTCTTCCAGTC
>NW_005841941.1:2315618-2318762 GCF_000455745.1 Alligator sinensis
GACATTAGGAAGAACTTCTTCACAGTTTGAGTGGCCAAGGTCTGGAACAGGCTCCCAAGGGAGGTGGTGCTCTCCCCTACCCTGGGGGTCTTCAAGAGGAGGTTAGATAACCATCTAGCTGGGGTCATCTAGACCCAGCGCTGTTTCCTGCCTATGCAGGGGGTCGGACTCGATGATCTATTGAGGTCCCTTCTGGCCCTAACATCTATGAATCTATGAATGTTACCCTTGCTTTTCTTCTGACTCCTGACATATCTGAAAAAGGACTTTTTGTTATCCTTGATATGTAAAGTCAGATGGAGCTCAGTTGCAGCCTTGGTTTTCCTGATCTGGTCCCTGCAGGTATGGACCAGTGCTAAGTAATCCTCCTTGGTGGTAATTCCAGCCTTCCATCCTTTATAAGTCTCTTTTGAGGTGTAGGAGATCCTCAAGTTCCCTGCTGAGCCAAGGGGGTTGCTGTGCCCTTTTGCTACCCTCCCTCCGAGATGTGATGTCCATCCCTGGTGCTGTCAGGATCGCTCCCTTGAGGAGCAACCACTCCTCTTGGACTGCTCTTCCTGTCGAGTTGTGGTCCAAAATCAGTTCGGTCTATTTCTTTGGGTTTTGCACAGCAGAGTGCAAAGTGAAGCTTGTCTTAAATCTATCACAAATGTCGCTTTCCAACTTGCTTGGAGTAGATATCAGAATAGATGCTACAGTGGTGTGTGCTGTGGCCTGCAAGCTCTTTCACTGCAGTTTGGGGTGATGAAACCATGGTTTGGCATAGTCAAAGGGGAGGAAGGGAGAGAGGAAGGGGGAAAAGGACCATCACCTTAAGAAAGGGTGTAATGAATCAGAAACAGACAGAACCAACATCTAACACAGTTGCTAGCTGGTTTTTTTTATCATAGTCATGGATTTTAGAAATGATCCATGGAGTTTCACTTTTGGTCATTATGCAAGGCTGTAGGACAAATCTGGTTTTTTGGGGGTTTTTAAAATTTTTTTTTATTACAGATCTGGCTTTGTTAGGTGGCCAGGTGGCAGACCTTTGGCTTACAAGTGGTGGGTAGGCAAATGCTGCTTCATGCTTCTTGCTGAAATGTTGTCCTGCTGTCCTTGGCCAGCATACACATTTTTCCTAGGGCAGCACTGTGTGTGAGGTGCGACAGAAGCACCTTGTTCCACCTGAGATTCTTCCTATCCCACAAAGGAAATTGGAAAGGAAAGAGGTTTCTAGTAGTATTATCTTTGCTCTATTTTTTCCATCATCAGTTGCACCCTAGCTTATCTGGTTCATATCCTGGACCTGGGCCCCCAATTTAACACTATGCTAGATCCAGGAGATCAAGAGCAGGTGGATATTGTCCACCCATGAAACTGTCAGTTGTTGATTGAAGCAGTAGGTGACTCATTTAGTTGTCATTCCACTCTCCCCCTGATTCCTCAGCTAGATAGTCTTTTTTCACGCTCCCTTCACCCAGCTTCTCCTTCTCTAACCTTATTGTCCGAATCCAAAAGGCTTGCAGACCAGGCCAACTCTCAAGCAGCTACTCCTGGAGATAATGTAATTGCTGTACCATTTTCTTTTCAATCCCCCAGCTAGAGGAGACAGAGAGGAGCTAACTGTGGCCACCTGGAAGATGACTGTCCCAGAAAGGGGCATTGGGGCAACCCAAGCACGTGCACACAGCTTTTGTTTTAGATTGTGACATCTGCCTGTCCTAAGCCTTAGACATGCACGAGACCATTCATTGCCTCTTGCAATAAAGAAACTTTTAAATTTCCACAACGTTCGGTATAAGGCTCTTCGCAGCCAAAGATTCTATAGGAAAGAAGGTGGAAGTGATGTTCAAGAGTGAATTCCCTGAATGGCAGCTCTTTTTCAGATGCATCTCTCAGTGGGTGCCTACTTGGGAACATTCAGGCCAAGTCCAAAGGAAACAAGCCCTTGGTTTGGTGGAATTCAAAAACAGCAGCATGCTGCATGGAGCTGGTAGCATAATACCTCTCTCTGTACCTGCCCCAGGAAGTAAATACCTGTGGCTTGCCTGTAAAAACACATTTTTAAGTAGCTGCTACTGAGAGGCTGGCTGGATTCCAAAGTCCTGCTGGTTTGCAACATCATTGCATCAACTGAGCCCCCACCTGCCCTCCCCTTTCTCTGAGTTTTCACAACAATAAACTCGTTTATTTTGGCTGGATGTTGGCTCTCCTCTCCCACCCTACCCCCCACTTTCTCTCTGTGTGGGGAAAATTAGCTGAAGCATTAGAGGGAGACTGAACAAGTAGTGGGCCTGTTGTGTGAGTAGAATGGAGAGAGGGAACTGCTGCGCCAAGGAAGTTTATAAGACGTAATTGGCTTGCCCATTTCTCTTAAATAAACTTTAGATAGAGCTGCTGAGTGAGCTGGTGAAAAGGGCTCAGGGAGTCCAAGCTGGTTCTTTTGCCTGTCTCGCTTTTCTTGCAGTGAAGGGTCATGCACTGTCCTGTTCTCCTTCCAGCAGGAAGAACACATAATGGAGCAATGTGTAAAATCTATAAAACTTTAAATAAGGCTTCCCATTTGACATGCAGCCAAAGATGCTAATTTTCAAAAGGGTTCTTTGTGCAGAGTCCTCCTGAATTTCAGATTTGCTTGCATCAGGTTCAGTAGATCCTGAATGCCCTGGACATGAAATAATTTGAGATTAAAGCAATGTAAAACAAAAGTTGAGCACTGTCTTCTAGCCCTGGTGCTGCTCTTCTTGAAGTTCCTGTACTTCTAGTTTCTCCAGTCCCATGAACTCAGAGTGGTGCTGATATAAAGATTTTTTGGTCTGTCCCTGAATTTGACAGGTCATCAATCAGCTGACACTGTAATTGGACCTGGCAGCTTGGGAACTGGTATCTGATTAGCAGAGAGCGCAGAACAGGCACTCTTGAAAAGGGATGTTGCTATCTTTCTCAGCAAAATGGTCTCACACCTTGCTGTCTCTTTCTCTCTTTAGACAGGTGCAGCCTGGTTTGCAACAAGGTGAGGGAAAACTTTTAAATAAAGCAAAATCCTTTCTGCTTGCTGGAAAAGCTGCTAACCCCTGAAATGGTTTCAGCAACAAACCTCAGTGGGGAAGCAGAAATACAAGTAGGCTTGAAAGGCTGCCAAGATGACTTCTTAGCAGGAAT
>NW_005841941.1:2318793-2323302 GCF_000455745.1 Alligator sinensis
TCAACTTTTCATCCCCAGCCCCATCACAAGGTTTCTCAGTTGATCTGCTTGAGAACCCTGTATTGACCTAGATCCCAGCATCACCACCTTGATGCGGAATCCAGGATAGCAAATGGAAGGGCTGCTAAAGGCTGTTTTTACTTAAGGATTGTAGCTAAATTGCAGTCTCCCACCACCAAATATTTGCATATTTGAAGTATCAAAGTAAAAGACAAGCAAGTTCCTGATTCTCTCCCCTTTTAACCTAAGGGAAAAGCATAAAAATGGATATGTGTGTGTGTTAAGGCCTGATCTAGTTTCCAATGAAATGGCACAGGATTAGACCCTGTACAATTTTAACCTACATCCCTCTCTATCCAGCCTTGCTTTTCAAAAGAAGAACCCCAAGAAGTCCAAGTCTCTGGAAAATCTCTCTCTCTTCAAATAACCATTTGCTACTTTAACACTTCTCCAGCTCTGCTCCATGTTCCTTCCAGTGCCCAGGGATCCAACTTAGCTCTCTGCATTTCCAGCATCTCCCACCTGTGACCTTTGCATCTTTGTCCCTTGGTGACACCTGTACAATTTCATGGGTTTCACTGGGGCTGCGTGCATGCAGGCTTGGGTAGAATTTGGTCCCATTGCCTTGAATATGTGTTGTCCTTTTAAAGAGTGTGGAGTTCAGTATTAAACCATCATTGTATAACTTGAGGAACAGCTTATAAGAAGAGACAGGCATTTGACAACAAAAGGGAGTTGAATCCCATCGGTCTGTTATGGTGTCATGATGCACATGGCCTATGGAAGGTGACTGGGGAGGAAGTTTCTTTGGGTCTTTTCCAAGAGTTGTTCCCTATGTTGGTTCAATGGAGGAGATGTAGATTTCCCACCTTGACTAAGCTAGGGTGTCTGGTTGGTAGGCTCAGAACTTGGGATAAGGAGCCAACCTCTAGCTAAAAGTCAGTGCAAGGATGTAAATGAGACCAGTGTCAGGCATAACCCCTTGGAGCAAGCTGCTGCTAATCAGAGGAAATGGCTCCTCAAACTTTGTTGTGGGCTACCGTAGCTATAGCAGGGGAGGTAATGCAGGTGGCACAGCATGCCAGATGAATGCATATCTGCCCTGCAAGCTACTGCGCATCTGTGTGACTTCTCTGGGGTTCTGGAGGACCTTGACGTTGACGACCAGCAAGGCTGTCGCTCCTTACTTTCCACAATGGGGAAAGTCGTATCTCTCATTCAGTACCATGACTTCAGTCTCATTGCATTTCCAGGGTATTTTTTCTCTCCTTGCTGCTCTCCTGTGGGAGGCGTGTTGATCTCATCCACAACCTTTTCTTTGTGGTAAAGAATTTGGCCTCAAAGACTGATGTTCCTCTTTTTCCTCCCCTTCCTACATGCAAGTCATGCTCAGCTAGAATGCTCTGACTAACCTTTGTTACCGTTGGTCATTGCCTGCACTGGTCACACTGGCCGTGACCTGACCGACAGAGCAGTTCTCTGGTGCTTCAGAGTTACCTAGCCACTAGCCTTCTTTGCCTACCAGCAAATGAAAAGCTAAATGTTTATCTGTGTTTTGCCAGCTTAGATCCTCCTTTTAATAATGTCAGTCCTGTTTTCAAGCTGCCTAGTGCTGAAGTGTTGAGTTCTGTACAGTTATAAGTCCAAATGAGTGCTGACAGATTAGTCTTACTGTGCATGGCATACAGTTCACCATGTAATCCTTTCCCATTCTTTCACTTGACACCACACGCCCTCTGCACAGCAGGCTCAGTAAACTTTGCTTGTTTATGGCAGGACTGCAGTCTCTTCTGCCTCTTCCCCCTTCCCCCCCAGCCAAGTATTTCGTCTTCTAAGATTCATTTGTGGGAGCCTCTAAGCCTGTTGTTGTATTTATTTGTTTTTAAGTAGTAAGTTTGCTTTTTTTTCACCCATATAGTTTGATAAACTGCATGTATATTCTACGACCCATATTGCAGTCAAATAAATTACTTGTGGATGTCCTTCGATTGTGAAGCATGTATGTTACTTGGCACCCTTCAATCACTAATTGGGCAAATTAATTGATGGGCCTTGTCTTACTTCAGTATTGTTCAGGTTTCAGTGAAATACCTTATGAAATTCACTCATATGAATATGCTTTCAGAGCACTTCGGAAGAGTTGTCTGTAACTTGTACCAGTTATTTGCAATATAGTCATTTAATGATAAATCCTGTTATTCTGATGGTGGGTGGAATAGACTTTTATTATGCCCACTGCCAATTAGACTATGCAGAAAGGAGACTGGGATAGATGATCACATCTTAAAACACTTGCGCTGTATCCTGTTCCAGGTTAGTAAAGCACGTACACATATGCTTAATACTCATTGAAAGTTAAATCAGGGTCTTGACTCTTATTCAAGCAATCTCGCATCAAAATCTATAGGAGTAGCCTGGAGAGAGGTCAGATTGGTCCCTCCTGCAGTAACGCCTCCAGCCAGGGATCATGAGGAAGTAAAATCTACCTGTTTTTTCTTGTCGTATTTCCCTTTATTGCTCTGTTGTCAAGTATTTGCCTTTCATAGGGTCTCTTTCTAGAGTAGGTTTGTACACCACTGACTTTGCTTCCATTGACTGGCCTACTTCCTTTGGATCTAGCTTCCTGTAAGACATTATCCCTTAATGGCTAAATTACCAAGTAAGGAAGCTAGGCTGAAATTAAACCAGTTGCCTACAGGAACAGAAAGGGATGACTTCCAGTCATTGTTGCCACCTGTTGCTCAATAGTCAGAGTGGGTTTTTTTTAAAGTAGATGTGTTTAGAAAGTGGGAATCCTGCAAATAATTATTTAAAGCATAATGAATTCATCCTTTTCATAAGACATGTCAAAGCTCTAAATTTACAGTAGGTAGGAGTTTATTTATTTTTTCATATGGTTGCAGTTCTTCATATAACCAGAAAACTTCCCAGATACATCTGACTGATGTATTAGTTCCCATTACTTCTGTTGTTCCCAAACTGAATATTTAAGAGTAAATTAAGTGGTATACACAATTTTTCAAACTAACCAGGCAGCATTTCATTATTACTGTAGCTGTTATAGAAGAGCAACAAGAAAGATTTAACTGTGTTGGACAATAAACACAATTCAGTTTAAATGCAAACATCTAACAAGACTTTAAAAAATGCCTAGCCTCCACTTACGTACCAAATTAGTGACTGGATCCCCTCACTTCACTCCCATCCCCCCAAACTGAAAAAGAGCTGAGTAAATTTGGTGATGTTCTTCTGGAAATTTGGCTGTGGGAATTTCAAGGGGAGCTGCTGGAAACTCAGAAGTTCAAATGAATCCTTTGAGCACTTCTATTGAATAACTTGGTGTTTGGAAAAGACATTCTGCTATGAGTTTGACTTCATAAACATCTGTCTCTCTAAATAAGTCTTGTTCGGTCTGTCCTCATATAACAACAAGATAGTGTTCAATTTATACTGCATATTGTTTTGAATGATATGGAGTATATTACAATATGGGAAGTTTGATGCGTATTTCTGGGCAGGATAGTCCCATGAAAATAACTTACTTCCTAAGAAGCAAAACAATTAGTGTTTCACACATTTTAAAAATAAATATCACAAGGGTTTTTATTCTCCTTAAATATACTCTCTCACATGGGATCTCTGGGATTATTTTTCACCATGTAGCCAAATTACTATGTTTAATTTCTTAAAACTTGGGTAAAAATATGAACAGTCATCAATGAGATGGGAAGGACATTTATTTTTTTTTCTCCTTTCCTAATAAAAAAAAAAAATCACACTTCTGGAAAAGAAAGTTAAGGATTCCCAGCATATAGCATTAAAATGAAGCAAGCAAGGAATGATTTTTTTTTTTTTTTTTAAAGTGCTCCTTTGGCACTATCACCATCTGTCTGGGAGGGCATGGGAGCAGGCATGTGCCCCCGGATCTGTGCAGGGCGGGCTGGCCTGGGAGGCTAGCCCCAGCTGCTCGTGTCTGGGCTGTGCTTCACGGGGCAGGTGGAGCCAGGGCTGCGCTCCGGGCAGCTAGCCCCAGCCACAGCCCATAGTGCAGCCCTGGCTCTCGCCGCCCCGTGGAGTGCAGTGGAGCAGGAGTTATGGGGAGGCTGCAGCCACCCTAAAATTCCCCATAACCCCTGCCACTGGCCCCGCCCTGATCCAGGTGCATGCATCCTCCTGCTGCTGCTCACCCAGCTGGGGCGCAGTGGGATGAAGCCACAGCTTGTTTAGGAGGCATGGGGTGGCTGGTGCAGCTTTTGCCATTGCACGCTGCTTGTCCAAGGCAGCGCAGCGGCACCATCATGTGCCTCCCCGCCCCGGCTGGGTGAGCAGTGGGAGGGCATAGCCCCGCTCCCGGTGCCTTCTGCCACCTGTCTGGAGTGCAGCCCGCCCCACGCAGATCTGGGGGCACACGCCCACTCCCATGCTCTCCCGGACCGGCAGCAAGAGCCGCCACAGGAGCCACTGGCAGAGCAGCTCCCCGACCCGCGGGGCACAGCAGCGCAGCGTGGG
>NW_005841941.1:2323312-2329333 GCF_000455745.1 Alligator sinensis
CCCCTCCTCTCCCCTCCCACCTCTGCCCACCACAACAGACTTACCAGCTGGAGGAAGCTGTGTCTAGCATGGTTGAGGGCTGCTGCCTGATTAGTCTATGGTTGAATCTCCGAATTGGATCTGAAGCAAACGCTGCTTTGCACAGGTCTACCAAATAGTATTTTCAGGCAGTAATTTTATTGCCTGGTATTTAAAATGCCTTGACTCTACTGGGTTGTGCTCCATTTAGTCTATGCAGAGAGACTTGCTAAAATTATGCTGCCTCTTTTATTGTTATTATGTTACATCTAACTACATTTTCAAATTTTGAAACATGACATATGGGAACACTGGTATCAGCTGTGTGTGTATTTTTCTGCTGAAGCATCCCTCAGTTCTCAGAGGCTGTCCATATCCTATAATAGAGAAAATACTTCACTTTACTACATACTTGAAAACGGGGATGACTACCAATTTTGGAACTCCAAAGCATGAAAGTTTTTAAGATTACAGAGCACCCTGCAGTCTCTGATCAGGCATATGTGAGCCTCATCTCATGTCACTTATATAATGTAAAACCAGTCCTGTAATTGGATGTTTATGTGGACAGTGCATGGGAACTAAAAGGAATTCTGGCCCAATGCCTTCCTATTTTGAATGCTAATAAGTTAAGTTTTTCAGTAACAATCTATTAGGAAAATAGATAAAAATTGGAGAGGATTTTTTTTTTTTTAATTATTACAAAGAACTCTCTTTTGCTTGACTATTATTAACATTAGAAAGTATTTATTAATTGATGGCTGGAATCTGTAACATTACTGCAGATCTTTAGATCTTAGAAATTAAGGGCTGGAAGGGACCTTGAAAGTTCATTGAGTCCAACCTCCCTGCTTTGGGCAGGAATACTGCTGAAATCAAATTATCCCAGCAAGGTGTCTGTCCAGTCTCCTCTTGAAGACTTCCAAGGTTGGGGACTGCACCACCTCCTTGGCAAGTGTGTTTCAGATTCTGGTCACCCTTACCATAAAGAAGTTCTTACCTGCATCCAACCTGAAGCCATCCTCTAATAGTTTATAGCTATTGCTCCTTGTCCTCCCCTGAGGCACCCTAGTGAACAGTTTTTCTCCCAGCTCCCGATATTCACCCCTTACATACTTGTAGACGGCTACCAAGTCCCTCCCCTTAGTCTTCTTTTCCCCAGGCTGAACAGTCCCAGGTCCATTAGTCTTTCCTCATAAAGATTGTCCTCCAGGCCCTTAATAATTCTTGTGACCTTTCTCTCGACCCTTTCAAGATTCTCTGTGTCTTTTTTTGAAGTGCGGTGCCCAGAACTGGACTCAGTACTCCAGCTGGGGTCTCACCAGTGCCAAGTAGAGAGGAAGCATCACTTCCTTAGTCCTGCTCACAACACATTGGCTAATGCATCCCAGTACACTATTAGTTCTGACTATGGAATTGCACTGGCAGCTTGTGTTCATCCTGTGATCAGCCATAACCCTGAAGTCCCTTTCAACCCTCTTGCTGGCCAGGACATCTCCTAACCTATATTCATGTCACTGGTTACTTCTCCCCAGCTGAAGCACTCTGCATTTATCCTTATTGAACTGCATCCGATTCCAGTCTGCCCACCTTTCCAGCTTGTCTGGGTCTGCTTGGATCCACATCCTTATTCCCTAGTGTGACTGGTTTTCCCCATAACTTAGTATCATCTGCAAACTTGGCCAGTGTGCTTTTCACATCCTTGTCTAAATAATTGATAAAGATGTTCAACAGCATGGGGCCAAGAACCAAACCCTGCAGGACACCACTGGCCACCAACCTCCAAGACAATACAGACCCATCCACTAACACTCTTTGGGTTCAACCCCTTAGCCAGTTCCCAAACCACCTGACTGTGGACTCTGGCAGCCCACAATCTCCTAGTTTTTTTTTTTTTTTTATAAGAGCATCATGGGAGACCATATTGAAGGCCTTTTTGAAATCCAAGTATATGACATTAACTGCATCTCCCACATTTAAGCAGTCCCTTATTTGATCATAGAAAGAGATGAGGTTGGTCAGGCATGACTTGCCTGCAGTGAAACCATGTTGGCTATCCTTCAGCATCATGCCTTCTGCTAGACTCTCACAAATGGACTTCTTGATATTTTTTTCCAAAATTTTACTTGGTATCAAGGTCAAACTGTTCCCTGGATATTCCCTCCTCCCCTTCTTAAAGATTGGCACCATGTTGGCCTTTCCCAGTCTTCCAGGAACAGTCCCGAGCACCATGAGTCTTCAAATACCTTCTCCAGTGGTTCTGCAGTGACTCCAGCCAATTCCCTCGGCACTCTTGGGTGTAGTCCATCCGGTCCTGCTGACTTGAAGATGTTCAGCTGCTTTAAGTGCTTCCTCACTAGTTTGACACTGACCATTGTTTCGCAATGTCCCTCCCCCCAATCCATCCAGTATCCAACCAGGTGGGCAACCACCATTTGCACGCAGGAACACTGATGTAAAGTATTCATTAAAGAGTTCAGCTTTCTCCTGACTCTGTTATCAGCTGTCCCATCCCATTCTTCAAGGGCCCCCATGTTTTCCTTGATCTTCCTCCTGCTCCCTATATACCTAAAGAAGGACTTCTTATTGTCCTTGATTTTGGTTGCCAACCTGATCTTGGTTGCTGCCCTTGCCTTCCTTATCCTTTCCCTTCAAATACGAGCTATACTTGTGTATTCCTCCTTGGTGACTACCCCTTGTTTCCACTGTCTGGAAACCTCCTTTTTCTTCTTTAAGCATTCCTTGACTCCTCTGGTAAACTAAGAGGGCTTCCCAGCCCTGTTACCAACTTTTCTGCATACAGGAATGACCTTTTGTGTGCTTTGAGGGTCACCCCTTTAAGGAATGAACTCCCTTCCCCTCCAGTTCCTCTTCCCATAGGGTCTCTCCCACTGTTTTCCTAAGCTCATTGAAGTCAGCCTTCCTGAAGTCAAGCACCTCTGCCCTGCTGGGTGATTTTCTGTCCCAGTGACAGATAGTGATTTCTGTCATCACATGATCACTATCTCCCAGATTACCTGCAATCCTCTGATTTCCTACCACGTTGTCCCCTTTGGGTAGAACCAAATCCAACAGAGCCTTCCCCCTGGTCAGTCTGTTCACCTCCTATACTAAATAACGTTCCTCCACACAGGTCAAAAACCTACGTGACCAGTCAGATCTGGCCGAGTGCTCCTCTCAGCACATGTTCGGGTGATTGAGGCTACCCATGACAACCGTGTCCATTGAATGTTCATCCTCCATCAGTTCTCTGGAAAATTTCAGATCCAGCTCCTCCTGGTGTGGCAGCCTGTAATAGGTGCCTACCGTTAAGTCCCCTTCTCTTTGTCCCACCTGTATCTTCACCCACAGGATGTTGAGTTGACCTTCTCTCAAACCAGTTTGGGGCTTCCAGGAGGCATACTACCCCTTTATGTAGGGGTAGAGTTAAGAGTAATACTTCAAACTCCTAGTGGTCTACTGAGGGAGTATTGTTTTGGCTAGCCATACATTCATATACTTCAACTGAATTCAACATTTAATTTTAATTCAGTGCTGTAACTGCAAAACAGTAGTGTTGTCAGTTTGGTTCTGCTTCAATGGACATACTCGTGCTTCAGGTCAGAAATGTACTTAAGGCTGTAAAGGAAATAAGGCAGAAGGCAAAGGGTTTGTCATTTTGAGGTAACTTATACTACTGTGGTTACACCAGTACCACTCCCTGTGTAAAGAATCATAAATGGTATAGTGTCTACACGGAAAAACTTAATTGGCAGAGTTATATCAGTATATTTTGCATGTAGCAAAATGTTTGATTTTGCAAAATCTAAAACCAATTAGCCCCCTTTGAAGTTTTGAGGGGTCAGGTACATCAGATTTGCAGTTAATTTTTAACAACTTGCAACTTTATATTTTTAAATTTATGAGCTTTTTGAACAGAGTCTGGGAGATAGAGAACTCATTTCTTGGTATGTTAAAACTCGAAGCTATGAAAAGCTGGGAGCTCAAAGTAATTTAGGAGCCTGACTTCCTTGTATTTCATATGAAATTTTGGTTTCTAGGGATCAAACTTGAAAAAGTATTTACACACCTAAAAAGTATTTAGATGTTGTCTATGGTATTTTTAGAAGTGACCAGTAATCAGTATTGTGATTAGGGTTATGTATATAACTCGCTGCTTGGCTTCCCAGCCAAACTAAAAGTGCTTAAAGAAGATATTGTTTCAGAATGACCCCGAAAGAGTTTCAGTCTTCTCATTTGAAACAAAAAAAACAAATTTATTGTGGAGGAACCCAGACATTGTATTTGAACCAAAACAAAATAGCTAGAATTCTTGAATCCTGGAATCCCTGGCTTGGAGTAGTCAGTCTGCCAGGTGGGGCTGTCCCAAAGAGGCTGACCTTGGAAACCTTCCAGGCAGACTGCCCCACATCTGGGAAACTAAACTGAACATCCCTGACCTGATCTAGCGATTGTGCCTCAGAAGGAGCATTTTTATCTGCACATAAATTGTGTGCAACTGCAAGATATGGGAGCTCTTTCCCTGTCTCCTTTATCACTATACGTCCCTGTTTCCCCTTTCATGCTAAGGGGATTTACCTTTGGTGCTCCAGTGTAGTGTTGTCAAACACAATGAAATGGTTCTTTTAACTATATATAAGCCATTTATAAGGAGGCACCATAGACTGCAAAAGGATTGTGGGGGTAGGGAAATGTGAAAATGCATGGATAAGGATCTGAAATCTGGGTGGCTTTCCCACCTTGGACCTTTTGATCCATTCTAATTGCTTGGATGTTTTCACAGAAGTATCATCAGGTGGAAGTTTTGATTAAACATAGTATTTTGAATTGACAAATAATTTTGTATTTATGTTCATCCCCATGTCCTCCCTATTATTTAATATGTATTTGTATAGTTCCAGGCTACCAGTGATTGAACCCCTGGTCGATTTTCACTTATTGAGTGTGGACACAAAGCAGTTTTACCCTAGGGTAATTTACTGTATATTTTACTCCAGAGTGAAGTTATATCGGCATCCTAAATAAATGATGAACATTTTTCGAGAGGCTGCTCGCTGCAGTAGGTCCTGTTATAGTGCCCCTTTGCACTATTATAGTACCACTAGGTGGCAGGGGAGCCAGTCATAGCCTGTTTGCATTGGCAAATAGTTATCTGTTGATTAGAACGGTAGATACACAAATGGTTCGATGGTGTAATTTATACTGGTGCATAGTTAATTCTTGCTTTCTGAGAAGTAAATTTAACTCAGGGTAGGGTGACTTATAGTGTAACTGTATGCCATGTGCTTGCTACCTTTACCCCATGAAAAGTCAAATTACCTGAGGTAAAGGTATCATATGTCTTTACTCACAGTCTTCAGGAATAATTGCATAAATAGCAGGTAGCATCAACAGGTAGTTTCTGGTATCAGGATTAATACACATCTGGCTCTGAGGTAGTTGTTTGGGATACCAACTGTCATCCATCCTCTCACTGGAGTGAAAAGTCTCCACCTTGGACCATGAACATGCCCTGAGTTTTATATGGTGCATTTATATATGAGCTTTAATTAGCTCAGGGGTGCTAGTTGTAGCCGGGTTGGTCTAAGGGCATAGGCAGACAAGGTTCTTTGGGTGAATCTGATATCTTCTATTAGACCAACTATAATAGTTGGAAAAAATCTTCTTTGCAAGCTTTCGGGTACAAACACCCTTCTTCAAGGAGAGGGATTACCCGAAAGCTTGCAAAGAAGAATTTTTCCAACTATTATAGTTGGTCTAATAAAAAATATCAGCTTTACCTAAAGAACCTTGTCCATCTCTTTAATTAGCTCTGCAGTAAAGCATTACCATCTACATGTATGCTGGCATTAGGGCTCAGTAAACTAACTCAGCTGTAAGATAGTACTGTTGGGGACAGTATTATCTTTCATAGCTTCATAGTAGCAAGGGTCAGGATAGACCTGAACAGATCATCTAGCCTGACCCCCTGCCACAGGCAGGGATGAAAGCTGGGGTCACCAG
>NW_005841941.1:2329767-2335326 GCF_000455745.1 Alligator sinensis
CTTGGAGTCAATAATGACTCCGAGATCCCTTTCCACCTCTGTGCTTTCAAGAAGGGAACTTCCCAGCCTGTATGTATGCTGTGGATTCCTTCTCCCAAGGTGCAGCACCCTGCATTTGTCTACGTTGAACCCCATCCTATCTCATCTGCCCACTTTTGTAGTCTGTCTAAATCTAGTTGCAGCCTCTCTCTCCCTTCAAGTGTGTCCACCTCGTCCCACATCTTAGTGTCATCAGCAAACTTGGGCAGCATACTTTCCACCCCCTCATCCAAGTCGCTGATGAAGATGTTAAACAGTGCGGGCCCGAGGATCGAGCCCTGGGGTACCCCACTGCTCCCATCTTGCCAGGTTGAGTACAACCCATCCACCACTACTCTCTGGGTGCGCCCCATCAGCCAATTTTTTACCCTTTATCTTAAAGTGGACTAATTACATGTGATCAAATGCATGTGTCGATGGTAACCACAAGTGTAAATACTGCCAGGTCAGCCCAGCCAGGTTGGGGCCAGACTCCTGCTTGACCCTCATGTCCCAGCCAGCCCCTCCCCCACCACCCAGAGCCCAGGGCTGACACCCCATAACCCCTGCCAGCTTGAGGCTGCCTCACTCCAGCACAAATTGCTGCTGTCCCGAGTGCACATGTAGATGCTGTATGTGGGAGCAGTTCACTCTGGCTCAAAGAGCTCCAGAGTTTAGTGTGTCACCTCAATTGCACATGCAGATGCACCCACTGTGCTGTTCTTCAGTTGTAGAAACTAAAATCAGTGCACTCTTTTCTGTGTACCCAAGCCTTGGATTTTCAAAAGCATGAAAATAAGGAATTTATATCTACTTTGGTTAGTCTATAAAGTGCAAATCTACCCTGCCATCTGCTTTTAAATCCTGGCCAAAATGTCAGATCTGATCCTACTGTTTATGTGGAGTCTGGCATCACAGTGTCTAGGTCTGTGATTGGGACTCTTAGGTGCTACCAGGATAAATAGAATAATCATACTAATTCATACTTTTAATACTGTACTTTTAAAGAACAGATGGAAAGCCTGATTATATGTTTACTTATGTTTATGATATTTACTCCTTCTACTTTACATAGGTTTCATTCATGATCTGTACTTTATGACACTCAACTTGTAAATACCCCAATTTAAAATGCATGTTTCCTAAATGACATCATAGAGTAACATGTGGCCTAAACATTGTTACATTAATAAATGCAGTTAATTATAAATTTAAATATGATGATTAATTATTCACAAAATACACATTAAAAGAACCTGGTTATGTACACAGACACCATTCAGGCAAGGGATTAATAATTCATGTGTTTAATTAAATTCATGTCACTAGAGAGCTTCATTCTAACCCATTGAAAGATGCAGAGGCTATTTGAAAACAATGGGTAAAAAAAAATCTGTTAATTATAAATGAGCAAGGAGAACATAACTTATATTTCTTTGAGGAAATAATTATAGGCTGCTAGGTAATGGAGGCTGTGGGGTACAGCAGTGCAAAAGGAAACTGATTTAGAAAGCCAGATAGGAGTTAACTTTACTGATTGGCATAATACAATAAAACTCATTTCCCTCTCATTTTGTGGTTTTTCATATGTATGGATTAATAATTCACATACACTTCGAGTGTTCCATTACTGGGAATGTCAGGTCTTTATTTATTATCTTTTTATCTTATTATCTTTTATTTACACACAAAAATAATAATGATTTTAAGAGCCTGGCAGATTAGTTTTCTGGGGAAGTAGAATAATTTTGAATCATCAGTGACTAGTTCAGTATACAATCATATGTAAATACTATGGTATGTGCTTGAGAATAAACAAATATTAAAATAGAATTTGCTTATTACCTATACATTCTTATTCAGTACCTTTCAAAATAGCATTATAACTTTTCTTCCTACCTGAACTGTGTAGATAGGAATTGGATAGCCTTCTTGGTTAGAAATTAGGGCCAGAATGCTAAGCTCAGTTGGGCTTCACCAGGTGATGCCCAGAATATCTGATAACTACTTTAAATTCTTCAGCATAATGGTAGTGATTTTGCTTTTTATTGGAGTTAACACATCAATCAGCTAGAAGTTTAGCAGTTGGCCAATGCAAAGTTCTGTTTCTCATAGTAAGTTTTGTTTTGGCCACCTTTAGAAACCCATGGGTTTACCTAGTTTAGTCTATTTGGGCTGGGACTAGTGAGGGTGGGAGGGTGGAGAGGCTTCCCAAGATGTTTGTGCTGAGCTAAAGATCCTTCCGTTTCAAAATCACTCATTTGAAACCGACCCATCCCAGCAGAGCCCAAATGTCACGAAGAGTCATCTCCTGGTATGTGCCTAAGCTCAGTTTCAGCTGGAGCTTGTAAGCGCTAACGAAATGTAAATGATGGTATTAGTAGACACCGGTTACCTTCCCATTCTCACTGCCCCACTCATCAGTTTTGTATTCTTCTTAGGTGTTGGGGTGGTAGGGGAATTTTCTTTGTGCAAAGCAGCTGGTTTCTGATGCGATAGTGCTTTGAAATAAATACTTTGAAAACTTTTCAATAACAAGTTAAAGTTTTGACTTTCTGTGCTCATTTCTGGCTTCAGGCAAGAGGCTGATTCACTGCCATTGTTAGCACTGCAGCAGAGCTGTTGATGATTTTGAAGCAAGAGGCACCATTGACAAAGATCCTCATGAACTGCCACTGTAGGACTGGCTCAGGCAGGTAATCTGGAGTACCGAAGTCCTTGCCAGTAGTTTATGTTCAGAATACGTTATCCTTTCCCCCCATGCATACCCCCTCTGGATGGGAATGAATCATGTCTAATCTTGACGAAAATATAAAGACACCAGGCCCACACTGTTTATTTCTCAGGTTGGTGTATATCTAGAGGCATGGAGATGCACAGATGCAAAGTGTGCATCAGAATCCAGTCCTTTTGCTTTTGTTTTTGTCATTTTAAAACAATGGCTAAATCGTATGCCTGCTAGAACACATGGCGGTTTGTTGGAGGTGGGGGAGGAGCTGCAGGAGTGTTGGGTAAGTGAGGGGGCTGCAAGATATCCTCTCAAAAATGTTAATACCAGATTTTTGGTACAGAGAATTCTCAGGTCTTTAAAGCCCTGTAGGTTCAGGAGTTCAGCAGCAAATATGATAGCCAGTGAAGTATCAGTTTGCTGTCACGTGAAATAGCTTTTCAAGCTTGGAGTCTGTGTAGCACAGTTCTGGAACTAAAAATGTGCGAGCTAAAACCCCACCGTATACCCATTCACACTCAAGTTAAACTGAGCTTCCTTTATCAAAACCGGAGAGTAGAGCCTTTTTTAAACTGGGTCTTAATAGCACATCCTGGGTTTTTGCTTTATGAATTTGAGTCACACAGCAGTTTCCTGATAGTTGGGAGTAGAAGTTAATAGAATTGGTTTTCCAAAAAACTGGAAAACTGATGTCAGGGATTTAAATCTGGTCAGGATCATTAAGAAATGAACTTTATGCAGATGTAAGAGCAGCTCTCTGTAGATGGCGAGATCTGCACCCTGATACAAACCCATGATCCTCCTTTGCAGTTCCTTCTGTTGGAATTAGTGCAAGACTTGCTAGTCATCTGAACAGCGAACTTCAACTGAGGCACTCTAGTTCATACATAGGCTTCCATGGGATGAGTGAATTTCCTTCATAAAGGGGAAATAATTCTTAAAATGTCAGTTGGAGACTAGTCAGAGGAGGCCCCTGGGTTCCACCTTGGGTTCAGGCATATCCCTTCTCTCTTAGATGTCATGTTCATTGAGATGAGGAAGTACAGAAAGGGATCTTTGAGGTTAAGGCTGCATTTCACCATTATTCTACCCTCCATTCAATGTTTGGAGAGTACTTCCCTTATGTCATGTGGGCCTTCACCATCTCTGTCAACTGGAAATTGTATCCTGTCCCCTACCTCACGCTAGCTCTATTCAAACAGAGCTGCAAACTGCTGTATGTTTGAAGTGACTCCTTGGTGACTGGGCTTTGGGGAGCTCTCTGCTAGTTCCTCAGTGTTGCTCACAAGAGCAAATTCCACAGGCTGAGTAGGGATGAGGGGCTTTTTCTTGCTACCTGAGTCTTTTTCTAGTTACTTGATCAACCTGGCCACTTCCTGCTACAAAACTTACAAGCATGAGAACTGCTAGAAGATCCAAGGTCCACAGAATCCTGTGTCATGTTTTTGAGCGTGGTTGGCAGTAGATGCGTCAGAGAAGGTTTTAAGAACTTCATCGTAGGCAGAAGAGGGATAATCCACCCTTTGCATTAGGTTGCATCCTACTCCATAATCATCAGAGGCAGGAAAAAATACCTGCTGTACTTTGCACTAGAGGTGAGTGGCTAAACTGGGAAGAGAGCCCTAGTTTCTTTGGTGCTTGGATGATCCCTCCCATCCACCGAACCAGATTTGGTCACTACAGCTTCCTTCCTTTTCTCTGCTGTTGAGAGAGAAATTCCCCTTTTTTCATTGTCAATAGAGTTTTTTATGTGGGGGGGAGGGGGGGGTTGTGGGGGTTTTTTCCCCAACAAAAGACTTTTTTGCAGTAAGGTGGCAGTCAGTTACCTACAAAAGCTTTCTTTTCATCTGAAATGGTTGACGGTGAATTTGCAAAATGTTTTGCGTTTCCAGGATGATCTCTACACTCTGCTTTGTGGGTTGAAAATATCAGTGGGTGTGTCTACATGAGACACTACATTGCTATAGCAATGAGCTATCATGATGTAGTTCATCACTACGGTGACATAGCTTCGGTGGCCACAAACTGTGACACCAGTTCTACATTGCTATAGAGACAAGCTACGTTGTCATAGCTTGTTGCTACAGCAACAAAGCATCTAAAAATAACTGCATAACCAGGACTGCGCAGTACTGGCAGGTACTGCGCAGTCCTTTAGTACTTGTTAAAGCAAGTACTAAATGACTGCGCCGTACCAAATTCACAGTCAAGGGCATGTGTAGATGTGCCCAGTTAGTCCACAATGTAGAGAATTACAAGGTTTCTTGTTCAAGTGCACGCTGCTCCCTTCCCACAAAGAAAATAAATCTCCCACTGCTAGCAGCAGGTCAATAATCCTGTATCGCTGAGTTGAGTTGGAGCGTAGTCCAGTGGCTTCTTTGAAAGGTCACTGTACTTCAAGTAATAAGCTTTCTTTGTTTCCCTTCTTACTTTTAACAGAGTAACAGGAGACGGTACTTAGGATAGGCTAAAGGAAGGCTGCAATGTGGAGAATGCCATTATGAGTTCTCCAGTTGATCTTCACTCAGTTGGCTTGATCTGGTGTGACAGTTCTGCTGATTTAGGGACCCAAGGGATTGCAAAAGCTTATTTATAGAGAGAGACTAAGACAGAGCAAAACAGACAGGAGGTCTGGTCTAAGACCTCTGTAGTGAAGAGCAGGATGTCTTTAGGTGTGTTTGGGGTTCTTTAAAGTTTTATTGGAAGCATATTGTTTGTTCAAGGTCAGAAACATGCTGTTCAGGATAATGATGTGAAACATATTTGTAGCAAATAGCCTCTTCCACTCTTTTTTTTTTTTTTTTTTTTAAGTT
>NW_005841941.1:2335336-2337040 GCF_000455745.1 Alligator sinensis
TTGCTTAAGTCTAGTACCTGAAGTGGGTACCTGAAGTTAAGCTCATAAATCCTGAATCACTGTCCTGAGTTTCAGAAATTCTGAGTGCTTGCTGCTTCTGTTGGAGTCTGTTATTGAAGTGCAGCTTTTTAACAGGGAAGGTGATTAACTATTGGAATAGCTTTTCAAGGGGGGAGGTGTATCCTCCATCATTAGAAATTTTGAAATCAAAGTTGGATGTCATTTAAGAAGACATGTTCTAGTCCTGCACTGTGGATTAACTTGATGCAGGAATGAAGGGGCAGCGTTTTCTGACCTGTGTTGTGCAGAAGGCCAGTGTATGATCAATAATCCCTGCTGGTCTTAGAGTCTGACATTCTGGGTGCTTAGTGTCTCTGGTTTTGGGGGTAGAGTTCAAAGCATGAATTGACTGAAGTTCATTATTTACAGGTCATGCCTCCACTGTGTATATGTGCTTTAAATTTCTGCAGCAGAATATTGGCTGGGGAAATTAAAACGGTTAGAGCTAGACCTTCCATATATGTGAACCTTTCAGCTTTTGCTCTGTCATTCTTGTCTATTTTTATCCTACACCTTTTGCACTGCAGTCTGGAAGGACTCAAGAAAAATGGAATAAAGAAGTTTAATTATTCATATTTCGTACATTTACTCAGAATGCTCACAGAAGGGAGGCAGTCTGTGAGTTGAGATAGCTGCGAAGCAGATGAGGTGTACTTGACTTACCAGTGTATTGCAAAAGTTTACGTGGATTGGACATGAATGCTGCTGACATGTTGAACTGCCTGATATTTCTGCAACAATTAGGGGTCTTTATGAACTCCATGGGCCATGTGTTTCATCAGAACTCATTTTTTTGCCTCCCCCACCACTTAATCATTAAAAATTAATGGCACAATTTGATCTTGTGATTTTTAGTAGTTTTAAAGCTGTGTTGGCCAGATGTTGACAAGTTAGTACTCTTTTAACAAATAAATAGAATCTTTTAACAAATAAATTGCCATTTATATTTGTAGAGTCTCAACTATGGATTATTTTTCACTAGATCTTACATGATGGCTACTTATTTCATATTATACATAATATATTTTACTTAATATATAAAAATTAGGGCTGTCAGTTAATCACAGTTAATGCGTTAATTGTTGTTCGTGTTAATTTTTTATATTTATATAGCTCATCTAGGGGTGCTGAGGGGCTCCCACCACTGCATGCACCCTGGGGGAGGTATGGGGGGGGCATGTGTCACCGAGACTTATGCGTAGGGTGAAGGCAGGCTGCTGCTGCGGGTTGGAGCTCTGAGTCCCACTGCCTTTGCCTTGTGAGTTGTGCGCTAGCTGTGCCATGTCCCCTGCCTGCCTGGCAGTGGGAGGCACATGACATCACATGTAGGGGTGCACCAGTAGAGACTTTTGGGGCTGATATCCAATAGCCAATTTTTAAGGAAACATATCGGCTGATACTGATCCGATTTCTGATATGTAGCCTGGCAGCTTGAAGAACAGTGTCTGGCTGGTAAATCTGTTGTAGTGGAAGGGGAGGGTGAAGGGAAGAGGCCCCTGCAGTGAGGGAGGGAGTGGGACTGGGGCAGGCGCTGCCCAGCGAGAGCAGGGCAGGGTGTGGGATGGAGCCGTGGCTCATCCGGGGGGTGCAAGGAGGTGGGGGGCAGCTCCTTCCACTGCACGCACCCTGCCGCCACCCCCCCCA
>NW_005841941.1:2337050-2340084 GCF_000455745.1 Alligator sinensis
AGTGGGAGCTAACCCCCACCCCCCCAGGACCCCCCAGATGAGCCATGGCTCTGCTCTGTGCTCCACTGTGCTCTGGCTGGGCAGCGCCTGCCCCAGCCCTACTCCCTCCCTCACCGTGGGGAACCTTGATCTGCCCCTCCCATGCCCCTTTCCTTTCCCCTCCCCTTCCACCACAACAGACTTACCAGCTGGACGCGGCTCTCCACACTGCCAGGCTGTGCTCCTTGCCACCTATGTGCTGCGCCATGGCCGCGCGCATGCACAGGGTATTTTATTGGACATTTTATCAGCTACATCAGGAAAAAAAAGCTGATTTCTGATAGTTAATTTCTTTATATTGGTGCTGATCCGATGTCGGACTGATGTATCAACGTACCTCTAGTCACGTGGCTTCTGAAGCAACGGCAGTGGGACACAGAGCCCAGCTTGCAGCGGCAGCCTGCCTCCGCCCCACATATAGATCTTGGGGGCCCCCCATGCCTCCCCTAGGGATGTGCACAGCAGGGGGAGCCTCCCCCCCTCCCCCCCATACCCCAGGCCAAACTGCCTGCAACTCTGAGCACCTCATGACCTGCTCCAGGGTCCCGTTTACTCCAGCCCCTGCCTCTGCTCCATTCCCTCCTTCACCATGGGACAGACACACAGACACAGACACTACCCAGTGTCACAACCCAATTAAATTGTGCCCATGCCACTAAGCAAGAAATACCATTCAAATCATCCTCATTTTGATGATTAAGGGTTAAAAGACATCCCTGCCAAAAATTCCTTGAAACAAAACGCGGCTGGAGTACTATAGATAATTGGTCAGCTGAAATAAAAAGTGAGGGGAAACTATATATAATTGGTCAAAAATAAGCATAAGCTCCTCACACGTAACACACACGTAACAGGTAGAGAAACCTAACCCACTACCTTGTAACTTGAGGAGACAAAGAGCTGCCACCTGCCAAAAATTAAAGATTCCATATAACGGTTCACAATTGGGTATCTCTGTCAAACACCTCTGCCTATAAATAGTTTAACGGTTTCCGCCCAAGGCGGAGAACTCTGGGGATTTCTAAGGAGACACCTGTGCTCGTCCCCAGAGAGTTGGGAACTTGATCAATTCCCAATCAATCATCCCCGTCATCGTAAAATATCGACGTAGAAAAGTCTTGCAAGCGCGACCGTCCATTCCGACGCCACGTCCGTCATTACTTTGCTGTAACCTGAATGCATATACTCAACTCTGTAACCGAAGCTGTAACGGAACAAAGGCTCGCCTGCGTCGTCATCACTATCTAGGCGATGTAAGTAAACAAACTCCTGTAACCTACACGCGTCTGTGCCTGGTTAATTCCACTCCATCCATCAATTACCCACCTGCCGAGTTCAAAATCTAAACACTCCGGTGTGAGTCAGACGGCTGCCGGCGGCTGCTCTGATTCACGACACCCAGCAGGTAAGTGTGTAGTGGGGAAGGGCCATGGGGGAAAGAAGGGGCAGGAGAGGGCAGATTGAGGCTACCAAGAGTTGGTGGTGAGGGGGACTGTGCTTAATGGGTCTCATTCAGATAGGCTGTACTAACTTGTTCTTGTGGTAGGTTCATGTTTTCCAATGTTGGCCATGTGTTTTGTAGTCACGCTCAGTGTTGGCTGTATTTAATCAATTTCATAGTCGCTTTTCATTGCTGAGCAAATGCTGCTTTTGGCAGCAGTTTAATGGTAAACAATGTGCTTAGTAAGGTTTCCTTATGTAATTATAAGACAAACTTCTTTTTCCCCTTGCCAATTGGGAGGAGAAAACCCCCCCATCTTGTTTTCAAGTAAATATGGTATATAAATAGGGGACATCTAGAGCAATCCATTCCTTACTACAATGTCCTTCTCATCAGCCCTCATTTCTATAGGGATTTCAGTAGATTTTTCTATTTAATAGCTATTAATGGATCTGTCCTCCATGTCCTTCTTGAACTTGAGTATACTATCTGCTAGAGCTGTGTGAAACCGCAACATTTCATTTATACTTCCATTTTGCCGTTTTAACAGGACAGTAATTCATTTCGAGTTTTGTTTAGTTTCGAAACCACCGTTTCGTTTTGTGAAAACTGTTTCGCTGTTTCGACACTGTTTCAACATTTTGCCCACAGGCTATAATGGGGAATCACAAAACTGCCTATGACTTCGTCATTCCTTGCCTGATTCAAATGAAAACAGCAGGGAGGATAGCCCCTGATGAGTCCACGTAGCTTGTCAAGTTTCAAGGAGATGGGTACAAGGGTTTCTGGGAAACTGCATCTCAAGCTGCGGACAAGCAAAACTTGTGTCATGTGTGTATGTTAAGGCACAGCAGGGTGAAAACTGCAGGCATGGTAGCCCCTGCTGGGGCCATGAAGCCTGCCAGCTTTCAAGGAGATAGGTGCAGGGGTTTCTGGGAGACTGCACCACAGGCTGCTGAGGAGCAAAACTCGTGACACGTGAGTGTGTGTGCGTGTGTTAAGATGCAGCTGTTTTTCCATCCCTCCCCCAGAGTACTGGGATTGGATGGGACCTCAGGGAAGGATCACAGTCACTGGCTAGCTACACAGTTAATAACAGAGCAGTCTTTCCCACTACCCCTTCCCCCTCCCTTTCCTTACTTTCTGTTTCCCTGCAAGCAAGCCCAGCTTTGAAATCTGAAATGTTTCAAAACTTTTGAAACATTTCAAATGCCCTCATTTAGTTTTGAGGCTGTTTTGAAGCCTTTCATTGTTTCAATTTTGCTGTTTTGAGCTCAAAACAGCGTCAAAACGAAACACTCGGCGAAATTTCGCATAGCCCTGCTATCTGCCTCTATAACCTCCAGTGGTCGTAGTAATTTCCCTAAGTTAATTATGCTTTCTTTCCACTATTCCAGATTCTAATTCCAGCTTTGCTTATGATTATTGCTATTATGATAGGACCAAGAGTCTCCATTGGAGATTTAGATTGTACTGCACCAGACACCTTATGCAGCCCTATGAAACAAAGCAGTTACTCCAGTGAGCTAATAAGCTAGCTGGAAAAGATGGACA
>NW_005841941.1:2340094-2343235 GCF_000455745.1 Alligator sinensis
TCCCCATTTTACAGATGGGGAAACTAAGATGCAGAGGAATTAAGGGGTATGCCTTAGCAGCAAGTAAAGGTATGGAGGGCCGGTTAATGAGTTTTGGTGAGCTGTCAAAGGCTGCAAAGGGAGGCCCACCCCTTGACAGGTGCCCCACCCCCTGGTTGCCATCTTTGGACCAAAAGCCCCGCCCCCTAACCCCTGACCTTTGCCACTGGAAGTCTCTCCCCTTGCCCCCAGAAGCACTCTTTTTGGGAGGGGGTTGCCATCTTGGAACTGGAAAAAACCCAAATCATATACTAAGTCAAAAATCTACTATAAAATATTTTAATTTTATTTCAAAAAATATTTTTGTCCTGATTTGTGTGCGTTTGCATAGTGTATATAGAGGTGATTGCATAATAGTTCAGAAATGAAGTCTTACTCTTGTATGTTGTGTGTGTGGTGGGGTTGTGAGGAGGTGTGGCTGTGTATGTGGGGGGATGTAGGGTATATTGGGAGGTGTATATATGTGAGAGGGTGTGGGGTGGGCAGGATGTGGGTGGGGTTTGTGGGGTGTAGGGGGAGGGGGCGGGTGTGAAGAGTTCCAGCAAGGTCCTGGGATCTGCACGTGGTGGCAGGGAGCAGGGAATGCAGCCGGCCCCATCGTGTGGGGCTTCCCCCCCGTGGTGCGCAAGTCCTGGGAGCTGCATGTGAGCCCCATGCAGTTAAGACCGGCCGGCCTGCCTCCACCCCTTGCCACAACATGGAGCTCCCTGGCTGGAGCCACATGCTGCCCAGTGGCTGTGCCTGCATGGGCCTTGAGCACACCAAGGGCCTGCCACCTGCTGCTGCTGGTGACAGGGACTGTGCACTATGGGGGGTGGAGAGGGAAATGTAGGGGGGTCTCCACACCTGTCCACCTTCCCTCACACCCCACAAATCCCACTGACACCCAGCCTACCTGAACTCTGCACTCCTGCCACTCCACTGGGTGTGGACCCTGGGCTTCTTGTTCCCACCAGCCCCAGCCCATCCTCCCCACTCCTGCCCAGCTGCAGCTTCTCTACATGCTGCCTGGTGTGAGCACTGCAGCAGGAACATGAGGAGGAGCTGCCGGAGGCCGGGGAAGCTGAGCAGGTTCCCTGGCAGCTGCAACAGTGGCAGCAGCAGCAGTCCTGCCCAGAAACTGTGCACTGGCCAAGGGTGGGAGTGAAGCATGCTAGCTGGGTGGGTTCAGTTAATTGGTGGGTGCCTATGAGCCAGATGAAATTGCCTGGAGGTCTGGATCTGGGCCACGGGCTGTATTTTGCCCACCCCTGATCTAGCATGTGCCAGCAGATCCATTCTATCTTGTTGTAGCTAACATGGGTGTCAGTGGCAGTGAGGAAGTGATATTGCAGGCTTTATATAAGCCCACAACCAGACTACCAGCTCACTAGAGTCCCTAAAAAGCTTGTACCCTGGTTGCTAACTCATGCTGAAACCCATGTTGCCAGGTCTTCATGACTATTTTTATTTGTGCTAGCTATAGTAAGCAAATACAGGCACACTGTTGTCATAGGTAAGCAACTTGCCCAAAGTCTTGGATCTACCCAAAGAGCTCAGCAGTATCAATGTCTCTATGCAGTGCCATCCCCACAAGGCACAATGGCACATGTCATTAGTAACTGTGTGATACAGCAGTGCTTTCAACCAGTGGTTTATGACCTCCAGAGGGTAGGACAAAGGGAAAGCCATTTATTGGACCAGTTGTATAGTTGGGGAAGATGTTAGGCACAGAATACTCTTCCGCAGGTCTGGGAAAGAAGCAGCCTAAACTAAATATCTTCATGATTTTTTACAGGAATTGCTTCTATTTTCCTAGAGATTGGGGGGGGGGGGCTGTTAATGTTTGTATATGGCTTTTTTGTCTTGATTTTTTTTTCTTTTTTTTTAATCCTCTGGCTGTGAGTAATATCGTAGAAAACAATTGGGCCACATTACAGAGCAAATATAGCAAAGGAAGAAAGTATTAGATTTTTTTTTTCAACATAGATAGTACCCTTCAAAATTAAATTTTTAATAAGAAAAATAGACTGCATCTGAGGGCACACAACATGATTACTATGGAGTTACTTGCCCCAAATTTTACTCCATAGTAAATTTACTTTGTGGTGAGAAGCAGACGTGAACAGTTCTTCCCGAGCTGGCTGTCTGCAGTAGTGATGTTGTTCAGGCTGAGCAGACCGATACCTCGGGGTGAAACTAAGTAAGTGCACACACCCGCACACACCACATACATTTGGGCCCCCCACTACAGATGGGATGTGGACAAGTTGAAGAGAGTATAGCAGAGGGCAACAGAAAATGGTTAGGGGGTTGGGGCACATGACTTCTGAGGAGATGCTAAGGGAACTGAAGGGTGGTTCCACAGAGGATGGAGCTAGACTGTTCTCAGTGGTGGCAGATGACAGAACAAGGAGCAATGGTCTCAAGTTGCATCAAGGGAGGTTTAGGTTGGATATTAGGAAAAACTCTCTCACTAGAAACATGGTGAAGCACTAGAACGGGTTACCCAGAGGGGTGGTGGAATCTCCATCCTTGGGTTTTTACAGCCTGGCTTGACAAAGCCCTGGCTAGAATGATCTAGTTAGGCATGGTCCTGCTTTGAGCAGCGGATTGGAGTAGATCAGCATTTCTCAACCTGTGGGTCACGACCCAAAAGTGGATCACAAGAATATATGAAAGGGTCGCAAACAAACTTAAAAAATGGATTCCCCTTTAAAGGAGAAAAATATGGGAAACCGTGGGTCTTCCCTTGCAGGCTGGCAGAGTTCCAGTCTGCGAGGGGCTGCTGGTTGAGAAGCGCTGGACTAGATGACCTCCTGAAGTCCCTTCCAACCCTCATTTTCTGTGATTCTATGACATCCTTCCTACTAACTTCTAGGGGTGCACCAATAGAGAATTTTTTGGCTGATACTGATGGCCGATTTTTAATGAGCCATATCGGCTGATACCAATCCAGTTCTGATATGCAGCCCCTCAGTGTGGAGAGTGGTGTCTGGCTAGTAAATCTGTTGTGGGGGAAGAGAAGGGGCAAGGGGGAGCAGATCAAGGTCCCTGTGGTGAGGGAGGGAGCAGGGCTGGGGTTGGGGCGGGGGCAGGGGCAGGGGCTGCCCAGCTGTGGTG
>NW_005841941.1:2343297-2370188 GCF_000455745.1 Alligator sinensis
GTGACACGGGGAGCCGGACTACGGAAAATTTTGGAGTGGCTGCAGGCTGCCCAACTCCCCCTCCCAACATTGCCGCCGCCACCTGCCTTGAGCACAGCCTGGCCCAGGTCCCTGCCGGGAAGAGTCTGGTGCAGCCCAGCCCGCAGCCATAGCCCACCCCACCCTGTGCATCGATCCAGGGGCACACACCCTCCCTGCGCCCTCCCAAGATGCATGTAGCGGTGGAAGCTGCCCCTCCCTCCCCTGCACCCGTCGGACAAGCTGTGGCTCTGTCCCGCATCCTGCCCCAACTGCAGCACCTGCATCTGCCCCAGCCCCAGCCCCACTCCCACTCTCTTCCTCACTGCAGGGACCTCAATCTGCACCTCCCTCTCCTCTTGCCCATTCCCTCACAAAAGACTTTTAGCTGGACCTCCACACTGCTGGGCTGTGTTCCTGGGTGCGTGCATGCTACAGCTGCATGCATGCATGCAGCATTTATTGGCCATATTATCAGCCACATCAAAAAAAAAAAAAAAAAAAAAAAAGCCAATTGCTGATGCTCTTGCTATTCTTCATGTTAGTGCCGATCCAATATAGGACCGATGTATCGGTGTACCTCTAACTTTCTCAAATAGTAAAAGTGCTGCGTGTTGTGTCTTTGGATTTGAGCGAGTTAGTTCATAGTGCATCATGTATCCACACCACTTTTCTTAATTAGTAAAATCTCTGTACTATGAATTAAATCTATTGTGTTTCTGTATTCTGAAACAGGAAGCATAGTTTTATATGACATCTTTCATGCTCAAGAGGTCACATTTCTACATGTTGTAATTTGGCCTAGTTCTGTTGATCTCAGTGGAGTTGCACCAATTTATATCTCTTGAGGGGATTTCCTATTCAGGTATTGCAGTATACAAAAATTTAAAAAAAGGATCTTCACTGCTAAGGAGTGAGTTAGTGTATGGACCACAGAAGCAATTTTGCATTCAGAAAGAGTTCACATACAGCTTTGTACATGGGAGCCTGTTTTATAGTGATGAATTGCTGCCTTGGCTTTCGGCTCATCCTCTAATCGTTTCAAGGGTCCTGTGCATCATGTACACAAACTAGCACCAGAGCTGGGCAGGGAGCCTCAATTAAGCACTTCAGTCAGAGGAGAAATGTTTCTAAATTTATAAACTCACTGAAAATCAAAAGTAAACTTTACAAGGATTGACTCTAAGGTTAACTGTTAGATGGGCTATGCAGTAATTACTGCTTTGACATTTGTCTTTAGTAACAGTCTGTGGTTCTCACCACCATTTGCTTGTGGCTTTGTTAGAAAATTCTTGGGGCCTTGTCAGTTGTTACACCTCAGGCATGTTAGCTGGCCTTAAAATGCTATCATGCAAGGCTTTGGGCAGTAAAATGAATGCAGAGTGCCATTATAGTGTAGCAGTTAGGACTTTTTCCAGTGGGGAGCATCTCCAGTGCATACTACCTATCACATATAAAGCTAGTGTCCAACTGCTCCACAAGGGTAATAACTTTGGTGTGTTGTGAAGGGCTAGGACTAACAGCTGTTAGTCAGTCCCGGCCCCTGCAGCACGCCTGAATCTTCAACAGCTCTGGCGCTTACAAAGTCTTTTTAGGTCATAGTAAGCATTACTGTGAGACTTCTCAAAAATGTCTACCTCCTAGTAATGCAAACTGTGATCTACATCAGGGGTAGGAGACCCCCAGCATAGGTGCCAGAGCATGGCATGCAAAGGCATTTTGCTTGGCATGCACGCCTTGGGGTGGATGGTGGGCCATGGCTGCACTGCCACAACAAGGATCAGGCCCCTTGCGGCTCCCCTGCCATCTGCCCCTGGCACACCAACATCTTACAAGTCGAGGTTGCAGGGGTTTTTGGCACTCTGCCCAAAAATATTCCTGACTTCTGATCTATATGAAACACATCCTAAGTGTGACATGTTACAAGGCCCACACTTACAAAAAAGGAGCAGGTTGGGGAAATACATGCTTTTAACATTAATAGTCCAGGAAGCAGCTGGCAAGCCACGCGGGCATCTTTGATGGAGCAGTCTCAGCAAAGTTCTGAATGAATTCTTCTCGGTAAAAGAATTTGACATTCACAGCAGTGATTCTGTAAACATTATTTCAGCACTAAAGTCCCTTTACTTTGCTTCATTGCAGTTGCCCTGAAGAATCACAGCTCCAAAGGGGAAACTGAAAGGAATGGAGGCCACGACAACGGGCGGACTCTGGGACTGGCTGACGGAATCGTGCCAGAGGGTGAACTTCTATTACAGGTTAATGCTTCAGGCATCCTCTCTCTCTCTCTCGTCAAGTCTGTCTGCAAGGCTTTTTAAAGAGCCTTTCTCCTCCTCTCCTTTTTTGACTCCTGTGGGTGCAGTCCACCGGTAGGCCTCTCCATTGTCAATTGAAGAGCAGTTGGTTAAATGTATGACTGCTGGAAAAAAGGACCATCAGTAAGCTCTTATTTAATGTTTCATGTTTTAATGTAGTAAACAGATGGGACTTGATTTATTTTTTTCACTGCCTTATACCCTCTTTGAATCCTTACAGTGAGCCTCTGCTGCCTCGCTCCTTGCATAACTGGCCTTTTGTTGACCATTCAGGATCCAGTTCTCCTCGGTTTTGAGATCGGTATAAAAATGCTGTTGATTGCGGTAGAAATTGAACTGGAACTTTGCAAGCTAGCCAATATATACATGTACACGTTTGGGATTAGGGAGGAATTATTCTGTCAGGTCAGACTGTGGGGCTTTGCTGTCCTCTTCTTAGGATCATCAGAGCTATTAGCCTAATAAATTCTTAGTCAATTCAGTGGCAGGATGGTGGTGATGCCCTTGTCTTCTCTGTTTCCTACCTATGTAGGATGTTTTTAGTTTTGTTTAACTCCTCGTGGAAACAGATGTAAATGAGTGGCGTGTTCAGACTCATAGAGATGCTACCTTGATGCAAATAATAATAGGAAGAAGAAATCTCATCTCACTGTAGTACAGACCCCTTGAACTAATATAACAAATATTAATTGGTTTATATAATAAATAATATTAATATTAGCTCTACATATATAAAGTACTGGCCAAAGTTTTTTCTGTTCCAATTCCTACAAAATTCACTCCTGATTCTTTTTTAAATACATATCATAATTTCTCCTTTAACATATTGGTAATAACTCCCTGCCTGAGTGCAGGGGGGCTGGACCCGATGACCTGTAAGGTCCCTTCCAGCCCCTAACAACTATGAAATTCTATGTTAAAGAAAGCTAAAAAAAAAAATGTGCAAGCAAAATCATTCTCTATCTCTCTGTATGGAAGGTGAGGGAATTCTCTTTGCTGTTCATTACTGCAGGCATTTATGCTAGTTCCTATATCTCTGACAAAAATTTAAATAGAAAATTCAAAAATTCTGTTTTTTTAAACACCATCCACTTTGGAGAAGTATCAGAAGGAAACATGACTGAGACTGCTGGCCTGTTAAGTTGTTAGAATAAAACTTACTTTTCTGGTGTGATCAAATGTACTGAATTCAGAATTCTCCTTGGATGTCTCTGAGCCATGCCTTCCATGCTCTGGTGAATAGAAAAATCTCACTTCTATTGTGAGGTGTTCCTGTTGCAGTGAGATCACGTGAAGTGAAAAGAGCCGTTTTCCCCACCTCGAATGGTATCTCTCTTTGGTACTGAGACACATGTCAAAACTAAACTTAACTGTATCATGTAGATCACTAGATGAGAGGGGCTTGTATCTGAGATCACATAGACATTTTTTTGATAATATGCCCTTTGATGTACATGATAGTTTATTGTAGAAAGCTGCTGCTTTAGTTTTTGTCCTTATTCAGTTATTGGTACGTGTAGGTATTATTCTGGTTCAAGGAGATGGATAGTAGACATCTTTGAATAAGTTAGTCAGCCAAAACCAAAATTTAGGATGCTTTTTATTTTTTTTTCTTTTTAAGCACATAGTGACAGACTTGTAGCTTTTGGTTCTTTTATTAACTGTTTACCTGTGCCTTTGCCCACAAGCTTAATAGCACAAATGCTCTCAGGAAATTGATTTTTCTCATTAATTGCACTTACTCTACACAGTGAAAGGACACTTGCTTAATTAAGGTATCAGCCTGGCAGTTGGGAGGTCGGGGTTCAATTTCTGACTCTCTTCATAGTGGATACAGATAGTGCATCCAGACCACCTTAACTCTGCCCTACAGTGATCCCAGGAGTCAATCCACAAAAAGGGAGAGTCTTTAGAAAGCAAACTCACCTAATTTGTGGTAATAAGTAGTAAAAAGCCTTCATCATATAGTTAATGGGTGGTATCACCAAGGTAAAGAAAAAAGTTTTAGGTGATCTACTTGTACATTTTTACACAATAATGCATTTGAATTATTTTTGACTAACTTCTAATTTTCCTAATGCATCCACAGTAAATTAGCATCTCAGTATCTTTGAAATAAAAACACTTTATTTTTAAGCTTTATTTTAAATGATTATGCAACATATCATAGGTTTAAAAATTCAAACACCCCTCTTTTGAAAGGGTTAAAAGGTTCAAATTTGTTTAAGAACTTAGGGCATCTATACATGTGCTCCAAGGTGGACTCTTTAATTAAAGCACCGGCAGTATCATGTGTATTCAGCATCCCATGCTTCAAAATGGCAGTGGGAGTGATTTTAACTAAAGATCATTTGATGAGCTTTATTAAAGTGCCCCCACCGCTGATTACACATGATGTGGAGGCTGCTGGAGCATGCTAATTAGCACACTCCAGCAGACTCGATTAATTGAATCTGCTCTAACACATGCTAATTAGCATGCGTTGGAGCAGAGGTCCGTCACATGTATAGGTGCTCATAGGCATTGGCTTCCTACTGAAAGTGAAAGGGACTTGGACACCAGAGCCACCTAAGTGCTTTTGAGAATACAGTCAACTCCTGTATGCATGTTGGATAAGAACATTATTTGCTTAAGTGCCAATGTTTTCCTTTTGCTTACAGTGTAAAAAAACACTGGTTAAGAGCATAACTTACTTAATTTCAGAGCAACTTTTGGCCCTATTGCCAGCTTTACAATTTGATTGTATTTCAGTTAACTGCATAATAATTAGCATGAGAAATGATGGATTGGGAGCAGCTGTTAAATGTATTTTGTAGAAGCCTTGAAATGGGCCTATTTAAGGGCTGCCATTAGAAGCCTTAAAAATGGTGAGAAGTAATCTGTTCCAAGACTGCTAATACCATGTCAGTGAAAATTGTTGAGTTGGATTATTCTATATTTAATGACCATTTCAAGTGCATATCACTTTTTTCAATCCCAAGTACACTCTCTCTTTATGGCCAGATTTTTACACATATTTAGGAACCTGAAGATAGACATTTAATGGAATTTGCAAAAGAGCATGAGGACCAGATTTTTAGGGGTCTTCAGATGTCTAATTTGTATTGTTTTTAGTAGGTTTTAGGATTTGGAAAAGTGGGACTGGAAGCAATCTCATGAGCATTTCTAGTCCAGCTCTGTGCTGAAGGCAATATTATCCCTGACTAAACTATCCCAGCCAAGTGTGTAACTTGTTTTTGAAAATTTCCAGTGATAGATTCCACAACTTATTTAGGTAGCCTATTCCAGTACTTGATCATGCTCAGAAACAGGAGTTTAATTAGCTTTTAAAACATAGCTTCATGTCTCATGTATATCATTGTGGACTAGATGTCCTCCTGAGGTCCCTTCCAACCCTAATTTTCTATGATTTTCTCTTATTTTTCCCCACTTACTCCCTGATATCAAAACCTCTAGCCCTTTAAGTATTAGCAAAGTCTAAATATAAACCAGTAGGACTGTGCGAAGCTTTGGTCCCTGATTTGATTCAGTGGAGATTCGGCCCGATTCTGTGGCCGAATCTCCAAATCTGAATCGAATCAGAGAACTCTTTAATTTCTCTGAGTCAAATTGGAACCCTCCAAATCAATTCGGGGATTCGGACATAGACACAGCTTTAAATGTTTTTTCTACATACCTCTAGGTAGCAGGCGGCTCATGAATACTATGATGGTGGGGTGCATGGGGGGCTCCCAATGTGCTCGGCAGCAGACCCGGAAGTGGACTAAAAGCATGTCCGGTCCACTTTCTAGAATGCCGGGGAGTGGCTCGCTGACTGGTGCCTCCTGGGTCTGGGGGGGAGGGCACCTGGGGTCCCCCCGCGGCTGATCACCAAGCCAGGGATGTACTTCTGGTCTACTTCCAGGTTTGCCACTGTGCACGTGGAAGGCCCCCCTGTACTCCTGTGGGATGCTTCATGTGCCCCAGCATCACAGTGATCACAAGCCATGCCTGCTACCTCAAGTTATGTAGAAAAAACTTTTCAAGCTGTGTCTATATCCGAATGTCTGATTCACCGAATCAGCATTGAATCTTCAGATTTGGATTTGGCTGAATCAAATCAGGGAAGGTGATTTGCATCAATGAATCGAATCACTGTCCCTGATTTGGGCTGAATCTGAATCAAATAGGGCCCCCTTCGCAAACCCCTACAAACCAGCCTCCATTCCCATTTTCATCAAAACCACATTAAACACTATTCTGATAATATAAAAGAAACATAAAGTTGGGGTAAATGAAGTGGGCTATAAAGCCATTTTTACGTTGCCAGAGTAATGCAAAGAGCCTTTTTTATACGTGAGAATCAGGCTCATGCTGTCTGTAAAGTCGAACAGTATGAGCCAGATTCTCATTTATGGTAAATCCTCTTTTCAGTAGAGTCAGAGTGTTACTGTGCTTATTTGTTAAAATTCACAAATGATATCTTGCTGTGTAGTACAGAACATGTTTGGGTACTATCTTGCTTAGTAAAAAAAAATAAAGATAAAATTTACTGCTTATTCAGTGTAGTTAAGAAAAGACAAACAAAACAATGAAAAACGTGCTCATTGTTATCATGGTATAGAAACGCTTCCACCAGTAAGCTGCTCTAAGGGTTAAAGGTAGCGCATTCAGTGGCACTAATTAACCTCTGCAGTAGATTCCCACACACTGAGATCTGCTCAGTAAATAGAGAGACCATTTGTGTGTGAAATAAAAGGAAGAGAGAGAAAAAAATACAGACCTGGACAATGGAAGGAGAATTGGCAGCAACAATAGCTGAACTTGGCTACGAGTGCACAGCAGACTCTAATTACTTCAGACATGGTCTATACATTAGTGAACTGGGGAAAGCATTCTAGGGCTGGACATCCAGGTTCTGAATCGCTGTCAGTGGCTAAAGTTACAGAACTGATTTTTATACAGCTAAAGCAGCAGACAGCAACATTTCTGAGCCATATACAGAAGGAGTAGTCTTGGTTTTAAAAGATTTCTGCTTTAAGTACAGGGCTGAATCAGATTTGGTGTAACGATAGCTCGACATCTATTGCTATAGATTTGCTGATTCCTGTGCAGCATCCAGATACTGAGCACATAGCATCTGGCGCGCAAGACAGAATAATTGACTCTGGCTCTCTCTGTCTCCTGCCCATGGGTAGGGTGTTTGTTTGTTCACCAGTTTATAGCATTAATGTGAGTTGGATCATCCAGGACAAGGAAGGAGGAGCTTTATACTTAGTCCAGCCACAGTTTTCATCTGCAGTTGCAGATTGTTAAGCTGAACATGCTGGCACCATAATGAAGGAAGCACTGGGGAACTGCTGGCTGCTCCACTGCTTTCTGACCAAGATTTTTTTCCCCCCCCCGTGCCATCCCTCCCTACCCACGTTTTTGAATTAGTGTGCCATTGTAGCCCAAAAGACTTGAATGGGGAGGTAAGTGGATTTGTCTGAGCATGCCTCAGCAGGACCATGGACCTCCTGCAAGGAAAAATGAGGGCATGCCAGGGCAGACTGGCAGGCAGGGCTTGAAGCCATTAAAGCCACTGCCACTTCTATAAAGTAAAACTTAAAAAATAAAGGAGAGAGAGAACAGATGAGAGGGCCAGAAGGAATAGAGCTTCAATGAAACCAGACAGAGTTTCGGAGCAGATGCATTTCCAGGTTGGAGCCCTGAAGACTACAGCATGGGGAAGGCTATTCTCCAGCACTGCAACTCCTTTTTCCTGCAGGTCCCCAAAAAACAGCTAGTGTTGGCCAAGAAGCTTTCCAGAACCCTGATCAGTAGATGAGGTCATTGTAATGACACAGAAGCTGGCAGAGAGATTCAGATGATGATTTAGACAATTCATAGAGGTTATAGGTTGACTGCTCTCTGTTGAAATACACCGAGAGGACCAGTAAAATCCTAAGGGTTAGGATGTTGTAGCTGCCATGGCAAAAGATGCATAGTACCAATCTTCTATTTCACCTCCTGGAATCAAGGAACTGTTAAACCAGACCTGGCAACCCTTGATCTGTCATCCAATGGCTGTTGTTAATGCCTGCTAATACATACTGAGTTTGCCGCAGATAAATATTATGCAGAAGGTCTTGTGCCTGGGGAAGCAATTCTTCTACCAACAGATACTCATTAGAAACATCACCTCCTTTCTGAATTGCACACTTTTATTTAACACCTGGCTGTGCCACCCTGAAGGGAGAGGCAGCAAACGGATGTCCTCAAAATAGAAAAAGGCCAAAATGGTGTATTGAGTAGATTTGAAATTAGCTAACCATGAAGGAAAGGGGGATATAGCTATAAATATACAGCCCAGTCCAGGTACTGCTTGTGAATTCAGACATTTCCTTTTGTATTGATTTTGCTGTCTCTGAATTCTAGAAGAGGAAGAAAATCCTTTGAACCAGAAAGTCCATAAATTGTATAACATTAAAAATGCATCTAAAACTTTACATTGCGGGCTACATTAGCTAGTCTCTGCTGGGAGATTTTAGGGCTCTATATTCTGCACTGGTGAAGGATCTTAAGTGTTTATTTTATGAAAACAGAATATAGAGTTCATCATCCAGAGAGGTTCACTGTGTTTGGGTGGGGAATGTGCATGGATGAACACACATATGATGCTACATGGTATTTATATTGTCTGGAGCTACATACTTAAAATAGAAACTTATTCAGTGGAAATTACTACAAGTGTGTGTGTGTGAGAGAGAGAGAGAAGCAATCAGGGATGAGTCGCACAATAATGAAAATAATAGGAAGGGTGATTTTTGTACTTCTGATTGTTCTTAGATTGAAGAGCAAAATTAAGATATAGGTTCTTTCAGTGATATTTAAAAAATAATGTTTTTCAACAGATAAGAAAATAGATCATGATAGTCAGAGTGGGATTAGGGCCTTATGAACATTCAGAAAAATGGAATGGAGCCCTGGGCTGCTCCACCAGCCTGAGTGCTATGGAGGGGCTGGCTGGGGCACTAGTGCTTTAGCTTGGAGCTAGCTGGCAGGCAGCCCCTGCACTGAAGCACCCTTATGCCCCAGCCAGCTTGGTCAGTATCTACACGTGCGCTGCTATGCATGAAAAAACTCTGTAGCAGGATAGTATTTGTATTTACAAGTACTAACCTGCTGCAGTTTACTAGTTTTGTGCACCCTAATAGGGGTTCATGTGTAGACACCTGAGACGTTTACTGCTTAGTTAATTGGTCAACTGCACAGTAAATGTCTTGTGTAGATGCGCCCACCAAGCTTTTCTAAGTTGGTTCTGTTTATAACCTTTTGGAGAAAACAGTAAAACAGCAACTGAGCATTTCCAAAACTCAGAGAGTAAAAAAGGTGACCCTCAGGAAATATTACATGGAGGAGATGCTTTCTGACAGAGAATAACATTTTGGGAAATTGGCAAATGCTATGACTTCTCCTTCAGCTGAGATATAACTACTCCTGTTGTTAGAATGACATACCCCTCAGGTTCTGCTTGAGGGGATTTGGGGGAGATTTTCCTAAGGCACATGAGACTTATACTTCTAAATCCCTTAGATGCCTTGGAAAATATGATGCTTATATAGAAGCCTATCTCCATTTTCAGTGGGAGGAGCACTCTGCCAAATCTGATCGTGTAGGTTTCTCACCTGCAGTGATGAACTCTACTTGTCTCAAGAAGTCTATTGGTCAACAAGTGGTAAGGCACTCCTGGATCTGGTATGGGCCAAAGGGGATGATCTGATGAGTGACCTGAGAATCAAAGGGATCACAAGTTGATCACTTCCTCTATCCATCGCAAATCTGGCAAATCAGTCAGCACTGCAGAAATCCTTCATTTTAGGAAAGCTGATTTCCATAAGCTCAGGAAACTGGTTGCTGAGGCCCTGAGAAACTAGGATCTAACAGTGAGGGGAGTCCATGATGAGTGATTACTCCTTAAGGATGCAATCCTTGAAGCACAAGGGAAGTCTATCCAGCCCCTGAGAAAGGTAGCAAAAGGGCTGGGGGACCCCTGTGGCTAAATAGAGGACTTTTGGACATCATCAAGGGGGATTATTCAGCACTGGCCCGCACCTGCAGGGAGCAAATTAGGAAAGCCAAGGCTGAAACTGAACTCAAATTGGCTACGGAAATGAAGGACAGCAAAAAGTCCTTCTTCAGATATGTGGGTAATCAGAAGAAAAACAAGGGCAAAATTGGACCCTTGATAAACTAAGTGCGGCAGCTGACAACCAAAACTCAGGAAAAAGCTAATCTTCTTAATGATTACTTTGCGTCGGTCTTCCACCAGCCCAGGGCCTGCCTAACAAGATGCGCAATTGCCAGGGCATGGGCAAACGCACATCCATCATTGGTGAAGATCTCATGAGGGGACACCTTGAGATTCTGGACACCCACAAATCAGGTGACCTGGATGGAATGCATCCAAGAGTGCTAAGAGAACTGGCAGACATCATAGCACAGCCATTGGCGAAGATATTTGAGAACTCATGGTGCTTGGGTGAGGTTCCTGAGGATTGGAAGAGGGCTAATGTGGTGCTCATCTTCAAGAAAGGGACTAAGGAAGATCCATGGGACAGCAGGCCAATCACTTTGACCTCAATCCCTGGAAATCTATTGGAAAAAAATCATCAAAGAAACCATTATCAACAGGCTGATGGAACGCAACATCCTAAAGGATAGCCAACACTGCTTTGTTGCGGGTAGGTCTTGCCTGACCAACCTAATTTCCTTCTATGACTAGGTGATGCATCACCTAGACAAAGGAGAAGAGGTTGGCATCATCTCCTTGGACTTCAAAACAGCCTTTGACTTGGTCTCCCATGAAGTCCTCATGATTAAACTGGGGAACTGTGGCCTCAACATCCTCACTGTCTGATGGCTTGGGAACTGGCTCTGTGGTTAGACCCAGAGAGTGATAGTTGATAGAACCATAGCTACCAGTAGCCCCCCACACTGAAGCAATCTCATGCCCCAGCCTTGTGGGTCAGCATCTGCATGTATAATGCTGTGCACAAAAAAACTCTACAGCAGGGTAGTACTTGTATTTGCAGTTTATTAGTTTACTGTGACCTGATAGGACTGCACATGTAGATGCCGAGACATTTACTGCAGAGCTAGCTAGTCAGCTCTTCAGTAAACGTCTCGTAGCCCAGGTTCTGTGTATGCTACTTTTCGTCTTGGTGGAGACCAGTGAAAACACCCCTTACCCACAATGTCCTTCGTATGGGCAGTTCTGACCGTCTCTCCCACCATAGCCTAGGGGGCATTCTTGGGGCAAGGTAAGAGCATTCTCCATACTGTGGGCTCTCAGCTGTGGAGCTTGCTGCTAATTGAAATGTTGGAGGCAGACTTTCACCATTATTCTTATTCAGCTTTTTCCCTGCGTGTGGATGGTGAGTTTTATCTGAGGGCTACTGTCCTGGCTGCCTACTCCTCTGGATGTGATCTTTACAAAAGTGGAAAGGAGGCTAAATGGTAGATAGGTGATATAGTTATGAGCATGGTTAAAGCAAACTCTCCACTGCTAAAAAGACATCAAATGGGACATAGCCTTGCCTTAACACTAGCTATTTAACCTGTCAACACTGCTACTACAATCAACACCCCCCCACAATGAACACATCAGAATACATGGATTTTACACATGCCTTTTCTAAAACATGATGCACCTGACCTAATGCACTGAATGCCCTCATGGCACCTTCATGCATGGGTGAAATTGAACAGCAGCTACACATCAGAAAGAATTCTGATGCAAAAAAAATACAAAGGACAGAGACTCGCATGCATCAGTAGGAGCACATTTTTCACAGAACAACCGTTTTCTTTCTGACTTTCTTATGAACAAATTGGAGAAATGTAGGCTAGACAAAATTGCTGTAAGATAGACAGCTGGTTCAATAGCTGCAAGCAAAGGGTAATTATAGATGGATCTACATCAGAATAGCAGGAGGTTTAGGGTGTAGTCCCACAGGGGTCCATCCTGGGCCCAGTGCTGTTCAACACGTTTATTAAACAATTTGGATGATGGCATAGAAAGCTTCTTGAGCAAAGTTGCAGATGACATGAAACTGGGAAGATTTGCAAACATATTGGAGAACAGGAGCACAATTCAGAGGGATCTCAACAGATTCCAAAGCTGGGCTAGAGCTAACCAAATGAAGTGCAGTGTTTACAAATGCAAGGTGCTGCACCCCCAGAGGAATAATTTAAACTACTAATACAAAATGTGTGACACCTGGCGGCTTCCTTTTCCATCATGCAGCCCTATGGAAAAGGACTTGGGAGTCTTGGTAGGTCACAGGCTCGATATGAATCTGCAGCATGATGCAGCTGCATAAAAGGCAAATGCGGGTTTGGGATGCATCAAAGGAAGCATTAGGTACAAGACACAGGAGGTGATAGTGCCTCTACTTGGCACTGATTAGGCCACATCTAGAGTATTATGTGCAGTTTTGGGCTTCACATTTTAAAAAGGACATGGAAAAATTGGAGAGGATCCAGAGGTAGGTGACAAAAATGATAAAGGGCTTGGAAAGCAAGTCATATGAGGAGAGGTTGACAAAAATAGGCATGTACAGCTTACAGAAAAAGTGCTTAAGAAGGGACATGCTAGCAGCCTTCAAATACTTGAAGCACTGCTATAAACAAGGGAAAACACCCTTTCTCTCTTGTTGCAGAGAGTAGAACATGGATCAGTGGCCTGAAGTGGCAGCAAAGTAAGTTTAGATTGGATTTCTGGAAAAACTTCTTCACTGTTAAGAGCAATGAGGTAGTGGAATAGACTGTCTAAGGAAGTTGTGGGCTCTCTGTTATTGGTGATGTTCAAGAAAAGGTTGAACAACCACCGGTCAGGGATGATCTAGGCGTAGCTATGCCACTGTTCTGCTATGGGTATTTCCCATGCTTATGGGCTTTGCTGGTTGTTGCATGGATGAGACCAGGAGGGAATTCCCCACCTCCTCCACCTCTTCCCCTTGCTGCTACAATTGTCAGGATTTTTTTTTAAAGCTTTCTTCAAAGGCATTTGGTTTTTGGCTGAAGGGTCTTGCATCTCTGCTCAGGGTGAGGCTGCTCACCATGCTTCGAGTTGGGAAGGAATTTTATTCCGTTGTCAAATTGGTGTGGATTATTGGGGTTTTTTCATTCATCTGTAGCAAGGGGCGCAGCCCTTTTTCTGGGAATCTCTTGAACATATTTTAACAACCCTTGCAACAGCAAGATCTGGCTGCCGTGGTCCCTTTGTTTTACATGTCGCAGATTAGGGTGTTGCGTCTTGTGTTGTCAGAGTTAGCTATGTAATTTTGCTAAGAGGTTAGACAGCGGATTTGTATAGGATAGTTTGGATAGAGATAATCCTGCCTTGGTCATGAGGTTGGACTAGATGACCTCTTGAGGTCCCTTCCAGTTCTACTTCTCTATGATTCTATGACCTCACTATCCTTGTGCCCAAGAGAAATCTACCCTACACCTTTGAAAGGCAAGATGGCTGGACACTAGGAGCCAAGGACTGAACACCAATATTAATTTTAGGACATATTTTAATCTAACTGATTCCTGAAATTCTTCCAACATGCTGTAAGTGATAATGACCCTTCTCCCTCAAGACAGATCTTGATTTCCCAGTAATCAAGCTTATTTTCTTCTGCTAAATGTTTGTCTGCTACACCTAGGAATTTCTGCCCTCTCCAATTTCATAGCTTTACCCATTGTTCTTTGCAATTGCTGTGCTTCTGTTCTTCTTTGGAACTAATGAAGAATGTTTTGCATTCAAAAGCTTATCTAACTTTATCCTAACCATGGTCCAGTAAAAGACATCACCTAAAAAAAAACCTCCTTGACTCTTGTAAAACATATACAACATTAACAAATGTGAAACAGCCATCTGTCAGACTACACTTACCTTTTCTTCAGTCCTTACTCGGACTTTGGTCAATAATGATTTGCTTAAGTAAAGAAAATGGATACAATCTAAAAAGGATTACAACCCTTAGGACTTAACAGCTCATTTTATTTGCCATGGGTTAAGGTTTAGAGCTTGTTAAAATGCATCACACCTGGCAAACTATAGAATAAGCAGACCAAGAAGTTCAAAAAGTGACAGAATACTAAAATCTCCTAATTCCATGCTGTTCAGACAAAACAGGTCTACATTTAGAAGCATATATAGTAGAAACAGTTATATCCTTTTTGGGTCAAGTTCCAGTCAACTGTTTATAGTTTGTAAGGGGGAAAGTAGATGGAATTGACTGGTTAGCCTGGGTTCTGTGTTATTCCCGGTCCTCATCTTTTAGCTTCTATAATGAATTTGATTATTTAAAGATATGTTCCTTGGTTAAATTTCCATCCCAAATTGTAGTTATTCATTGCCATTATTCATTCTCAGCTGTTACTCATTGCTATCCTTACTGCTGGTAAGTCCATTAATGCACTGGTTTTGCATAGTCATTTGCTTAAGTCACCCAAGTCTTTGGGTACCATGATGGATTAGAAAATTTCTTAAGGAGAGTAATCATGAAAAAAGTTACCCAATCCATTGTCTTCACCGGAGGCAAGATCAATTGTACCTAAAATAACTATATCTGCTATATGTACTAATACTTGATCATGCTTTCTCAGTCTTTGCTTTACAGAACAAGCACAGCCAAATTGAGACTTAATGAGACCTTCTGTCCTGTAGGTACTTACAGAATGATGTCCTGGAGCAGGGCTGTCCCACTTTGGTATGGCCAGGGTTACCACTATGCAGGCCTCACAGGCAGTGCTCAGACCCCCACCGCCTGCAGCACAAGCTGAACATGAGCTCCCAGTTGGATGACCCCATCATGGAATAGAGCATAAGGGCTTAGTCCTTCGCTCCTTGTTTGGGTCAAACTCTGACTTCCCGAAAATTTTCTTACTAATGGAATATAGGATCATAGCCCAAAGTTCACCACATATTTCATTGGGTGGTTTGAGTGACAGTGTTGAGAATACTGTCTTCTGAGAAGTAGGTATATAGGAGATCCAGAGACCCACCAAAGCCTCTTTACAAACCTCTCAGGAATGCAGCAGGTGGTGTGTGTACTGTAAAGTGAGAATACATTGAAACAGGCTTGTACACCAGAAAACAGAACAGCCTGAATCAGCCTGACAGTCACCAAAAAAGTGCACATAACTGACCCAAATTGTTAGTTGTAACGTAGACAGAAATGCGGAGAATGAGAAGCATTCTGTAGATTAACTCTTATCTCTGCTTGTAGCTGACCTCAGTTATTTGGTAGGTCCTTTAGCACATCTGAAGTCCACAGCTTGTCTTTTTATGAGAAATCCACCCATTCATGCAAGACAGCCAAAAAGCTGCTTTAAATTATATCAACAGTAATGTTCCCCTCCAGAACTGCTGTGTTGGTCCTGGATCTCACAACACTCCAACCAGGCTCTGGATGCTGGGGAGTTGAATAGGTGTGCTTTAGAGCCAGCTATGCCAGTTTAACACCACTCTGGCATTTCCCTATGATTGATGCAGGAGAACCCCAGCTGCCCCTTTTAGAGTATTACAAAGCAGCTAAGTGGAGAACTTCTAAAGATCTGGTTCATGGGATGCTTTCGAGCCTGATTTACAGTTTCTACTGGTTAAGAACCAACTTCAGTATTCTGCACTGAACAAATTACACTCTTCTGCTGCTACTTATGCACTCTCATGTTGGAGAGCATCAGTTCCAGGTAACTGTAGGGAAGAGGAATTGAGAAAGAGCTCAGCTTTTCTTGCTGTCCCACCTTGACTTGGGCCTATCTGTACAGTAGGAGGAAATGGCAGTGCCTAGGAAGCTGTTTGGGGGAGCTATTTGGAGGGGGAGATAGAGTTACTGGGATATCCAGCAGGTTTCTGTTCATCTCTCTGCCCCTAATAGTTTTCTACAGTACAGGTAAAAGTAAGTTTCAGTTCATTGCTGTTCCAGCAGTCAGTTCATAGCCCTTTCTCTTTCTCTTCGGGCTGTTTGGCCTTGATTCCAAATTCTAATTCCTTTCATCACCAACAGTATATTTTTCTGATCATGCCTTCTTCAACTCTAAGTACTGAGATTTCACATCCTTGCCTTGCCACCCTATTGTATTGAGTATAGCAGTGACAGGGCTTTACATGGTAGCTGATGAACCATTAGCTGACTAGCAGATGTCTTTGGGTGGTCTGATAACAAAATGGAATTACATCTATAGTCTTCCTTTGATTTTATCAAATGGAAATGGGTTTTTTGGTTGAGATTTGAAGTCTGGTTCTCATGCTGTCTCTTTCTGTTTTATAGGCTCTGAATGGCTTTGTGCTGGTGGTGACATCAGAAGGACTGATATTTTATTCCTCACACACAATTCAAGACTATCTTGGATTCCATCAGGTTAGTGGCATGTTCTTTGCATTTTTAGCTTGGTATTTGTTTGGCCTGTGGCTTTTTCTTCATTTTTGCTGATTAAAAGTACCATATGACTTGGGAAAGAGCAGACATTTATTTGTGTTCTTTGAGGAGTTCAAAGCTAATGGATTGGAGAATCCTTTCAAAACAGAACCTGACACAACTTGATCAGATGTTTGTTTCACAGATATATGTATGGCTTCTCTGATCTGAGGACAGAGGAAGGAGAAAATTGCCATTGACTCTAGAAATGATGAGCAAAGCCAAGAGGCAGATTTGAGTTCCTATCCACAGTGAATGGGACAAAATATGTTCTCTTGCAGCCATATCGAACTCTGGTGAAGTCAGTGGCATTGCAGTGGATTTACGTCGGTGCCCAAAGCAGAGATTTACGTTGGAGGGTTAGTTGGTTATGCCTCTGCTATACTGACACAAAAATAGCACTGCCTCATTGAGATTTGTTACTGTTAGGAACTACAGTATTAAAAATAACAGGGATTGGGACCATAATGCATGAAGCCCACTTCCCTCTCAGAATATATTTGTTTGTTAATTCCAGGCATGAGATGACATTAATGCACTGAGCAGAGAAAAGGAAAATTATGTTACAATTAGAAAGGATTCTGGCATGGCCCTTTGCCCCAGCCTCATTAGGGACCGTGCAACAGAGCTGGTCCAAAAGAAGTGGTCAAAAATATCTTTGGTTGCAATGGGACACTGAAAAAGCTAAAACATGTTTAGTTTTCCACAACTGAAATACAAAATATCCTTGCTAGCAATTGAAAACAATAACAAAAAGAGTAAGTTTTTTGTTACCAATACAAAAACATCCTGTTAGTTGTTGGATTTCAGATTTATAATGAAAAATTTAGCAAAAACAGTTAATATTTTTGTGGCAAATAAATTGCATTTCCTTATACATGCTGCACCACCTGGAAGACACCTTGACTGGTAGCATGTCTAAGATGGAACTATTATACTTGACACAACATTTTAATAGCCCAGTACCATTCTCACAGTGTTACTTGCTCTCAAGCAGTCAATCTCTATCACCTGATATTCCTCATACATGCAAGTAATCTGGTCATATATCAGGGATAGTAAATATTTTGAAGTCACTCAGAGATGGTCTTTAGTTAATTGTAACTTAAATGTATTTCCACAAAAAATATTGATTTCAGTGTTGATTCCACTGGTAGGAGAGAGGCTTAATCTTAATCGCAAGTAAATAATTCCTTTGTGTCAGAACATATCTGGGCACATTTTAGAGTGGTTTCTCTTTCACTTCATGTCATATTAGTGTCAGCATACATCAGTTGATTTAGGCTTACAATATCCTTGGGAAGGAGATAAATGCTATTATCTCCATTTCCCAGGACAGAAACTGAGGCAGAGAAGCAATTTATTTAATTGAGAATTGGACACCTAAATAACTGAGGATTTCAGCCCTGAAGTAACTTGTACAGGGTCACATAGGAAGTCTATACCAGAGCCAGCAATTGAGCCTTGATCTTGAGTCCTTTTTGCCCACTCCAAAGTTTTTACCCTAAAACCATCCATTCATCCATCCTTTGCAATACTAATAGGCTGCAGTAAGCAGAAAACATGTACAGGATGTTTCTGTTCTACAAATTCACAATCATGTATGCCACATGGGCGATGAAACTGAGTTTTTATAAAAGTTTGGAAACATTAATGACTGCGGAGAGCTACATTTTTTCAAATTTGGTCACTGTATTTTGCATTTTGCTGGGGTTTGAGCTTCAAAAGAGGTGAGGAGTCATACAGCTACAATGGCATGGAAGCTGCACACACATGCTACCTTGCTCCATCTTTTTTTTTTAACCAGAGCTTGAAGCCCTGTTAATTAAAAGCTGTGCAGATGCACAGCTAGAGTTAGGAAGTCTAGTGTCTGGAGTTTTTACAGGCCTTGGGTGTCTCAAGGAACTCATGTTGCTCAAATGCTAGTTTTTATAAAAATTGTATTGTGCAGCATTTTGGGTCAAAATACCACTACCAGTCACTTTTTAGGCTTTTGATACCTCAGACCTTCTCTGGATGACGTGATGTGAAACTTTGTGTCTGAAATGGAATAATTCACCTTTTTAGCTATCATTCTAGCTGTGGGAGGGGGAATGAGAAGGGAAGATCCATTGGAAAGGATACCGAGAAAATACTTCTGCCTGCACCTTACATTTAAAAACACAGGGAGGATGAGTCTTCCTTGAACTGCTGCATTTAAAGGGATGAGAGCTCATTTCCTTTTGAGAACCCACTGATCTTGTGCATAAAGCCAGAAAGAATGGATGACCTTTGAAGGCACTGAACTGAAGGAAAGAGATTGACATGCCGTTTTCCTCTCTGCCACAAATATGGACAAGTCACTTAGATGTTTAATCGCTTTAAGAGCTTGGTTCTATTCCCACTTATCAATTATGCATGCAGATACCTTTAAAATCTGGTTCTGTATCTCTTGATGCCTTGTTTCCACTGTAATATATTTTGGGGAAGGGGCTTTCTCTTACTATGTACCTATGCATCACCTAGCATAATGGGGCCCTGATCTCCAGGTCAAGTTACACTTTACACTGGGCGCATCTACACATGCATTAATGTGCTTTTGCTACTGTGCATTAAGTTTAGTATCCCTACTATGAGGTACTACATAAATGCATATTAGGCGGGCCTAATGCGCAGTAGCAATAGTGCATGCATTTTAGTGATGCTTAGTGTGCTGTAGCCTATGCCTACTGCACATTAGCACTGTTTTTGATGTGATGCTTTAATGTGCAGTAGAATAGGCTACTGCATATTAAAGCGCATGTGTAGATGTGCCCACTGAGTCCATACTAAGGACTCAGTGTAAAGTCTCTGAGCGTCTAAAATGTGAGCGTCCACACATTAAACCTTGTTGACTCTTGCTAAGTGCTCTTGGAGCATCTTAAAGTTAAGGTTAGGTAAGGGTTAACTCTGGGCTATGCTCTGCAGTCTGCTCCACAAAGATAAAATTGAGCAATTTGCAATCCTCCAGCACCCCAAGCCTTGGGCATTCTTGCCCATATCCAGAGCAGGGATAGAGCCCAGGTGTCCTGGCTCTTAGCACCCCTGTGCCGCCCCCCGCGCCTTTCCTTCAGTGCTCTTTAGCCCTCTAGTGGCAAGTGAGAGTTATGCGGGCAAGACACTTCAGGTGCGACAACACACAGCAGATTCTAACTTTAACACTGCTTAACAGTGTATAGATTTAGTATGGTCCAAGTATAACATGTAACATCACCCTCAGTCTGTGCCTTTAGGTGTTATCAGAATGTTAATAATAAGTGTGAGCTGAATAAAGTTGTTCTCCTTTCTCCAGTGCAAAGTGTCTATTGAAATTGCGTAGCACATTGCTTTAAACTTTTTGGTTTTTAACACAAAGGATTTGCTTTCATAAAATAAACTAAATTAAGAAGATCAAAGCTCCTATAGTGGGGACTAAGCTAAGAGACTCTGGTATGTTGAATTAGTGCGCAAATCATTATTGCCATTTCATAATTCACATAATCAAATATGAAAGTCATCATTATGAACCAAGCTGGAAAGTTGCAATAAATGTTTGTGTAGAACACTTTATGGTGTTCCATGCATGAAAAGTTATCATGCATACACATGGTGATCTCACAGCAGGCAGTGGGAGAGATGTGTAATAAATGTTGACAGGTGGCTCAAAAAGTTGGATTATAATAAGGGTGGACTCTATGGGCATGTCCAGATGATTGCGCACATGCAGTATGTGGTGCCACAGACTCATCTGTGGCGCTGCACACTGCAAGCACTGCACATGCAGATGTTCTCCTTGCTGCTAATTTGCAGTGGGGGGAGGGATTTGGCACTGGGATCTCCTGATGTCAAAAAAAACCCCTGCCTAAAAAAAAGCAGAGCAGCGCACGTGGTGGCAGCATGTGCTGCTTGAAACCGGAGCCTGGCTGGCCAGAGCCATGCTTTGACTGCCAGCCAGGCTCCCTGCTGCTAGATTGCCACAGCTGCAGCCTCCAGAGGCACCCAGGACTCCAGGTAAGGCTGCTGGGGCCAGCCCTACCCGACCCAGGGTAATGTGCAGTGCACCAGAACACACACGTATGGGTGCCCCAGGGACAAGTAACAGTGGCACATATTATGCAGCTGCTGTTTTGTCCCCAGGGAAGCACATATTCCCACTGTTGGGGATGTACCCTGTATGTCTTTTATCATTAAAAAAAAGATGATTTCAAGTAAAGTTGTTACTGTAATTTCATAAGGCTGTATCTTTTACATGGTATGGCAGTGCATATAGCACATTTTGAGACAAGTGGAAAGGATAAAAAAACACATGGACAAATTTGTTCATAATGTGAACTACACTCTGGGCACATCTACACATGCTGTTACTGTGCACGAGTAAACTGTGGAGTTTATTGCTCCTAGGCACGCTGTTTGAACATGTGCCTGGGAGCAATTAACTCTGGAGCATTAAGCTTCATGGTTTATTCATTCACAGCACGTGGAGCTGGGTCAGAGAGCAGCCTTGGCTGGCAGGGGGCTCTGGTGGTCAGCCTGTCAGCCTGAGGCTGCTCCCCCTGGCTTAAGGTGAGGTGGAGGGGCTGGCTGGGGCATTAGGGAGCTTCAGTGCAGGACAAGCAGGCAGACGGCTCCACACTGGAGTACCCTTGCGCCCCAGCCAGCCCCTTCAGCATCTACACATATGCTGCTGTGGAGTTTTTTACTCCGCAGCAGGATAGTGGTTTTATTTACAAGTATTATCCTCCTGCAGAGTAAATTGGTTTACTCCAGCCTAACAGAGGTGCACACTCAAAACCTCCAATCTGTCACATCTTGTGAGAAGACAACAAAGATCAATATCATTTGTTCCCTAGAATCTAGTTTAGATGCATTTTTGAAAATGTAGGGGATTCAGTTTGTATAGGAGATGATGAGGAAGATCAAAATTATTGGACCTCCTCCATGATTCCAGGAGACATTGTGCGTATGATTGTTTTATCAAAATGATTTGATTCTCCTCTTCATAAATTATGTTTGAAATAATGTTTCACAGATGTAGATTCAGATGAACTAAGTGTCTATATCAAGAGATGCCCTCCTCCCATGATTTATAGCAATACTCCTAGACAAAATTAACTTCTTGGCTTATGGAAGAAATCTAGGTCAGATCATCCCTATGCAGTGTGATTTTTTTTTTTTTATTATAGCTTTTCTTTGCCTTGTTTATGTGAGATACTGTGTCAGATTGACATGGCTTTGTTTTTCTTCTTAAGCCTATTCCATGTTATCAGCAAACTCTTAGCTTGTTTTTGCTATTTTAGGGCAGATTTTGAGTGTGCATTTGTGCAGAGAAATAATAGGGGAATGAAAACATATCTTAGGGGCTATCCTGATGCTAGATCCAGGTGTATGAGTAAGTATGTTCATATTTTTTTCTGAGGGCGTGTCAGCTGGGAGGGCAGGGATTAGGCTTCATCGTCAACATGTATCCATTCTGTATGTCCGAAGTGGATTAACCAGACTAGGGTAAAGGTGTGGCAATTTACTGCTGGTTTAGGACAATTTTCACTTATGACTCCCGAGGCAGGAGACACCTGGAGCCTCAGACAGGTGTCTGAGTCAGCATCTTCAGGGGGGTTTTACGGTTGGGCCACTTGCATTTGATTTAGGATAGAATCTAAAGCCTGAGTTTCATCTTGGCTTTTTGGAAATGTTTACACTGAAATCAGGAGCTGTGCATCAGGGATAGATGTGCCCAAGTTAGACTAGTTAGACTGGGTACCAGTAACAGTGAAGATACAGTGGCCCAGATTTCAGTGTGGATTGTTCAAGTTTGCTGGCTTCACTGGCATTCTTATATATGCTAGGTACATTAAAGTGAGGGTGGGGATATATGCCTGGCTGCAGTCACACCTCTGATTGCAGTGAGGGCATACCTTTAATTTATGAACATGTAAAGGCAGAATTACTTTGGTCTGGTAAATAGCTATCTTGATTCTGCAATATGAGGAACTGATTTCCACCACATTAATTAGCACCTGAAGCCTCCTGTGTTGCTACAAAAAGTATTAGGGTAACCTGCAGACTTAAATATCACTCAGGGTGACTAAAGCTGGAAGGACTGGGTTTGTGGAGGAGTGTTTGCTTTCACAGATCACTTGTTTGCCTTCCCTGTGGTTGCCAGCCTCACTGGGCTAGAATTTAGCCCAATGTCTTCAGCAAGTCCGTAGAACAGAGATTAGATATTGACTGTGTACTGAGTGCAGCTCCCACTGATGTCACTGGGAGTCTTTCCACTAGCTGCAATGGGAGGACAAAGAACCTGACTTCTTGCAGAGCCCGCTTTGAGCCTGCTGGGGAGATTTTTCTGCTGGTCAAGAGGTGAATGGTGAAATCTGGCCCCTTGTGTCCTCCTCAGCTATAATGAAGATGAGACGGACTGTCCCAAGCTACAGTGAAATAACAGAGACATGCAGGAGGACTTACCTGTCACTTCTGTTTCCTTCTAGACAGATGTCATGCACCAGAGTGTGTTTGAGCTGATTCACACTGAGGATCAGCAGGAGTTCAGGCGCAACCTTCACTGGGCCCTTAATCCTCCTCATGTACCTGAGGATGAATCATCTCTTGAAGGTAGGTGAAGACTGTCTCAGGGACCCAGGAAACACAAGGTTCTCCTTTTGAGGTAGCTGTCTGGCCATCTGGTCCAGTTCTGTTACTGCCCCCCAGAACAGAGGGAATGCCCTCTCGTTTTTCACTGCATCCCATAAATGATGGAACTGCAGAATCCTGTCATACGCTTGTTAACCCAGCTCCATTGTAATCAGGAAAAATTTTCCATTGACCTCAGGGATAGCAGGCCTGGGTCTCCTGCCTGATACAGTGCCACCAGAGATGGGAAGATGTATCTGTGTCTTCTGCAGTCTCTCTTGACCCCAGGGGAGCACAACTGTGCCTCAGCTGCTCAGTGGAGAGTTCCACAGGGGTAGCTGGCTGTACATCTTGAAGAAGTTCATGTGTTGCTGTCTATCTAAAATGAAAGAGTGGCTCCCAACTGAGACCAACCTAAAATAACTCTGTCTGGCCCAGGTAAAGAGATATTCCAGTCAGCTCATTTAATATAGCTGCTGCTTACAAACTGTGTTTGATTTAACCCTTAGTTGCAGCCAAGGCTGCGAATCTTTAGTCCCTACCTGCCTTTTTGAATCTGCATGCTCCAGCATATGCTCTGCATAAGGCTGGGGAAATGTGCATTAAAAAGAACAAGATGTCAGATTTAAGGACTGTAGATGGGGCAGTCGAGGTTGTCTGGCTAATCTTAACTTGGAAACCTTTCTGTTCTTCGCATACATTCAACTGGGAGAGGAACAGGACTGCCAAATAGATTTAGAGGAACCAAGTCTCTGCATTAAGAGGAGGGGTTTTTCCTGGTTTTATAACAATACTTTTAGATACAGCTTCCACAGATTCACTATATCAGTGCTGTCAGGAACCTCCATGCTTTGGTGGTTACTTAAATGCTGCTAATTTGGGTGCTTTTTAAAATCTTTCATTTTTTAGGTGCGAAGAGCATGAACAACTCTGTTATTACCTACAAGCCTGACCAACTGCCTCCTGAGAACTCCTCTTTCCTAGAAAGGAGCTTTGTTTGCCGGTTTCGTTGCCTCCTGGATAATTCATCTGGGTTCTTGGTGAGTCAGAACCTGTGTTGTTTTCTTATTAGTGTGATAGTCCTGGGCAACTTCACCCACTATCGGTGGCAGATGGGGTTCCACAAAGACCCTTGACCCTACAAAAATAAGGTGGTTATTCCCATCCCTGGATTTTCTTTCTTTGGAACTTTTATTCAGTCCTGGATTGCCTAGAGCTGAGGCCTTCTCTACACTAGCTTGATTCTCTATTTTTTCTTTCATTGTACTATGCAGCAAATCTTCAAGGAGTTTTCTCTGTCCCCAGTGTTAACACACCTGAAATACAGAGCATATTGGGGCTTCTTGTTTCAAGGCAGTAGGACTCTTCAATTAGAAACAGTCTCATGCATTGTACATTGCAAATAATCAGAGTGACTGCAGTAACTAATCTTCACCTATTGGTCATTATTGCTGTGACCAGTCTGTACTCACCTTCTTACTGAGTGCTTAATGGCATAGTAACAAGAGCCTGATGTGGATAGATATTGCTGGGCTTTGCAGGTCTGATCACTTCCAGCTCCCACTGACTCATCTTTCTGAGATTTGGCATGACTCAAGATCAGGTATAGGTCCTAGATGATGCAGCCTTTGTATGAAGGTTGATGAATTTATCATGCTAAATGCTAAGAGCATTGGATAGCTCAGGGGACTGGTAATGGGCTGTGAAGATTTTCACTTCTAGGTCATCAGTTCAAAGGCAGCTGCTGTGGGCGGTGACAAAAAGCCATTCTTGCCTTCTGGCTGTAGGATGGCCGAAATGTGTTTCGCACTGTGGGTTCTGCCTATACCCCAGTGAGCAGTTGTCAGAAATCACAATCTCTGATTGCAGCTGAAGCAGAAACCAAGGACTAAAAGGAGGTGGTAACTCACTCCTTTCTTGTGCCCAAGAGCATTAGAGGCAAGGGATACATTAGCTGAAGCAGATAAATAATTAAACTTTCAACATAAAGTAACACACTACATGAGTGTGTCAGGGGCAGCAGCCAAGCAGGTGATCAGCAGGAACAACGCTACTACAGGAGCACGTTGCATAAGTCGATTCATTGTAGGAGCCTGTCAGAGTCCAGGAGGGGTGAACTAGTGCGGGACAAACCAATAAGGATAAAAGCTAGCAGCACAGAGCATGGTTCTGCTCAGTCAAATCATAGCCAGTCTGATGCAAGGCATGTTAGTTATGGGTGGAGGGTCACCCAACCTTACTGTTGGCTTCCTACTAACAGTGAGGAGCAAGAGCAATAGGCAGGTGTAATGGCAGGCACGCATGCCCTGTTGCTCCTGAATGTCTCTAGGAGCCCAGGACAGGTTCTGGAAAGGTTTCAAAAGTAAGGGATGATGCAGAAACCTCCAGGACAGTTCCCTCAATCTGACAGTTGATGGTATCAGTGTTAAACAAGGAGGGTTGGCCTTTTTGTCATTTTGAAGGGAGATACAATTTTATAGATGGAAGTATTTTCTGAAGTCCATAACAGCCTCTCGAAGGATGTCAATAAGCACATCAGCTGCACCATTTCTCTCTTTTTTTGCTTTTTGCATCTGTGGAAGATGAAAACGTGAGCTGTGTGGAGCATTGGGATGTGTTATGAGCAGTGCAATTGGCAGTGCCAAAATGGAAAGTAGGCACAAATCTTTCCTCTTCTATTTTTCTGCTTTTCAGGTGTATGGTAGATGAGGCATGTCCTGCCACAGCCTTTAGGACAGGGGTAGGAAATTATTTTGGCTGGAGAGCTACTTAATGAGTTTTGGGGACCTGTCAAGGGCCACATCCATCTCTGTCTCTCCTCTTGTCCTGTCCCATCCCTTCTCTTTCGTTCTGCCTCTCTCTCTCTCTGTTGCTCTGCCTGCCTCTCTGTCTGTCTGTCTGTCTCTCTCCCCCTCCCACCCTGTCCGAACCCAGCTGAAACTGTAGTTTGCCAGGAGCCCCGACACTCAGCTCTGGATCCGAGCCCAGGTGGGTGGCAGCATCAGCTTCAGCTGGGTTATGGAGAGAGGTGGGTGTGCGGGCCGGGAGCGACCCGAGCCCTTTTCCGTGCTGCACGCGGGCTGTGGCCAGCAGCCCGGGCACGCCGGGTCGGAGAGGGAAGGCCGTCGAGCTGGAATTAGGCACAAACGCGTATCGGTAGTTTTAAAGATTGTTTACTTACACCGAGATGGCAGTGGTGCAGGCTGGAAAACTTGCTTAAGTTGCGGTTACAGACAGGAAAGAAAACAAAACTCAAACCTGCAGGGCACGAGGGTACGTCGCAAAGGGTTCCGGCGACGGGAAGATGCGACGTACCCTCGTATTTTGCAAGGGGTTTCGGCGACGGGAAAATAAACCTGCAGGACTCGAACCCGGGTAGAAGAGCTCTGAGGCCGGTCGTAAGGGCTCACACGAAGTTTGCTAGGCTCTGTGGGTCCAGTTCTCTTGCGCGCAGGAAGGGATACGTCTGGATTGCGCTCGGCGACGGGGAGAGGCT
>NW_005841941.1:2370320-2384409 GCF_000455745.1 Alligator sinensis
GGCTAGCAAGCCCATCACTAGCCGCCACGTGTGAATAATTTAGAACTGGCCAATAATGGGACTCGAATTAGCATACAAATGGCAGGAACTCTTTGCAACGAGCATTTCTGTGCTGCAACAAAGAAATGCACCCTGCAAAGAAAGCTTCAAATTGGCGGGAAATTCTCCCTTGCACCGGGGTTCTCTTTTGCAGCAGAAATCTCCACCGTGCAAAGAAGCTATAATTTAGCGGGAACAATTTAGCAGTGCCGAAGCACACAAAAACAAAAATCACACCCTTTGGGTTGTGACAGTGGGGAGAGAGACAGAGAGAGATGATGCTACCCACCTGGCATGGCAGCAGCTCCTGCCTGGGTCCATGGCAGACGCTGCTGGCAGGTTCCAGATCAGGACTCTGTGTGGGAGCTTCCACCATGCTGGGAGGGTGGTGGGTCAGCTGTGGATGCAGCCAGCAGGTTCTGTCCAGGCTCCTGAGCCTGTCTCGGCATCCACAGCTGATGCTGCCACCTGCCCGCTGAGAGGGAAGCCCTGCCTGGGTCCACAGCTGATGCCTGGTGCTGCTGGGCCAAAGCAGTCCCCCCGCCTGCCTGGCACCACATGGCCACCAGAGTCACTGTCCCCTGTGGGACAGTGAGTTGGTGGCTGTCCACTCATGGGCCAGATTGAATTGGTTGGTGGGCCATATTTTGCCCACCCCTCTTTAGGGTCACTAATCATAGTTACTTTGCCTAATTTAAGCAAGCCCAAATTACAGGAGCAGGTCCTACATTCCAAGTTTTCAGACTCATTTATGCCATTGTTACTATAGTGCTCCAGCACATCTGAAATCTATTTACCAGACAGCCACGATAAACTGATTCTCTGTGGCTTCTGTGTCCTTCCTGTAGGCCTTGCTTGTTTCTTTACACAGGGCTTTCAATGCTAGATTTCCTTCCCAAAGCACTACTTTTACAATCTCATTCTGGTTCTCAAAATGAGTCCTAACTTTTTCTTTTACAGGCTTTAAACCTCCAAGGACGGTTGAAGTTTCTTCATGGACAAAATAAAAGGTCTGAAGATGGGTCTCTGCTACCACCACAGCTGGCTCTCTTTGCCATCTCTACTCCTTTGCAGCCCCCATCCATCCTGGAGATTAGAACCAAAAACATGATCTTCAGAACAAAGCACAAGCTGGACTTCACACCCGTGGCGTGTGATGCCAAGTGAGTACTGAAGCTGAGTGTATATGATTAAATAGGATTTTTCTAAAATACACCCATGGGTGAGACTCACTTTATAGATAAAGGTTCACATTCATTGTTTAATGACTGTTCAGCTGGGAGGGTCTTCAGAGGTTTTCAGGTTTTGATTCTTGACAGTGAGTGCTGTTCTTTTTGGTAATGGAGTTTAATTATTTTGGGTGGGTTCCAATGATCAAATGCTTAGTCACTGTTTTCCTCTTTAGATCCGCGAAAACATGGAATCTGGCCTTGCAAGCCCGTCTTTAGTGTGGACAAGCTGAAAATTTCTGTTATTTGAGTTACCCATTTATAGCAACAACATGCAGTTCCTATCTTTATATAATGGAGGGTGTATACAAGCTGAAGGCACTCATGCCTAGGCCTCTAATGTGTTCCTTACTGTGACCTTTTTAATACCCCAGAAGTAGGGGTGTGTGTAACTTACACCAGCCCAGAGGTATATAGCTTTGAGAGGTGCCGTTAGTTAGGCAAACTGGCAAGTCACGGCTCTCCCCTTGCTCCTAGGCTGATGGGCAGTGGTATGGATCTCAGACTGGCAAAGCATTCCTGTTCAGTTCAGCACTGAAGCAGCTGATAAACCCCATAGGAATCAATGGGATTTAGGCAGGCACTGAAGTGTTCTGCAGAATGAGGAGTTTACTGTTTCATGAGGCCAGCTATACATTAATAACCCCCACTGCTCTCCCTGGCCACTCCAGTCATCAAGAACCAAACTTCAACGTATTCTTTACCCATGTGTTCTGGGGATAGAGTAGGTGGATGAACAATGCTACTTTCTTTTACGTGGCCAGACTTAGGCACTGGGCAACCCAGGAGGGGTTCTTACTCATAGCCTGAGCCACAGGCTGCCCTTATTATTTAGGGGCAATGTTGCCATTTCAGGACTGTAAATATTACTGGAAGACATAGAGCAGTTGATTTTTTGCAAGCCCATTAATCTGTTTGTCTGTCTGTCCTGCAGAGGGAAGATAGTTCTGGGCTACACAGAAGTGGAGCTGCGGATGCGTGGTACAGGGTACCAATTTATCCATGCTGCTGATATGCTGCACTGTGCTGAAAATCATGTCAGAAGTAAGGCTTAAAAAAACCCCTTTTCCTCCTAGCTTTCTTGGTGCACTGTAGCCTGACTTTCAGATTAATTAGGATTTTGGCAGGGGCCACTAGAGTCAAATTGTGATGGGTGCATGAGTCTGTAGTCCAAGCCCTTGAACAGTTTGCTCACTCAAGCCAGAGGGACTTTTTCCCAATGTGATCTGCCTTTCTATACTAAGCACTTCACTGAGGACTTGAGGGGATGCCTCTTTGTATTACCAAGGGCCTCAGAAGGAGTTTTGGTTCAACCTGTGGGCCAGGATAGTGAAATTAACCTCACTGCAATATGGATATAGTACCTGATGAAGTAGGTGGTTTCATATGAAAGCTCATACCTCTGAGTTAGTCTTTAAGGTATCATCCTGCCCTACCTACTGCCTGACTTTAGGCTAAGAGAGCTAACCACTTATGTTCTCCTTGGTGCAAAATGTAAAGCTTGCTGAACAACACTGATTCGGATGGACCTGACCGAATACAGTTTGCATGTAAAAGCAAGGCCATCTAACAATCTCTCTGACACAGCTCAGCCATAGGAGGATATGCTGCTCTGCAAAAGCAGCAAGATAGGAAGAAATCCTTGTTTAAATGGCCCCTTCTTTATCCATCCTCTCCATGTCCTGACCTGAGGGTTTCTTTTTTCAAATGGGGAACTAACTAACTCAGGCGTAATTGACACTTACCTGGGTCTTCCAACAGATGGGCAGATAGCAGGCAGCAAACCTTGTTGTCATCCAGTGGCCAGAATGTGTGCATATCCATGTGCTTGTGGAGGCTCTAAGTAGCTCCATTGCAACAGCTGTGCTGACCATGTGTGTAGTGTTGAAGAACCTGTCTAAGCTGGCAGTAGGCACTGGAGAAACTACATGTACTTTCTACCAGCTCCCAGACACAAGCAGAAGTCTTTTTTCACTTGAGAGGAAAGGTGTACCTCTGCTAGCAGAAAGGAGGGTACCTCTGCCATCACAGTGGAGCACTGTTGTGTAGACTAGGCCTCTGTCTTATGTCTGACCTACCTTCTTAAACAGCTAATATGTTTCTAAGGAAGCTGTTTGTAAATAGTAACACTGTTGATTTCAATGCCAGTTTACACCAAGTGAGGTTCCAGCCTTATGTCCTTATACTGCTGCCTGGCCCACTGCTGCAGGGAGTTTTACTTCACAGTTTCATCAAAGAAATTAACAAGAAGTTATATAAAAAGTATTTCACATTACAATATTGTTGTGGACTTCTTTAAAAGAACACATTCTCCTCTCAAAATGTTGCTGTGATGGCCAGGATCAGCTAGCGTAGATGAGTGCTCTTTGGACAAATTATGTTTTGTATGGTTGCAACTTTCTAACAGTAAATTAGGTTGTTTGTCTTACTGACCTGTGCAAGGGCTTTGGAAGGGAAAAGTGTCGCCTTCCTCCCACAGCCTAGCTCAGGGTACAAGGAGGAGCTGTTTCTGCAGCACTGATGGTTAACCTACAGCCTGGGTGGAGAAAAATGATTTTCTGAGAGTGGCTTTTGGTCAGCTGCACATTGCTTGGGCAGCCTGTAATGAAGGGTGCCCTGGGGTCCACAAGATGGTGCTGGAAGATCCCACGGCAATGTCAGTATCACTCAGACCCACAAATTGCTCAGCACTGCCTGTGTCTCTGCAAGTCTAGCTTTGCTCGTCACCTTCATTTGACATCTTTTCCAGTGATGAAAACTGGAGAGAGTGGCCTGACTGTTTTCCGTCTCCTGACAAAAGAAAATCGTTGGAAGTGGGTCCAGGCCAATGCCAGACTCGTCTACAAGAACGGCAAACCTGACTACATCATTGCCACACAACGGCCACTTGTGTAAGTGTGGGGCTGCAGACCTGCAGGGCTTCTAAACTCTCCTGAGGTGTCAGAAGCTTCGTAAGTGTTGGCACTAGATTTATGACCCAGATGCCTTATTCTCGGTGGACCCAAACCTTCAGACTGACCATGACCTCTCCATTTGATAATAGCCAAATAATATTGATACACAGTAATAGCAGATAAGAATAATGCAAATAATTCTATATCTACCAGTCCCAGGGTTCACAGAGTCAAGGTACATCTGGCCAGTAGTGGGCTTCACTCTGATGTTCTCTCTTGAATGTGAGATGTCAGCAGCCTGGAGGTCAGAGGCCAAGGTCCCCCCCCAGCCCGCCCAGCCCCCCCAGTGGGGCGGGTGAATTGGACTGGTGGTATGCCCTCTGTCTACAGTGACCTTGGGTTCCCTTCTCAGGGACCCTTTTCTTCCCTTGATTTCTTTGAAATTCTTTATTTTTGTATCCTTTCCTCCTTTGATGACTCTTCATCTTTGGGCAGTGTTGATTGGTCTCTCTGTGGTTGTCAGGACTTTCCACGTCCTGTCCTGTCAGCATATTCCTTTATTTCACAAACCCATCACATGCACACATCCTCATTCGGTTCTTGCCAGTGTCCTCCTAATTTGGTCTATTTACCAAAACTGGAAATCCCAAGGGCTCTGTAGCAGAGAACTGTGAGCTGGTCAATGTGGCAGAGTCCCTTATCTCATATTATGGAACACTGTGGTACATGCCTTCAATTTCACAGCCTGTGTGTCTGCTTGCTGTTTGCCTCTGTCATACAGTGGGCCTTGAGGAAACTTTGTCACAAACAGGATTTTAGAAATCAGTTAACCTTTGCCGTTGCCCTGGACCACTGTTCTAATATATATCTATTTTACCTACAAGCCAGTTCCCAAAAGCAAACCTCTGAATGCCATTTTCTAGCAATCAGTAAGGAGGACCTGATGTTAAGGGTAGGAAAGGACACTTGCTTCATCCTCATAGCTCACTATCTTGCTTATTACTTTCCTCAAAGGACCAGGATGGACACAAACTAGGCAGTGATTGCAATGGAAAGAACTTCAGTGCTCACTCATTGCTGGTGGCAGGAGCCACGGAGAACGTTGAAATATTTTTAAAGCACAGAAAGAAATATTTCAGGCCTGTTCCTGATCTCACAGCAGCTTCACATTGCTGTAATGGCTGTATGGGCTCACTCCTGGTTTACTGTAGTGTAAGGTCAGAATTGGGCCTTTCTGAAATGTCACTTATGACCTCACATATGTCCTGTAGATTGTGTCTGAAGGGTGGACATTACAAGGCTGTGCTACAGTAAGAGCAGGACTTAGGGAACTCATACATGAGCATCAAGGCTGCTCCAGCACCCTGTAATTGCAGTATATTGGAGCAGACTCAATCGATGACACCTTACTAAGTGCATTTCCCTATGGGGCACCACTGCCTGGTAAAGCTAAGCTCCCTTTCTTTTCTGTAGGCCAGCATCTCTGGCTGAGCTACAGCACCCACAATCCAGGGTATTCTCCCCTCTGATTAATTGAAGGGGTACATTGTTGGAGCCACAGAGTTCCTTCATATTTGATTTCTGTGGCTTCTGGGTTTGAAGTGATAGTGTCATAGCCTTACTGAGAGTCATCCAGTATCTTCTCACAGTGCCTCCCAAAGGACATAGAAGGTCTACAGAAGTCAATTTGTAAAGATTCCTCAGCACAAAGAACCATGTGTTCTAAGAATAGTGATCTTCACTTCTGTGATGAAGAATTATTGGTTTCATTGTTCATGTCTCTGTCAGGCTGACTCTTTGGGTGCATGTCATCACAAAACTTTTTTTCATTCTTTGCAGAGATGAAGAAGGAGGGGAGCATCTAAGGAAACGATCTATGCATCTACCTTTTACCTTTGCCACGGGGGAGGCACTGCTGTACCAAACAACTTACCCAATTCCCAGCTTTCTTGAACCTTTCCAAAGCAAAGGTAAAAATAGCAAATCCAAGAAGAATTCTCAGAGTAAAGGAGGGAGGTCCCAGAAGGACAACGTGGACCCAAACTCCCTCCTTGGTGCCATGATGAGACAAGATGAGTCCGTGTATGTCTCCCAACCAGCTACAACCCCCAAGCATTCCTTCAGCAGCAATTTTTTTAACCACTCAGGTGAATCTTACTTATTTGGTACAGGAGGAGATTCCTGGAATGCAGTTGCTAATCCAGCTTCCTCTGGAGAAAATGGTCTCAAGCAGGAGCTAGTCAACTTGAGGCAAGGGGACCCACTGTTATCTACCCTAGACTCTCTCTCTATTAGCAGTGATGAAAACTGTTCAAATAACGAGCTGTTTAATGCCCTGGAGAGTCTAGGATTGAATGCCGAAGACCTGGAGCTCCTGTTATTAGATGAGAGGATGGTGAAGGTGGAAATGGACCCAGATTATATTCCATCCCTTAATGATCTGTTAACAAACAATGAAATCCTGTCTTATATTCATGGTTCTCTTGTAAACAAATATGAGGGTGAGCCTACAGGGGTGCAACAGGGCTTCCTCTTGCCAGACTCAGCCCAGAATCCAAGCAAACACCCAGCAATGTATCCATCCCAAATGCAAGACAAAGGCTCCCAGTACCTCCCTCAGCACTTGCAGCAGAACCAGCAGCCACTGATCTTGCAGCTTTCACAGCAAATGCAGCAGCACGTCATAACACAGAACCAGCAAACTGGCCAGCCGTGGGAGCAGCTGTCACACTCAGCACTTAGTCAGCTGACACCCCTGCTGATGAAGCAAACTGATGAGGATAAGCTTCAGCATAATGGTCTGCAGTGGAGGTCACCAAGGGGACCAGCTGGGGAAGGTCTGTCTCAGTTCATAGAGTCCGCCCTTAGCAATCAGCAGCAGAACACCCAGTGGGTCAGGCCTCATGGATCAAGCCTGCAAACCTCAACCCATCACCATCAACCCATGGAAATCCCTTATCAATGCAAGCAAAATGGGAGGCAGTTGGAAGTTGGCTTTCAAGCCACACATGAAGTACATCAACCATTCCTACCACAGGAACAGCCCCCACCCGTGCAAACCCAGCACTGCTTCCAGCAAAAACAGGCTGAGATACAGATAGAGCCGCAAGGTCAGCTGAAACAAAAAACTAGTCAGCAGTCACTAAGAAATGGTCTGTGTAACCATGACTCACCCAATCAGCACATCTTGGGGACTAGCACTTGGCAGGACTACAGCTCCCAGCTAATAGGGCTTCCAGCACAGGCAGAGACCTATAGTGTCCAGCAAGAACTGAACTCCCAGCCCCAGGTCTGTTCTGATTCAGTGCCAAACACAGGAGTGTCTACAATTCATTTCTACTTGAATGGGTTGGCAGATATGGAGACAGTGAATAGTGGAGGGTCCCAAGAGGATCTCTCTCCATATTCAGGATTTTTACCCCCATCCTCCTATCAGATTCTTTCTCAAAAGCAGCCAAGCCCAGTTCCTTCAGACTCCCAATATCCTTTTCCGAATTCAGCTGTGGATCACTTTGTGAACATTGGTGGCCAACAGGAGGACTCTGTGAACTCTTACGGCATATATACATCATTATTAAACCGGGAGAATAGTCCTAAGGTAAGGGCCTCTTTTGCATTTGAGCTAAAGATTTCCACAGTGCGTGTCACATATGTTGGCTCCTAATCAAGCCACATGTACACAGTTATTTTACTCATTCAGCAGCTGTGCCCACGGGCATGTTGTGTTCCTCTGAACTGGCTACCTCAGAAACTGGAATTAATACAGCCATGTCTGTCTGGTGCCATGGGTCTATTACCTCTGTCACTCAGTGATGCTAATTAGCCTGCCCAAAGTACTGTGCGGGCATAGCTACGTGGGCTTTCATTGTAGGAGGCAGCCCACCTGGACTAATGCACCATGCTTGAGATCACTGCTGCCAGGCGCTGTAACTTACCATGCAGATGTAGGTTACGTGACTTGCTTACATGAAGCAGAGTGGACTGTGGTCTCTCAAGCAAGTACTCTGAGCACTGGATTCTCTTTACTTTCGTGTGATCTGCCTACAGTGCAGATCCTTGGACAGTACCAAGTGGTGCACAGGGCAGCTTGGGGAAGAACACTGTGCAAAGCTAGTCTTAGTACATCTCCCATCCTAGTCTGGATGCATGAACACCTGGAGTCTGCTCTTGAAGGGCTGAGGCCCTGTGCAAAAAAGCACTTGCCATATGGTGGTAGCATGAAGGGGCATGGCATGGAGCCAATATGGCTCTGGAATACTGGAAGAGTCTCTGGTGCTAGAGCACAATTCCCTTGAATGGCTACCCTGTAGTGTGAAAGGGTTTGAAGATCTTGTTTTGCTCATTTATGCCTCCTGCCTATGTCCTTGGTTCATTGACCATGAGTAACCATCCCAGGAGACTACTATTGCTTGTAGTCTGACTGGGATTTCATTAGCTGAGAGTTTGGACTGGATCTGCTGGGCCAGCTGGCACCTAACAATGATGGTGTGAGCATAGATAATGTTGTACAACAAGCTTTTCCACATTAATTTCCCTGAGAGTTCTGCTCGTGCCCTCATAGCACATTTTGGCCCAAATCTATGTTTACCCAGATGGATCCCAGCAAGGGCCTTGACTGAACACCGATTTGAAATCATAAAAGTATAGAACTGGAAGTGACCCCAAGACATCACCTAGTCCAGCCCCCTGGACTAAGATAGGTACACCTCAACCAGCAGGAGTCAATGTTTTTCATGGATGTGCAACAATCAGTCTTGGGGAACTGCTCTGCACCACTCCCCTTTGCTGCAGAATGTGCTGCTCCTCAGTGTCTGAGCCCTGGTCCCTCCCCAGTCTACCACATGCCATGTCCAGAAGCTGCCCATGGCATTTGTGGCACACTTGCTGCAAGTTGGCCACCCCTGATACCGGACATCCCAAAGGCACATTTGTCTAAGACAGCGCTGTCCAACTGATGACCCACAGGCTAATCACAGCCCATGAGCAGTTAACGGGTCATCCACAGGCCCTGCTGGCTGCCTCTCCTGCTTCCATGTGGCAGAGCATGGCATAGGGGTCCATGCGCCACCTGTGCAGCCCACATGGAGAGCAGGGGGTTTGTCCAGCAGGCGAGAGACAAGTGCTGCCACAGCAGCATGGAAAGCAGAAGAGACCATGTGCCACTTCTGCAGTCCATGTGGCAGGGCCCAGGGAATCTGCATACCACAAGTGGGGGCTACATGCAGCTGGCCCAGGGGCACCAAAGTTGAACAGGCTCAGTTTAAGCCAGGGGCTGGCAATCTATGGCTAATGGTTCTCCGGGCCAGATCTAGCCCACTGAGAGGTCCAACTTGCCCTGGGGAGGTTCAGTTTGGCTTGGGGAATCAGTCTTGGGGAACTGCTCTGCACCACTCCCCTTTGCTGCAGAATGTGCTGCTCCTCAGTGTCTGAGCTTACCCTTGCCACAGGCGGGCTGGAAATCTGGCAGCCAGTCGCTTGGAGTGGGGGCTTCCAGCCCACAGTGAAAGCCCAGTTGTAACCTCCAGTCCATGCTGTCAAAAGGCTGCTGATCCCTGCTCTAAGTTGTTCCAAGAAAATTAACAGATTCCCTTTTAAGTTCAGTGCACTTTAGATAAGATCTATAGCTTACAGATTTTACTAACCAAGTATACATAGTACCCACACAGGGCTAGAACTAGGTTTAGGCACAACCCAGGGGATGCAGAGCCCCCTGCCCATCCAGGAAGGATCTACCCTTTCACCTTGAAAGGAAAGGGCTGTGTACAGGTACAGGTACACAGCCCTAGGAAAGGAAAGGCTGCAAGCCTACTGTTGCACACATGAGGTGGTTGACAGTGCCAGCTCCTCCCTTACCCCAGATCATTAAGTGGAGGAAATAGGCCCTGCACTCCCCTGAGCATAGAGGCTGCAATCTTATCCAGCTCTTACCCATGTTGTTCAATTATACAATGGATACCCTTTGAACCCCACTCCCCATCCTACTGCACACCCTTATTTGACTGATAAGGATAATTTCAGAGCCCACTGGAGCGTGTCTGCAATAGACAGGGACACTGTTAACAGTTGTGTTGAGTTGGGAGTGAAGTATGCTAAATGCCCAGGGTGTAGAGCACTGAAAAGAGTTATACGCCTGATGCCCTAATGAGTTTCACTGAGAGCTGGGCCCCTGTATACTTGGAGCATCCCAGCTGAAATCACCAGAGTACAAGGACTGGCACAGCCACCCCGCGTGGCATAGGTTCTTTGTGCCTTCAGGAAAATTCAGTGTGTCCCTTCAAAGGCTAGACATATCTTACCAGAGATCTGCCTGTGTTCAGAGGTGGAGGTGGGGATCCCTGGGTGAGGATTTCTAGCCTGTGCAGGAGGGTAGATGAGATAAAGCAGAATGGTCTGTCATGGCTGTAACCTGAAAGAATCTGTGAGAAGCAAGCACTCAAATAAGTGCCTCTCAAAGCTGAGGGAACCTGAGCCATAGCCCTTGAACTGCAGCTCTCTCCATTTTTCATTTTTCATTAACGTTTAAACATTATGGATCCCACTGGAAGACTTTGTGGGACTTCTTTTATACACTTTTCCTTTGATGCACTTTATGCATCAACAGTTGTACACTGGTGCTCTATAGGATTTGTTTTGATTAAATTTGAGTTGGTATCCCAGACTAAGAAGTGTGCATCACACAGGTGAGCAGCTGCACATGATAATAGCTATTAGTACAGGCTAGGGACCCCCAGTTTCCACTGCTGTTATAAAAAATGGTGAGTGCCCAGCTCTCTGGAAACCAGGCTGAAAGCAACTGGTTGCCCATTTTATTCTTTCTGTTGCTTCCAAAAAAGACTGTACAGCATCACAGTTTCCTGCAGGACCAGTTGGTGTGTCTGCAGTTACACTGGGTGGTGTTTCTTTACCTCTGGTTCGGTTCTTTGGCAGGGGCAACCAGCATTTCAGTAGATCTGGAAATCTGAGATAAAGCGAGCCCACAGCTTGGGAAAAGGTAAGGAAGGGAAGGGGCAGCCTTGGTAAGGACACTAAAGAGAAAGGCATTAACAGGTACACAGCCATTTATTCATCAGGGGACAGCATCAAGTAAAGGATAAGTCCCAGGGAAGAGTGCAGGACAGGCAGCCCAAGGGAGCTGGTGCAGTGGGAGGACCCCCTCTCTTCCTCTTTAAGGGCCATGGAAGCGGGGGCAAGGTAGGAATCTCTTACCTCCCTACTAAGGCTTGAAAATGTTCAGTAGGAGCATCTTGCACCAGCACCCATGCACACTACGAGTGCTGAGTACACACACCACTGTTCCCTCAGAGGGAGACCCAGTCTCAGTATCAGTTCTTGGGAGTCAAGGGCCCGAACTATCCAGATCGGTTGGGTCAGTACACCCTGTGGTCATGCATGCTGGCCTGGTGTAGACATGCTGGTTGAGGGAGACACCAGCTCAGAGCCCTTCTGTTGCATAGTTTCCTGGTGCTAAAGTAGATGAAGTCATGGGAGGGGGTCTGTTGTAGTATACAAGCATCCATGCTTTGCTACATGGAAAGAGAGGGATGCAGTGGAACTGGCCATTAGTGCCACAAGTGGTAGTTGTTCTTAACACTTACCTGTATGAAACATCCTTAAGGAACCGTGATGCCTTAGAGGTCAGAGACAGAACCTTGCTCCTCTAGACTTGCATTTACTGCTCGCCATCAGTCACAACAGCAGGGCATAAAGTGGCCTCAGACACCTAGTGCTCATCATTTGGGCCTCATGGACAAAATGAGTGGCATAGGGCCAGTCTGCAGGCTGGATTGGACCTTATACCCCAGGATCAGGCCTGTATGGCCAGACCTGGACTGCACCATCCCTACCTGGCTGCACATGCTGGAATTGGAGCCCTGGGACTCCACATGGCTCCCGTCCAGTCTTGCTTGCTGGGATCATGGCCCCAGGACCCTGAACCACCCCTGTCCTACATACTAGGATGTTTGGGGCCGTGGACTCAGCGCCATCTCTTCTGGGCTCTGTGCGCCAGGGTTGGGACCCATGCTGCCTCAGCCCAATCCTGCATGTGGGGATTACTGTCTGGGGTCTGAGCAGCCTCCGCTTGGCTCCATGCACCTCTGGCCCCCCATGCACCCCAGGGTCCCATGCCACCTCTGCTCAGTCCCACATATGGAGATTGAGCTCCAAAGCCCTATGTTGCCTCTGTCTGCCGTGTGCGCCAGGACTGGGTCTCACATTGCTTGGCATACACAGCCACAGTCCACAGGGTTCCCCAACAGGCCAAATGATGAGGATCTGATCCATGGGACAGGGGTTCCGCACCTCTGCTCTAGAGTATTACATCCCTGTCTTCCTGTTTACCTGGCATCCTTTATCACTGAACAGCACCTCAGCTCCTCTGACAGATGAACACAAGGGTGCTTCATATGTTTCTGCTCTCTTAGTATCAGAGATGTTTAAATACAGTTGCATTGTCAACATAATCCAAGACTTGTTATAGGAAGCCCCACCACTGATCTGCTGGCATATTACCTTTGGTCATCTGACAGTTGTTATACCCAGAATCAAAGCAGGACACTAGGACACATGGCCATAGTCTATGATCACAGCAGTGTTCTAGTCTTGGTCAGAGTATGTTTGGGGAACAGCTAAGGGAATAAAGCGGTAGCAGACACTGTTTCAATGCCTCTGGACAGAAAATTGCACAACTATTCCCCCATCCAGAATATAGTAACATCTGCACGGAATGCCACAGCATGTACAGCCTCACCAGATTCAGAGAGCCATCATGCCAGCACAGCACTCCTTCTGCAGGTCATTAGTTGCCTCCATTGAAGCCTTATGTTGTACTTCTCGTTCTGGAAGCTCCATTGTGCAATTTCCCATTAACACAAAAGAAGACAAAAATCCAGTTATGGTATAATGGATTTCTAATGAGAGCAACCATACCTGTAGGCCAAGACATGGGTGACTGGTACCACCTTAGTCAGGGGGGGGAACGTGCCCCCCCCCAGCAGTCACCCATGTCTTGGCCTACAGGTATGGTTGCTCTCATTAGAGTATATCCTCTATGTGTCGCCACTGGTCCAAGATGTTTCAAAAGGGACCCATTGGGGAGGACCTCAGGGGTCCTTTAGTCCAATGTCCTGCACAAATATAGGATTCATATTCCTTAAACTTTTTCAGTCTCTTGAAAACCTCCAGTGAAGGAAGTTCCACAACTTCTCTGGGGAATGGGTTGGGTATTTTCGTGTTTGGATGTCCATATTGAGACCCCTTTGAAAAGGCTGGATGCTCAGAAAATGTTGAGCACCTGCCCTCTGAAAATCCAGTCCCTTTCAGGAGTCTGTCATTGGCACCCCAAATCACGAATCATTTGCAAAACCATTGGTGTTCAAAACTAGCTTCTGTTTTAAGCTTCTGCCCATCCCACAGTGAAGTCAATGGGAATCTTTCATTGGCTTCAACAGGAATTGGATCAGGCCCACAGTGAATATTGTTCTAGAGAGTATTTCTTGCCATGCACAGCAGATTCTACAGCATGATGTGCCCCTTTCCACAGAATTGAGCCCTAGGTGAGGTGGCTGAGCTCCAGGACTGCCTATGGTACCTATCTGACCCTATTACTGGCAGGCACTTCACAGTTGTTAGTGCAGGTACCTTCCTGTGCAGCAGGGGAATGCTGTTTCTGACAGATGGAAAACTGGGGTGAGTTTCCCTAAATCACACAGTAAGTCTGGTGGAGTGTGGAATTGATATGGGGTCTCCCATGCTAACACCTTACATTTTTGCCTATCGTGTTTAATGTTCCAATGTATCTTAAATATTCTCTCTCTCTCTTGTTTTAGCCTGAAAATGATTGTGTTTTAAACAATGCTAATGTGGAATACTCTGGAGACGGCCTCCTACCCAATGGAAACCCTGCTTCCTCCAACAAGCTGCATTCCT
>NW_005841941.1:2384419-2398670 GCF_000455745.1 Alligator sinensis
ATTCCTGCACAGAAGTGCTTCCGAATCATTCTAATCCCTCCAGCAGTGGCTTTTATCTTTGAATAGAAGATTAGATTGGACAAAACAGAATTATCCACAGACCAGATGGAGAAAAAGCTGTGTTTAAGTTACAGAATAGAACCATTTCTCCCAGTTATTTTTGTTTCTTCTGTATTTTTTTTGTGTTCTGTTTTTAATTGACATCATATCACATTGATTGTGATGTGCAGGGGTGAGCAGAAAGGAGGAAGACATTTTAACTTCTGATGGAGTTTAGTTTTTACAAAGATATTACTGACCTGAGAATTAATGTTGCATCTACAACAGCTTGGGGGTGGAGGGCAACTTTTAATTCTTCACATGCAAACTGGGACAGTGAATCTGTCTGTTATGCACTTGTAAAAACAGCTGGCATTCATAACATCTTATTTATATGATTATCTCAGACTGTCTGAGAGTTTTGTCTTCTCTGCTTCATCAGCTTGAGGATTCCAAACTTGAGAGCCTCTTTCTTGTTCTTTCTAAGTTTCTCTGGTAGGATTATCATGCACAGAAAGGCTGACACATCTGACTACAAAGGAGAATCAGCTTTGAAATGTTTTGACCCAGTTTATGTCTCTTTCTGTTGTCTTTTAAACTGAATACATAGACTGATTGCTCTAAAAATTTCGTCCCAATATCAACAAGGATTGCCATGTTGCAGATGTGACATTAGCATAACAAAGCTTGCACTTTGATGAAAAGAGTTCTCTATTGCACTAAACTGATCTTTAGTTCTATTGGTATGCAAGGTTGTTTGCTTTCACCACATTTTGCCAGTCTTGAAAATTTAGGCCATTTTTGTTGCCATTGTTCAGTTCAGAGATTCAACAGCGAGGCTATTGTTCTGGCAAAGTTGCACTATTGTATAAAAGGCAAGGTGTGAAATTCCACAAGCTGCAAACAGATTGGAAAGAGTGGTTTCCCTCTGGGCTCCCAGATGCTTTTTAATTGATAGAAGTTTGCAACTGTAGTTGGAGGAGACTTTAGAACTGTGCATAGAAAAGAGACTGTTAGGGTCGTTGCTTATAGAGTTAACTCGCTGACAAATGTGTTTCGTCTTATTGTCAGCCATGTCATACAGAAACGTTTAAAAAAAGAAAAAATGACCTATTTTTTTCCTATTATATGGGTCATTTCACAGCTGGACTTCAAAATTTGTAAGAGATGTTATTGTTAATTGATGCCATAGATTAGATGTGCTGTAGTAAATGTCACTGATTGTGGTTTTGCTGTATTCTTTGTGATATGCCCAGATTGGTTGGTTTTGGTTGTCAAAGTACCTAGCATTTATTCTGGCAGTAAGTGGAACTAAACCACTAAGCCTATTTCAGGTTACAGGAGCTCTGTGTAGGTACTTCATTACTGGACATTAGGAGCAGACTGGCATATAAGCCATATGTTACATCTGTGACTAAAAAGATTGCAAAGCAGTAGTGGACTTGACTACTTCAGAGAAAGATTCAGATTTCTGTACAGAAAAGTTTGCAATATGATAAAGAAAAGTATGCTAATTTTAAATACTGACATAGTGATATTTTCCCACAAAAGAAATACAACCCATACATATGTATATAATAACTGACAGATATATTTTTATGCCACTCCAGCAGAGAAAATAATATCTTCCCAAAGCACTCAAGGAGCATCCTTTGGAATGAAAAACTAGACTATTCAAAGGATCAGAAATTATGGCCACTCTTTATTAAGAAACCTGACATAAAAGAACATTCTTTCTATGTCTTCAGCCTTGGTTTTGCAGTAACTTCCCATCCTTTTCATTTCAATAAATGGTTTTGGATCTCATTGTTTCTGTGATTCCCTTCTTAGGTGTTTGCCTCTTGATTTATTTTTAAACAACTTTGAAACCTGAGCTTCACATTTTTGTCCCAGTACAACTCCAGGGTCTGTTAGGAGTGGACACCTGAATCTTATCATTGAGAACCCCACTGCTTGGTTATTTTTCTCTTCTTTAAGGAGCACTCATTGGGTGCATCTACACATTAACGAGCCTTTGCTACTGTGCATTAAGTTTATTACTTCTAATATGAGGTACTAGATAAAGGCACAGTAGCTGCGCTAAAGCGCAGTAGCAAGGGCAAACTTTTTTTGTGATGCTTAATATGCAGTAGACTCATTCTACTGTGCATTAGCACATTAAAACGTTTTTGCCATGACACGCTAATGCTCAGTAGAACAGTCCACAGCACATTAAGGTGTCTCATGTAGATAGATATGCCCATTTGAATTTCACCATCAGGTTCAGAGGGAGCAGACTTAACTTTGAAACATAAGCTTTGCCATTTGTCCAGAGCCTAGCTCCTTTCAGTTAGCTTAATTTAAAAATGCAGAAATTAAAACTTCTAATTAAAGAATTAGAACTAAGAATATCTAAAGAGGATCCTTTTCAAGAGAGGAGGACAAGCAGAGCAGAGGGACTGTCACACCATACCTGCATGGTCAGTCTGTTTTTCCACTTCTTCCTGGCCCATAAGAGAATTATGTCATTTGCGTTAATAGAAATAAAGTCTGAAGTAATTACTAGTCCCATACTGTAAGGTCCTGGTATGAGGCCTTAGGCCTGCTTTAGACCTTAACTTGAGTGAATGTATCCTTTGTAACTAAAACCATTTCTATTTAGAGCTATAAAAACTGCATGCATTATTAGAGAAATTTGTTTCAGATTCAGTTTCCCAAACCTGTGACTCCTTAGGTTTGCTTCTGTTCTAAGTAATTGGAAATTAATTATGGTGCTGTGGATACAGAGTAGTGCAGAGACACTAAATCTGCTGGCAGAGGTCAATGATATATTCAAGGATGCCCTTAGTTACCCCTCATTGTCTCAAATGAGACTGAGCATAGGCCTATGCAGGAGGTCAGAGGTGATAACTGTTTTTGCTGGGCTTTCATTAACAAAGGGGAGATGAGGAATTTCAAATGCCTCCACAAGAGAATAGTTTTCCTCATTCATATGAACCAAAAGTGGAGCTGGGAGTGCAGATCCCACGTGCAACTTTGAAAACCTTTCCAAAGCTATTTGGAAAAAGGAAGGTTGAGAAATAGAAACACTTATGACATCTGTAGTAGAAAGGGCCTCTGACTGACTGACCAGCTGGCAAAAGACAGCAGGGGGCTTAAATTCTGTGCTTACTATGTAGTGCAACATTAGGTGGGACTGATTATTTTAAATGTAAAGAGCTAAAACTGCAAAAAAGTATGATGTTTGCTCACAGCCATACTTGAATTTGCATCACCCAGATACTCTCAGAACCAGCAGTAGGTTCTGCTCCTTGTACCAGAAACATGCCCTTTCCTTTGTGCTACAGATTCACAGCAGAGCCAGCATGAGCACTTATGCAATCTTAGAGTTGAGATTATCCCCAGAGTTCCTGTGCCCCTGCCTCTTCTGGCCAGGGTATGGCTCTAGGTGGTTGCAGGTAATTTGGCTAGATGCTTATTCTGCCCACCAAAAGTCCCAGATGCTGGGAGATATGAGCACCCATAGAATGCAGCACTGGTTCTGCTGCCCATCAGATAAGATGTGCATTGGTGGAGAAAAGATTTTCCCTATTTATGATTACTTTTAGTTCTTAATATTCAACAGCACTAGAACATCAGATGTCCTCTGCCTCATTGTTTATAGCTTGTAAACCAGAATGAGCTGTGGCTCAGGACCTTGCCCCACTTTCTTCAGGGGAAAGGAAGTGCCTCACCTGAGGGCTGCCAGGAGTACAACACTTGAAACCTCCAAGGGTGAGCTCCCTGCAGACCAGCTGGCACCATTTTCCAGACAATGCACATGCTATCCCTCCCTTTTTTGAACCAGGGTTTCAACCACTTAAGGAAAGTCTCTTGTTCTTTGCTAACAGCTACCACTGAGCACTGAAGCATGCTTTCCTGAGAACATGGGAGGATTACAGATTGCAGTACACTACACAGCTGCATATGCCTTGCTCATGTACACAGTGGGGATTATATCAATCACTAATTTTTTTGGTGTCATTCCTTTATCACATCTACACCCTCTGCTGGTGTGAAAAGGTGATGCTAGCGGGATATTAGTGCAACTCTCCAGGTGTGCACAGCCTAATGATCTGGTCTAGCAAAGGGCTTACAGCAAAATGAATCCTGCAACAGAATGAAGATTTTCTTTTTTTAAACCTTACAAAGATACTTAATAATCTGGAGGATTTGAACCAAATGTCAGCAGGCTCATCTACACAAGACATTTACTGCGCAGTTGAATAATTAACTGTGCAGTATGTCTCAGCATCTAAATGTGCACCCCTATTAGGCTGGAGTAAATTAATTTAGTCCACAGGACTATAGTACTTGTAGACACTGGAGGAGCTGGCTAGGGCAAGAGGATGCTTCATTGCAGTGGCTGCCCTGTGCTGAAGCTCCCTTGTGCTCCAGCTAGCTCCTCTGTAGCACACTGAGCTGTGGGGGGGCAGCCCTGGGATCCCCTGCCAGGCGTGATAGCTGAAGAAATAGATTTCAGCGCTCTAATCGTGGAATGTTGAGATTGATTTTTAAAAGATCAATCCCCTGCCACCCCCCCTCCCCCCCCTTCCAAAAAATACAGCCTACGAATGAGACTGTGAAGTGACTGCTGGGGAAAATGAAAGTTTGTAGACATCCGCTTGCTCAATTTCAGATGAAATCAGTTACCTGGACAACTCTCTGCCAACAACATGGAAACTGTGGAAGAAAAGCCTGTTTTAAAAATAATGCTTTAAAGTGGAGCAAAGATTCAAGCCTACAGCTGAGTGCAGAAATTTTCTGGCCTTTGTTTTCCTTACATTATTATCACTTTAGAAATAGTAAGCACTGCAGGAATCGGCTCCTACTCTGATCACCTCAGTACCATCAGCTGGGAAGAACATGATCAGGGAGCCCAGGATCAAAGGGGAATAAGAGGATTTTTGTGCTCCATTTTCCTAAACTGCTATAACTGTGACACACTCTGTAAGGGAGCAAACACCTCAGGCAGCAACCTGTCTAACCCTAGAAAAATGCTTCCAAATAGGACATGCAGGTGAATTGTTTGGGGGGGGGGATTCAAACAATGCTAAATAAGCTGTACACAAGCTCCAGCTGTTCTACTTTGCATGAACTAATTTCAGTTACTGGGTCAGAGAGAATTACTCCACAGTAATTAGGTTACGCTCCTGGAGGAGGGAAGACTTTGTTCCACTGACTACTTCCAAGTCTGAAGTTTTTACTCTGTTCAGTAATAAACATCAGGTCTAATAGGAGGTGTAGTTCCCTTGCCCATCATGTGGTGAATGAAACATCGTATCATCATAGGACATTGTGGTTTGAGAAGAGATATGCTGGAGGTGCTGTACTGTTAAAGGTAAGGCATCCTTGGGGTTTTGGAAATTTAAACAATTTTCTAACAAGAAGGATTGCTGCTGACTCAAAGTCATCCTATATCAGGCTTCAGTCTGAGGGAGAAAAAATATGTTGCTCTCTAACCAAAACACTGATGGTTAGTCCAATGCAAATGATCAAGTCTTGTAAGCCGAATATGGGCTTGACTGGTAACGTATACTACATGTTTTAAAAGGCTTGATCGTTTTGTGTTTCAGAAAGATTGTGAGTAAAGCTAAAGCTGGAGAAATTTTAAGCATAAAAAGTGAATGATGATTAAGAGAGAGTCGAGAAATGTATTACTAGATGTCCTTTCCCCCTACCCCTGCCACAGGTGTGCTAATCTCTACAAAAACAAAGGACTTTGTTTAGAAGTAGAAGTAGCACTTAAAAGTAGTAAGCAACAAATAACAATTGGGTGATAAGGGAAATTGATAGTATTCATATAATTCCCAATTCCAATTTGTATAAATTATTAAAAAAGCAAAAGCTGTTAAAAAAGTCTGTAGTCAGTGGATCAAGAATGATTTATAAATCAGTGTTCCTCAATTTTTTTAGACTCAAGGCGCAGCTAGAATATGTCAGTTCTTCTTAGATTTCATTTGCGTTTTTGACTATGGAAAAATAACAGCACAATTCTTTTGCTGCAAAGAACTTAGAAAGACCACAGCATGTTACAATGTTTTTGACACTCTGGATTCCTATTTGAAATCTGTGGGTTTATCTTGTAAATCATGTGTACATGTTCGCACACTTAACAGTGCTGGTATTGTGCAGCACCCTTAAAAGGATCTTGTGGCACCCCAGGGCACCATGGCACCATGCTTGAGAATCATTGCTCTAAATATACTGGGGACAAATGAAATCCAAACAACTGTGATGTTTGATACTATACAAGAAAGATAAACCTATCAATTAAGATAGAGAAAAGGCAAAGTATTAAATGTATTTCTGGATTTAGCAAGAAACAAGATGATCTATCCATATATTACAGTGAAATGGCAACATTTTCTATTCTAACTTTAACTAGGGAGGATACAGAATAGCAGCTATTGATTAAATGAACTTTTAAAATCCAAAATAATTACAATTCTGGGACCTAAGCATATTGTAGGAATTGAACTAGGAACGTTCTGAAGTTGACTTTTATCTCTTTCAAACTTGGAGAACAGAGCAATTCAGAGACTGGAAAAAATATTCATGGTTCTGTTGACACTTTTTAAATAGTCATACATCTTCTTCTTCCCTCACTTTTCCCATCTAAATGGGATTGCTGTTCCGGATCCTGCCTCTCCACTGGCTTCAGTCATATGTATCTTCTTCTTCCAACTCCTTCTCTCTCATCTTTCTCTCTGCTATATCTCCCCATCTCCTCTTCCATCTTCCTATTCCCTGTCTCCCTTGTAATGCCATTCTGGCAACTTCTTTTCCCACATGTTCTTCTGGACTCCTTTGAACATGCCCATACCATGCCAGTTTTTTCTCTTGTACTTTCCTAGATGCCTCCACTACCTTCACCAGTCCTCTTTACCCATCTTTGTCATGCCACACATCAATCAGAGCATTGTCATCTCTGTCATGTTCAGTATCCTTTCTTGAGTTTTCTTCAGGGGCCATGTCTCCGGTCCATAAAATAGCGCTGGATGCACACGTGTCTTTAAATAGTCATACATACGCCATCAAATTATAAACTAGTGAGCTTAATATTGGCCCTGGGAAAAAATGTAAAGGCTGGTAGTATAAAGTTGATCAAAACTGTTTTTTTAAAGCATGCGCATGTGTGCGCGCGTATGTATGTGTGCATGTGCGTTCATATGGGCGCACACAGTTCCACAAAGACACTCGAGATCTTTTTTTTTTTTTGGTATTGCAGGTTTGGTTGGAGATTTCTGTGACAAAATATAGTTAGACTTCCATAAGGTTTTTACTTAGTTCAACATGACAATGTTGTAAAAAAGGAGATGCTATGTAAAATCAACACAGTTAGCTATTTTTTAAATCCATTTACCATAGGCTGATCTCAACAAGTAACTTAAAATGAAAGACTGTCATCTACTGGGGATGTTTTGAAAAGCTTTCCATGGGGATCGCTTCTTGATCTAGTATTGTTCAACATCTTTATCAGTGATCTGGAAGAAAACCTTGGGTAAAACTTAGTGGTAAATGATAATGGAGACAGGTCATTTATACAGATTGATCCAGAGCGCTTGTAAAGTAGGATCATTTGAACAATCATGTTTTAATTGGATCAGATGTATAGGAGGAAAACAATAGTTCCCCCTTCCAAGATAGGGTACTATATCCTGGATTGCAGTTACTGAAAAAAGATTTGTGGGGGATGAAGTTTTATAGTTGGTAGGGTCGGAAGGGATCTGAGCAGATCATCAAGTCCCAACCCCCTGCCATGGGCAGGAAAGGATGCTGGGGTCAAACAACCCTGGCAAGGTGATTATCTAGCCTCCTTTTGAAGACCCCCAGGGTAGGAGCGAGCACCACTTTCCTTGGAAGTTGGTTCCAGATCCTAGCTGCCCTGACTGTGAAGTAGTGCCTCCTGATATCTAGCCTGAATCTACTCTCTGTCAGCTTGTGGCCATTATTCCTTGTTACTCCTAGTAGTGCTCGGGGGAACAGGGACTCTCTCATTGCCTGCTGGTTTCCCTTGGCCAGTTTTTTGATGGCCACCAGATCCCCTCTCAGCCTTCTCTTGTGGAGGCTGAACAGGTTCAAGTCTCGTAGCCTCTCCTCGTAGGGCCTGCCCTGCTGCCCCCTGACCATGGGAGTGGCCCTTCTCTGGACCCTCTCAATGTTGTCCACATCGCTCCTGAAGTGCAGTGCCCAGAACTGGACACAGTACTCCAACGGCAGCCTGACCAATGTCATATAGTATGGATCATGGACACCTATTGTGCTCCTGTATAAAATGTGAAATCATAGAAAATGAGGGTTGGAAGGGACCTCAAGAAGTCATCTAGCCCAACCCCCTGCCCAAAGCAGGACCATCCACAGCTAGATCATTGCAGCCAGGGCTTTGTTGAGCTGGGCCTTATCCTCCAAGGATGGAGATTCCACCAACTCTCTAGGTAACCCATTCCCACGCTTTACCACCCTCCTAGTGAGAAACTTTTTCCTAATATCCAACCTAAACTTCCCTTGCTGCAACTTGAGACCATTGCTCCTTGTTCTGCCATCTGCCACCACTGAAACCAGTCTAGCTTCAGGTAGCTAAAGGCTGCTATCAAATCCCCCTCAGTCTTCTCTTCTGCAAACTAAATAAACCCAGTTCCCTCAGCCTCTCCTCATCAGTCATGTGCCTCAGCCCTCTCGCCATATTTGTTACCCTCTGCTGGACTCTCCAGCTTGTCCACATCCTGCTTGTGGTGAGGGGTCCCAAACTGAACACAGTACTCCAGATATGGCCTCACCAGTGCACAATAGAGGAAAATAATTACTTCCCTCCACCTGCTGGCAATGCTTCTACCAATGCAGTCCAGTATGCTGCTAGCCTTCTTGGCAACATGGGCACGCTGCTGACTCTCATCCAACTTATTGTCCACTCTAACCCCCAGCACCTTTTTTACAGAGCTGCTGCTTAGCCAGTTGGTCCCAAGCCTGTAGCAGCGCATGGCGTTCTTCGGTCCTAAGTGCAGGACTTTGTACTTGTCCTTATTGAACCCCATGAGATTTTTGGCCTTTGGCCATAAATCAATCCTTTGATGTATAAGAAGGACTACCAAGAAATGTGTGGGTTTGTTCTGGAGCCATGGAATGTGGAGACCTTGGGTTGCCAACTCCACAGCATTTCACAAGCAAGCAATAGAGGTATGAAGTTTCTCAAATCAAAAGTAACAAAAACTGAATGAAGTATTGGGCACCATAAATAGGAGGTGTCACTACAGTTACCCCTATAAGATAGGCTGACATCCTGAAGCTGATGTTATATGGGGGATAAGACTACCAGTGTGCCTGTACAAAACTGAGTGACTGACTCTCTTCATATCTATTTGCTTCCTTTCCCTTTTAACACCATAAGCTCTCTTCAGCCATACTAATGCAAAGAAAACATTACACGGTGCTTTTCAGAGTGTGAAATCCCTTTGTACGTTAAACAGGGAGGTGTCAAAGCTTTTATCATCTTTCAACACAAGTGGCAGAAAGACCCTGTATCTCAGGTGAAATGTTATTGCAAACAAGTAGTAACACTAATGCTTTCTTCCCAAAGTCAGCTTGAGACTGCTGTAAAAAGGGCTTTTCTGGCATATAAGGGCTATGCCATAAGTAACATGCTAAGACTGTGTACAGTACAACCCCAATTAGCCAGATGTCATGGGGACACTGATTAAGACTGGGTAATCAAGGTCCAAGATGACTATAGTGTTTGCCAATTAAATGAAGAATTTCCAGTGGGAGATGCCACCTTATTTTGTGGAAAAGAAATTCTGACTAATCAAGATGGTATGGAGCTATTGGTGGCATGAAAGGCACTCTTGCCCAGCATTCTATCCCCTTTAGAGACCCACATGCATGCACCTTTAAAAAGGAACCTTATATACACACTTTGTCTTTGCTCGAGAGAATGAGGGGAAAAGCCTTTTGCAAGGGATTGGAGTGATACTAAAGCAAGTGCACAGCATTTAGCCAGGGTCCTGAGCTGGTGGAAATCGGTAGACTTCTGTGAACTACAGCTGAGCTCTGTCACTGTGTTGCAGCTGCAAATCCAGTGTCTAGTGTCTGGGTCACGTATGGCAGCAACAGTATAATAAGGGGTATATGTTTGTTTTGAGTATCTATGTTCTCTAGGAAGATCATGAAGATCATAGAAGAACTGGGCATGCAAATGTCTTCCCTGCTTAGACAGAAGCTTCAATATTGAGGCAGAAGTGACTGGCGACTCAGAAGCCGATCAGGTTCTTGCGCCTCCCGAAAAGTTGTAATGCTTGCTTTAGTATCACTCCATTCCCCCTCATTCTCTTCAGTAAAGAGAAAGTGTGTACAGTTTAATAAAGATCCTTTTATAGGTGTGTGTGTATGTGTTTTCAAGGGGGGATAGGGTGCTGGGAAAAATATGCCACTAGTGACTCCACCACCATCCTGATTATCTACAACTTCTTTTCAGCAAGATTGGTAGACAACTCTATCTCACTGGTTTATGCAGCACTGCGGCATGAAGTTTCCCTGAATAAATAAAGGCCCTAAACTGACACGGTCAGCTGACCTTAACACACCATAAATGCAACCTGCTTGTGCACTGTGCTTAAGTATACAGAAAGCAGCATTTCTTTAAACAAAATTGTTCCAGCAAACCTGCATTTTCAGTACATGCTAATTTCAGTCCTTTGCAGTCAGGGGGCTGGATTATATAATGGGCTCAAGGCCAGGTTACCACTGGTCAAAATTTACAACTGAAGCCAGATTTGTCAAGTCCTTAGTCCCCAAAATGCCAGTTCTGAAAAGTAATCCTGAGTTCCCTTTCTTTTGTACTTTTAATATCCAGAGGCTGATGGAGGTTATCTACTATGAATTTCCTTTATGTAACTCTAGAGTGCTCCACCCAGTCAGTATGAAGCCCAGCCACTTGTGACTATGGATGCCATAAAGGCACTGTGTCTTGATTTGAAGTCATTAGCAAATGGAGAACATGTTATTATTGTCAGTATTTATACTGGAGATATTTTTCAAAGTGCATTTCCTATGGCTTTCTTTCTGAGACCCTTGTTCAGAATAGTTCCATTGCACAGCTTGTATCATTAGGACCTTTTAGGATAGGGGTGAGCAAAACATGCCCCACGGGCTGAATCTGGCCCACCAGACCCTTCTATCTGGCCTGTGGAGCCCCTCTAAAATTTTAAAAATTATTATCTGCTGGTGGCTGCCTGTCTCAAAACTGATGAGGCTCCAGTGGCAGGAGGAGACAGCATCAGCGGCAAGGAGTGCCCAGCCCCTTCCCACCCCCGGCTCCCAAGTGGAAGCTTCTGCCTAGCAGAGGCTTCTGGCCTGGGACCCTGTGGCTGTTCTGCCATGTGGAGGCATGGAGCTAGCCCAGCCTGATGGTGTGGGACTTCCCATTGCTCCTGGCACTCTAATGTGCCACCAGTCTGGGCTGGGTCTGTGCCATGCCTCATGGGTCCCAGCCATGCAGCCAGAAACCACGTGCTGTTGGAGCCAGGCTGACCCATCCTGGCAGCATGCGGTTCCTGGCTTCCTGGCTGGGACTGCAGGATGCAGCAGGAGCCAGCTGGGAACTGTGGGGGCCGAGCTGGCTCCTGCTGCATTCTGCAGTCCCAGCCATGGAGCTGGGAACCGCGGGGGCCAGGCTGGCACCAGCAGTACACGGTTCCCAGTTGCATGCCCAGACTGTAGGAGCCAGCCCAGTCCACCCTGCTTGGTTCCTGGCTGGCTCCTGCTGAGTCCCGCAGTCCTGGCCATGCAGCTGGGAACCTCACGTCACAGCTGGGACAAGCTCAGCCAGGCTGGCTTCATGCTGTGCTGTGCAGGTCCTGGCCTTGCAGCTCGGATCTACATGGCACAGCATGGAGCTAGCCCGACCTGGCCCATTCCCTCCTGGCAGCACACGGTTCAGGCTGCAAGGCTGGGACCCACACAACACAGCATGGACCCAGCCCAGTCCGCTTGTCCCAACTGTAGTGTGCAGTTCCTGGCTGCAAGGCTGGAACCCACATGGCACATCACAGAGAGACTGGGCCAGGCCAGGCTGGCTCTGTGCTGCACTGTCTGGCTCCCAGACTCGTTGAGCCAGGCCAGGCCAGCTGGCCCCGTGTTGTGCCCTATGGGTCCCAGCCTTGCAGCCAGGACAGGATGGGGGGGGCCGGCTCCCCCCCCCCCCCCATACCCCCAACAGACACCCACACACTTCCACCCACCATCCCTACCATACTCACACCCACATCCTCCCATACCCACACCCCTCCACACCCACTCTTCCCCCCCCCTCACCATACCCATATCGTACATACACACCCTAACACCCAATCCCCAATCACACAGCCACCACATACTATGCAAGCATACATAAATCAGGACAAAATATTTTTAAAATAAAATTAAAATCAGTTATAGTAGATGTTTGATTTTATTAGTATATATTTTTATTTCTAGTTTCAAGATGGCAAACCTGCCCCCCTTCCCAAAAGGAGTACTTCTAGGGCAAGAGGAGGGACTTCTGGTGGCAAAGGTCAGGGATTAGGGGCAGGACTTTTAGTCCCAAGATGGTGACCAAGGAGCAGGGCAGCTGTCAGGGGGCAGCGCTACCTATGCGACCCTCAACGACTTACCAAAGCTCGTTAAGCTGAAATAATTGCCCACCCATGTTTTAGGATCCATTTTGCGTGATTGTGACTTCTCTGGAAAGTTTGGCATTGAGTTCAGTGGGGCTAGATTGTAAACTAAACTCAATATGTTAATGCACATTTTCTCCAGCCTGTCTTACTGTGCACAGACAGCCTTAATAATACTTTGATCAAGAATGAGAATGAAAATGCACGTGTGTCTGCACAGAATGCAAAATCTATTGTTTATTTGTTGGCAAGTGCACTAAAATTTCATTGGCTTTTTTAAACTTAAAAATAGTTTGCTTCCAAGAAATAGAAGCATTTTGCATGAAGCCACAGAATATCAACCCTTTATTTCAATTTGCAAGTTTATTAGTCCAAAACTTATAATAAAATATTCATATTAAGAGACAGCTGGAAATCCTACATTTGCTCTGTGGCCTAGGTAGCCACACTGAAGCATTTCTTTCTGTTGGCTCTGCTTTTCATTCTTGCTGTGGTTAAAGATCTTTCCTAAAATCCAGCTCATTTAAAGCTTGCCTGCCTCTGGGTTAGCCGCAGAAAGGAATGGTAATGTTGCCTTTGCTCCAAGCACACATGAAATACTAGAATAACGAGGGGCGCCGGGTTCTGGCAGTCTGTTGCTCAGGCTGGTCTCTGGTTTGGGTTTGTTGTGATCTTTATTGTAAGTAGTCAAACAGTGAACTTGTGGGCATGCTTCTGCTCTGTGGTGCTGTAATGGCAGTATAACTCCACTGAATCTACTGCTAGACTGGAGAAAGGCATGGAGGAGCAGGCCCAGTCCTATGCTTTGTGCTTGGAATGACAAGAACCATGAAAATGACCCTAGCATGCTTTTGTTTTACTGGAGTTTAGAACAGTGAAATGTTATCGCTGCTTGTACGTGAAGTTTATAAAACCAGTTCGGGAATATGTAAGGAAATAAGGGAGCCATCATGGAAGTGCTGCTGGTTTCAATTAGGCTTTGCAGAAGAGAAAAACAATAAGCTAAGCACCAAGTGCTCTTCAATAATGCTAGGATTAAGATTGTCAGGTTTGACCTAGAAACCACTACACAAAGCCCAAGCAAAAGTCTCTGTTATGTAACTAATGCCCATCTGCAATGATAAGGAGGAGACAGTCTTAGATAAAGGAGGCTTGAAAACAAAAGCAGAATCAGTGGACTAGGGCAAAGAGCTGATTTAAATATTAAGATTCACACCCCTAGGTGGGGAGAAAGTATGCTAATGAAACATACATGTATGGAAATGAGATACATAGCTAAAACACAGGTATAGAGACATGCTCAGTAAAGAACTCCTTGCGTCACTCCCTTATAACCAATTAGCAAACAAGAATGCTTATGAAGGTCCAATACTCCTGTATAAAAGATGCTCATAATTAAGAATCTGTGTGCTTGTTACGTGAAATTATTCCGCTTGCACCTTGTATTGCTAGCAATAAATCTTTATACTTTCACCCCTGGTATCTTTATTGGCTTTTGCATACCGGGCACGATCCCAGACTTGAGCTGGGGCTCAACACAGGGA
>NW_005841941.1:2403018-2408095 GCF_000455745.1 Alligator sinensis
AAAAAAATTGGCCATTTTTCGCACTGTAAATCCAGCAACACTGCTGCCATCTATGGCTGACACACCAGATCTTGTACATGACTGCCTGCAAACATTGGAAGCTGTTTATTCTTCAAGGCCAAATCTGAGAGACAAACAATTGATAAAAGAGTTTCAAGCAAAGAAGGGGGAGCACGGGTGGCTGGTAGCAAGGGATGGCCGCATTATCATCCCAGCTGCCTGGGTTCATGTGGTAGTAAAGAGCACTCATCATGGTACCCACTACGGACCCAGGGCCCTGGTAAGATGGATCAGTTACTATGTAACTAGAGTGGGATTAAGAGAGGCTGCCAAGGAGGTATCAGAGACATGTGAGGTCTGCCAGAGAAATAACCCATAAGGAGGGAGAAGAAAAACTTCAGGACATCAGAGAATAGGCAATGGGCCAGGAGAAGAATAGCAGGTGGATTTTACTGAGTTGCCCCGGCAACAAGAGATAAAATATCTCCTTGTCTTTGTGGACACTTTCTCTAATTGGGTTGAGTGCTTCCCATGTCGGACTGCCCAAGCCCGGGAGGTAGTCAAGACACTCCTACGAGAAATCATACCTCGCTTCGGACTTCCAAAAGGAATAGGGTCAGACAATGGCCCACATTTCATTGCACAAATTACTCAGAAGGTTTCTGAGTTCCTGGGAATCAGCTGGCATTTACACACCCCTTGGAGACCTCAGTCCAGTGGAAAGGTGGAACGTATGAATCAGACCTTAAAAAGACACCTTGCAAAGATTTGCCAAGAAGCTCGACTCAAATGGCCAGAGGCCCTACCCTTGGCCCTGTTACGAGTAAGGGTCGCACCACATTCTAAATTGGGATTAAGCCCGTTTGAAATAATGTATGGTAAGCCTTACCCTCTGAGTCTGCCCATGGGTACTGAACAACAGTTACATGTTTTAGGAGAGGGAATGATTAGAGAATATGTATGGTCCTTGGTTTCTGTTTTGTCTTCCATCCATCAGCAGGTACGGGACGTGCTGCAGACACAGGACCAGTATCCTGCCCTGGGAAATCGATTATTACCTGGGAGTTACGTCCTTGTGAAAGATTGGAACGAGGAACCACTTCGAGCCAGATGGAAAGGCCCATATAGGGTACTTCTAACGACCCCGACGGCCGCAAAGCTCGAAGGAATCAAGACTTGGATACATTCCAGTCGCCTAAAGCCGGTGGCTGGACCAGAACAAGAAGGAATCCCTGCAGACTCCGGGACCGGAGACAGAGAACAGTGGAAGGTGGAGCCAATAAGAGACTTGAAATTCCTATTCAAAAGAAAGGAACTTTGAATAATTTGACAATCTTTGATTAAGTTTTATAAGCCTTATTATGAAATTGTTCAAGGTTTTATTGTGGGGCACCCTGATCTGTCCACTCCTACTTATAGGAGGGGAAACCCTTTTACAACAAAAATTTGACCCTCAGGAAAATGTCTGGATTTATCTGGCCCGGGAAATTTTAAATAGAACGGACTTCTGCTTAGCGGGAGGGATCAATGCTCACCTGGTTTTTACCTCATGCTTAATCGCAGTACCAACCCCTTTAAAAATTTTACAAAATTATACTATGCTGAAGAATGTAGAGAAGAAAAGTACATATCAGAATATATATAAGTGGGGGACTATTGTAAAAGAGAAGAATAGAGACATGTTTTCCGTACGGGTTCAGGCAACAGCTAATGCTTCTGAATGTTTCCTAATAGTTAATTGTACTAATAATTGCTTCAAATTGAACCAAGGTAGAAGAATCCTTGTGTTATAGGGATTATCGCATGTTGCTGTATACAATGTTCACCTGTCGTCTTATCTATCTTCAGACCTAAGGTGAATCAAATGATTTTACAAATGAAGAAAGCTGAGAATACTAGGTTTGTGTTGAAACAAATTGAGTGGAGCAATTATAATAAAAATAATTAAAAATGCTCCAGAGGGGGAAAATGTCAGGTTTGACCTAGAAACCACTACACAAAGCCCAAGCAAAAGTCTCTGTTATGTAACTAATGCCCATCTGCAATGATAAGGAGGAGACAGTCTTAGATAAAGGAGGCTTGAAAACAAAAGCAGAATCAGTGGACTAGGGCAAAGAGCTGATTTAAATATTAAGATTCACACCCCTAGGTGGGGAGAAAGTATGCTAATGAAACATACATGTATGGAAATGAGATACATAGCTAAAACACAGGTATAGAGACATGCTCAGTAAAGAACTCCTTGCGTCACTCCCTTATAACCAATTAGCAAACAAGAATGCTTATGAAGGTCCAATACTCCTGTATAAAAGATGCTTAGAATTAAGAATCTGGGTGCTTGTTACGTGAAATTATTCTGCTTGCACCTTGTATTGCTAGCAATAAATCTTTATACTTTCACCCCTGGTATCTTTATTGGCTTTTGCATACCGGGCACGATCCCAGACTTGAGCTGGGGCTCAACAAGATGACGCTGGTGTAGCCAGAGTTCCTTCTAGGGCACAGAGCAGATTGCAGTAAGAAGAGCAACATGCCAAAATCCCCATTACTATAAGTGATTCCACATAACACTAATCTCCTGACAGCGGAGGGTCAGAGTGCCAGATCCTCAACTGATGTTAGCCTGTTTTAGCACCATGGAAATCAATTAATTGAGTTGCTCTGCTCTGGGCAATGTTAACTGTTAGTCACTGCCCATAGCATGTATACCAGACTGGCTTCAGTTTGCCATTCACCATCTCCCACCTTGATGTCATGATTAGGGGGTGCTCACTTTTCCCAAATGAGTGCCAAATGTATGAGAGCTATGCTGAACGTGCATAAGAAAAAATAGATTTCAGCCGTCTCAAACAGCACATGGAGGAGTAGTCAGAGGGGCTAAAGCTTTCTGCTTGCAATGTCCCAGCTTAATTTGCACACCCTCAAGACTGGGACATGCATGCTGGATTATAAAGTCTCTATCTACTTCTAAAGTCAGAATTAGAGTGACTGTGAGCTTTAGCAAGGAACTCCACAGGCTGCGTTGACCACGAGCTGCAGACTAGCCACCTGCTTTGTGCTATTCTTAACACTCCAGTGTTTCATTTAGTGCCATTCAGAAAAGCAATAGGGTCCAATTTCTCTGCTTCTGAAAGGTGGGTGGCTGATTCTTTTTCATTTCAGTGACCCCAGCTGGGCCCACTACATCTAACAGCAGTGTCTGGCCTACTAACTGAGAGTGGAGACAAACCAGAGCCCTGGGGCAACAATTCATGTCCTGTAGTCTTTTTGATTTACTTGCACTGTTAGGGTTGCTCCCAGGCTTGTCCTCCAGTCCTGCCAGTTATCCATATTATACATCTTAGTTTATCCCCTGGCAACAGTTCAGCCCTCTTACAGTAAGTCTCCTGGGCATCAGGAGATTGAATTTTGCCCCCTACTGCCTCTGCCCCCCCAGAGTGTGTTCAGTGATCACAAAAGTGCTGAAGGTTGTTAACACCAGAAGTCAGCCATGGGCAGGAACAGATCCAGGGGGGAAGGCGGGGGAAGCAGTGGCATGGATTTACCCCCTTCCAGTCAACCACATTGTGGAAGCATCAGCCAAGGACTTTTAAATTCTCAAAGCAATTAAGAATCCCCTTCTCCTCCATGCTTAGCTGTACAGCCCCTCTCCTGTCGCCTCTCATTCCTTCCCCCACCTCATCACAGAACTTGCCTCTAGCTGCCAGAAGGGAAGGGGTGAGTGAGTGGGAACATGAGGGACCTGCCTGCTGCTGCTGTCCCTGAACGATAGCAGAAAGGGAGAGGGTAGCGGAGGGGATGTGCCTTTGAGTACAGAAGGGAAGGGAGGGGGGAGGGAAGATTCTTACTTGCTTGAGGGACTTTTTAAAACTCCCCTACTACTACTATTTACCCAACCTAGTGTCAGGACGGGTGGGAGGGGCAGGGAGCCAGGGTGCAGCAAAGGTCACTGCTCCCACATGCCCCTTTCCAAAATCCAGAATCCACCCATGGTCGCAGGCTCTTCTGCACCCTACTTCCTGTCTCTGCCCATAATTACAACCAAGCACCAATGGGGAGAAAAATACACATGCTATTCCTAGAGGCTTCCACTGAGTTCCCAGTTCCTGTCCTAGGAATCAGTTTGCCCCCTATATATGTCTCCTGTGTTTCCCATGTGTAATGACATCTAAAGGCCTTCCTGACTGCTTGAGCTGACAGAAGAATTGAAATATTTTGTTGTTTTAATTGCAGTCGCATCAAACACTGCTGGAAAGCACCATCTTGCCTCCTATTTTCCTATTTACTGTTGTAATTCTGGAGATGTTTGCTGTCCATAGAAATGTCTAATCCTTTCTGGAATCCTTCTAAGCACTTGGCATCAATGATCCCTTAGGGACGTGAATTGTATGGTCTGTGCTGTTTGCAACAGCATCTCCTTTGATCATTAACAAATATGCCTCGCTCCAGTTTCACTGAACGTTCTTTTATATGATGGGGCAGACTGAAGTTCATGATCTATCTTCTCTTGACTATCGGCTGTTTTGTAGTTTTGTATACAGTTGAATCATGTCTTCTGTTTTTCCCCCCCTCTCTTCCCAGGTGAGCAATTTCATCATTCCAATGTCTCTTCTCATTGGAGACAAGAATGATTTCATAGATTTCATAGACATTAGGGCTGGAAGGGACCTCGGAAGATCATCGAGTTCAGCCCCTGCCCAAAGGGCAGGAAGTCAGCTGGGGTCATAGGATCCCAGCAAGATAAGCATCCAGTTTGCTCTTGAAGGTGTTCAATGAAGGCGCTTGAACCACCTCCGGTGGCAGGCTGTTCCAGACCTTGGGGGCTCAGACAGTAAAGAAATTCTTCCTTATGTCCAGCCTGAAACGGTCTTGTAGTAGTTTATGACCGTTCGACCTAGTCGTCATCCCCTGGGGCGCTCTGGTGAACAAACGTTCCCCCAGATGCTGGTGGTCACCCCTGATAAACTTATAGGTAGCCATCAGATCACCCCTGAGCCTGCGCTTTTCCAGGCTAAAGAGCCCCAGGGCTCTCAGCCTGTCATCGTAGGGTCTGCTTCCCTGACCTCTGATCATGCCT
>NW_005841941.1:2408260-2422454 GCF_000455745.1 Alligator sinensis
CAGTTTTTTGGTCGTTTTATTAGCCACAGCATCGTACTGCCAGCTCATGTTCATCTTGTGGTCAATGATGACCCCCAAGTCTCTTTCTTGCATAGTGCTAGCCAGCATAGCACTTCTTCTGGTGTGGATGCTTTGCCCCAAAGTTTGGTGTCATCGGCGAACTTGGCCAGTCCGCTTCTGACTCCAGTGTCCACATCATTAATGAAGATGTTGAACAGTATGGGTCCAAGGACAGAGCCTTGGGGGACCCCACTGGTCACAGGACACCATGATGAGTGACTTCCATCAATTACTACCCTCTGGGTCTGACCACGGAGCCAATTTTCCAGCCAGTGGATCGTGGAGGACCCAAGGCGACAATTGGCCAGTTTCATCAAGAGGCAATCATGGGATACCAGATCGAAGGCTTTTTTGAAGTCAAGATATATGACATCAATCTCTTCTCCCTTGTCCAGGTGATAGGTCACCTGGTCGTAGAAGGAAATGAGATTGGTCAAGCAAGACCTACCCGCAACAAACCCGTGCTGGCTATCCCTTAAGATGTTGGCGTCGCCCGGTCCATTAAGGATGGCCTCTTTAATAAACTTTTCTAAGATCTTCCCCGGGATAGAAGTCAGGCTAATGGGCCTATACTTAGCCAGATCCACTTTTCTCCCTTTCTTGAAGATAGGCACCACATTGGCCTTCTTCCAGTCTTCGGGCACTACACCAGAGCACCAAGAGTTTTCAAAGATCCATGCTAGAGGCTGGGCTATGATGCTCACCAGCTCCTTGAGTACCCTGGGGTGAAGATTGTCAGGGCCAGCTGACTTGAAGGTATCCAGCTTCTCAAGATGTTCCTTCACGAAGTCAGCATTAATGGAGGGCAGGGGATCACCCTCACCCGGACTTCCCTGTCCCATAGCGGGCATGGGCGTCTCATGGGACTGATGAAAGACCGACGCAAAGTACCTATTTAATAGGTTGGCTTTTGATATGATTAGTGCCTTGGAAAAATCTCCAGTCTATATGGTCCCTCCAATTCTGCTAACCCAAATGGAATGGAATATTCCACCCAGATGAAGGTGTATCATTGCTTTTTTTATACATTAGTATACTTGTTCCATAAACCATATCCAGTCATACTTCTGTAGTCCTGGTCCCTGTAACTTAGCCTTTAAAACTATCCGTCATGGCATCAAATTGTCCAGCACTGCTGTGAACAAAAGCTGCTTTCTCCCTTTTCTTTTTGAGGTCTCTTGAACAACAGCTGTCATTTTAACAGGTCAGCTTGATGCAAGCTTCTGTATTTTCCCCCTACCCCCACGTTTCCTCCATTTCAATGAATCTCCAAGGAGTCTGGATCTTACATAATTTATTCTCTAGCCTTGTGCCAGATGCCAGCTTGCTGCTGCTCTTCTTTCCAACAGCCTTATGGTAACTGGTGAAGAGGCATTAGGCTACCCTACGATTTGGTAAAACTGTGATTAAAAACAAATTGCCATTTAGACCCTGGATTAATCACAGCTTTCATGAAGTACAGCCTGAAAGAGGGACATGCCCTCAACTGGTGTAAATTTGCCTAGGTTTGACTTGAGTGAAGCTGTTCAAACATATAATAGCTGAATTAATATTGCTGTTGGAAAAGCAGCATTGTCACTGATGTCTTTCTGTCTGTATTCTTGAGGGAAGACATTAATCAGAACCTTTAATAAAGAAGTATCTTTTATTTTACACTGGTAAAAATAATGTTGCTTGTAGGCAAAAATGGTTCATCATAATTCTGTGTTCAGAATCAAAGAGAAGCCTTTTGGGACACTTAACTCTTAGGGGACCATAATTCACCCTTCCTGTCTTTGTTGAAGTAGGAGATGAGATCACAAGGAGCCTGCTTCTTCCTCAGAGGTCCTGCACAGGGACAGTTAGGGCTGCCCGAGAGCCTCTGGCTGGTGCTGCTTGGGTAGTGTCCTATTTTACCCAAATTTATCATACTGCTCTTGCATGCAGTTTTGAAAATGGGGTGTATTATCTCTAGACAGGTGGTGCCCAGGGAAAGCTGTAGGGATAGGGGTGAGGCTGGAGGGAAGTGCAGTTGGATGTGAGGGTGGGCCTGATACTGAATGAAGATCAACCATGGTGGAGGCATCCTAGCTTGCTAGTGCCACTACAGAGTCTTTTTGCAGAAGCAGCACTGTCTTGCTTCCTGGCCTAGTTCTGTTTCAGCTGCAGTAGAATTGCAGCTGCTACTCAGATGACCCTAATATCACAAGTTATAATGTCATAAATTCATAGATTCAAGGGTCGGAAGGGACCTCAGTGGGCCATCTAGTCTGACCCCTTGCCCCTGGTAGGCAAGAAAAGGGTCACCAAACCTGGGATCATGTGATCCCAGCCAGGTGCCTGTCCAGTCTCCTCTTGAAGATCCCCAAGGATGGGGCGAGCACCACTCTCCAATAGCTTATGGCTGTTGTTCCTTGTTATTCCAGGGGGTGCCCTGGTAAGCGGATCATTGCCTACTTTGTGTTGCTCACTCCTTATGAATTTGTATGCCGCCACAAGGTCCCCTCTCAACTTTCTCTTGGAGAAGCTGAAAAGGTTAAGGTCCCTTAGCCTCTCCTCATAAGGCCTTCCCTGCAGGCCTCCAATCAGGCACGTGACTCTTCTTTGGACCCTCTTCACATTGACGACTCATGTTCATCCTGGAGCCAACAGTGACTCCAAGATCTTTTTCTGCCTCAGTGGAGCTGAGAAGGTCCCCCCCCAGCCTATAGGTATGATGGCAGTTTTTCCTCACTAGGTGCAGCACCTTGCACTTGTCCTTATTGAATTGCATCCTGTTGTTCTCTGTCCACTTCCCCAACCTGTCGAGGTCAGCCTGGATCTGGTTCCTCCTCTCCTGGGTGTTAGCTTCATCTCATATTTTAGTGTCATCCATGAATTTGGACAGGGTACTTTCCACCCCCTTGTCCAGATCAGGTGTTCAACAGCACCGGCCCCAGAACTGAGCCCTGAGGGACTCCACTGCCCACATTTTTCCAGGCTGACACCGCCCCATCCACCACCCCCCTCTGAGTGTGACCCCTGAGCCAGTTTGCTACCCAGTCTACCATATAATCATCCATGGCAAATCTCTTCAGTTTATTAATAAGGATGCTACAGGATACCGTGTCAAAGGCCTTTTTGAAGTCCAGATAGATAACATCCACCTCATCTCCTGCATCTAAACATTTGGTGGCCTTGTTGTAAAAAGAAACTAGGTTAGTCAGGTAGGACCTGCCTGCTATAAACCCATGTTGGTTGCCCCTCCGCATCACATTCGCCAGCAGGCTCCCACAGATGTGTTCCTTGATACTTTTTTCTAGGATTTTCCCCGAGATAGAGGTAAGGCTGACCGGCCTATAGTTCCCCGGATCCTCCTTCCTCCTCTTCTTAAATATTGGGATGACATTGGCCCTCTTCCAATCCTCTGGGATCTGACCCAAGCACCATGAGTGCTCATATATCCTTGCTAGTGATTCGGCTATGACACTCGCTGATTCCTTCATTAGCCATGGGTGAAGTCATCCCCTGTGGCCAACACCAAGTTGTTACCCCTGGTGGGACTCCTTACCTCCTGTGTTAGGTGGAGGTCCTGAATGCAAGTTAAGAACCTGCATGAGCGGTTAGATCTAGATGACTGTTCATCCCAGCATGTCTGGTTAGTTAAGGTCCCGCATGACTACCATGTCTCTAGACTAAACAGCCTTTGACAGCTGCCTGGAAAATTCCCCATCTAGCTCATCCTCCTGGTGTGGAGGCCTGTAGTGGACCTCCGCCACCAGGTCCCTTTTCCCCTGACCCCCTTGGATGCTAACCCACAGAGTCTCTGTTTGTCCATCCTCTGATCCCATTTTGATTAGGGAAGATGTGTACCGTTCTTTGTCATAGAGAGCAACACCCCCTCCTTTTTTCCCTTCTCTCTCTCTCCTATACAACCTATAGCCCTCTATTCCTACCACCCAGTCATGAGTAGAGTCCCACCAGGTTTCCGTTAGACCCACTAGGTCAAAGTTATTGCTCGCAAGCAAGAGTTTTAGATCCTCTTGCTTGCATTTGTATCTATACATTTAATTTCCCTGGTGGCTACCCCTAGATCTCCCCTATACTCCTGTCTAATAGGTTTTTTGATACTTACCTGGGCTGATCTTGTGGTATCTCATGGCTTAGTGTTCCGTGGATCCATCTGTCCTTGTCCTCCTCTTCCCCCGATGAAACTTAGTTTAAAGCCCCCCGGAGGAGATCAGCCAATCTGAAAGAATACACACTTATCTTTGGGGGAGAGATGTAGCCCATCCCACCTGAGCATGTTTCTTGTTCAGAAGTATGGGCCGTGGTCCAAAAAGCTGAAGCCCAGTAAATGTCTATTTACAGCTCTTTGCTTTGCTTCTTTATTTCAGAGGTGCTTATAGGCAATCGTACGGGGGATCTGTTTTTTTTTCTCTCTCCTACTGTTAACAGCTGACATAATACCAAACACTCCAGTGAAGATGAAGGTGGGGGGAGAGAGGGGGCAGAAATCATAACAGCGTCATTGTGCAGGTTAGCTGAAGCTGTCAATATCCATTATGACTGAGGAATGGGATGATCTTTGTAACAGCTGAATTGTTTCGATGTTATAGAGGCATTCATTCAAGAAAGCCTTTGAAACAACCATAAGCAAAGGGAGATGAGGCAAAACACCAGAAAAACGCTGCTGCTGATTTATTTCTCTAAGAGAATCCAGAGCCTGCAGTCAGAAGCCAAGCTTGAAAAGCCTAGGTCCGGAGGTCTGAATGCATATGCTGGCTAAAAACAGCACCCAAGGGTTTTGTTGAGAGATGCACCTGTTTACCCCTGTACTGTACTCAGGGGATTGGGTCTGTCTGTCTTTCCATAGTATACAGGCACTTCATATTATGAGGTTTATAACTACAGAATAAATGTTACTATGTACCTCAGGGCTTCTTCCAGATACCTTCTAAAAAGACAGTTGAGGCCAGACCCCACAATGAAGTCCTTGGTGCCCCAGGAGCTGATTCACATTCAGTCCCCATTGCTCAGTCCCTATAATGTCTCTGCATACCTGTGGTCAGAAGCTCATAGACTGAGCCAGATAAAATCTTCCCCTATTAATGTGAGCAAGCCTAACCAGCATGGCTCAACACACCCTATGACTGTATTTTGGCTGAAAGGGTAATCAAAAGTTACCCTTCCTGTATGATTAGTGGGTAACTGGTCAGTATCTCTTGCTCTGAGTTGAAGGTTTATCATAGCCAGAGCCTCAGTTGTGTAACACTGGGCAATGGACTTCCAACACATGGAAAACACAATGAAAGAGGGTTTGTACTTTCAAAGAAAGAAGTTAGCTGCTGGTTGCATGAGTTCTGCATGGGTCTCTGCACAATGCCAGCTAAGACTACTGTGGTTGGATTGCTGAATTTGGGTTTGAGATCCAACGAGACATGGGACAGTGCAAGCAAAATGAGATTTTGTCATTCTGTCTTAAAAACCCAGCCCTGACAGAGAGATAGGAGATGCCATAGGGCTAACGTCGGCAGTGCATGAGCACGACCTTCTTGCTAGAGGCTTTGGCAAAGTAAAAGACAATGCAGATTGGTATTGGTCAGGGCAAAGTGTCTTTTCACAGAAGCCAGGTAGTGCTTTCTTTTGCAGATGGAAATAGTCCTGCTTGGGCACAATTACCAGACACTGGTAATTCATCACAAACTGATGACAAACTGAGCATGGAGCACTGGAGCTGGGATGTGGTGGGAGGGAGAGGAGAACATTTCCCGGTTGGTAGGTGGAGATGCTGAGGCCAAAGACTACTATCCAAGGTACTGCAGGGGTGGGCATTTTACTTTCTCTCCCTTTAAAGGTATGGCCAATTCAGTGTTGCTGTGTTTTCTCAGGTTAATGCTGTGTTCCCACCCCCCTTTCCACCAGTACAGTTTTTCTCTCTTTCATATAGAAATTTGCTGTATGTAACCATTAAGGCAACACTCCAGGAGGGTGGTTAATATTTTCAAAAAATTCCAGGAAGCTTGTGGTGGTGCTGTTTAATTCTCAGATGAACACCTCGCTCTCTGAACCTGGCTTTTTTGCTGCCAGTAATACTTGGCAGAAAGGTTGCAACTCTACACCACCCTACTCCATCATGCATTTTACTTGTTATGCACATTAAGATACTGTCTATAATTACACAGTCCCATAGCACTTCTTCCACATGACCCCTGCTGCAAATGGGTGGTTCTAATGTAATAAGTAGCTACTTGTTTCAGATCAAAGGGTGATTTGGCCAAAAGATGCTAAGCATTCAAAGAAATGGCCTTAAAGTAACAGAGATTTACCATACCTGGGTATTGTCTTACCTGCTCCTAATATTTCCCCTCAAGCTTCCTTCCTGTAGACCCCTGCCTCTGTCAGTCTGTCAGCCTGAAACAGCTGACAACCTTTTCTCAAGCTTTCTTTCTGGTATGTAGATCTTGTAGCAGATTGGTATCTTTTGATTTCCAGATTCTCTGCTTTGGCAAACTAGCTGTCACCAAGGCTGTCTGGGGAATTGCCTCTTCATAGCTTTAAACTTGGTTGTTGTGCTTGTTTGCTGGAATCCTTCTTTATCTAGGTCATTGTTCAATTGTTTCTTGCTTGCTTAGCAGCCTTGCTTAGCTTGCTTAGGCAATCTCCCATCACACACACATACACACACACACACACACACTCTTCATATAAAGTGATATAGATATTGCTAATTCCCAACATTCATGAACAGTTTTTTTCAATTCATACAAAGCCTCTTGTTCATCACGAGGTTAGATCCAAGTAAAGAATTCTGTATTTACAGATACTTTCATTTTATGAGAACTCATACTGCCAGCTCATAATGCATCTCTCTGTCCTGCCATGCTAATGGCCATAGCTTTGTGCTATGCAAGTGACCCTGGTGAGGTGCACAGACAAGGGTAAGGGGTGCAAGTATGAACCTATGCAGAACAGGCTAGAATTTACCTGGTGTATGTGGTTTTTCTCACCAGCCTAGCAGCATATATTAAAAGTGAAAGGGAGTGCTTTGGGCTGCTCAACAGTGACCCCCTGACAGTGGAGCAGCCTTGCTGGCAGACTACAAAGGATTACAATTCTTATCTTTGATATAGAGGCTTGTGGGTGCAGTGAGGGACTTAAAAAGGAAGGGTGGGTGCAGGTTTGGCACGGATGTAGAAGGCTGTTCCTCCTCCTCTCCCATCTACATTTAATAGAGAGAGAGAAAAGCACATTTCACATGGAGAGTCACAAAGAGCACCAGTATCCTAAGCAGGCTTTTTTTAGCTGTTGAAGTCAGCTAGTGTCTGCAGGCCAATGGCAGTGATCTGGAACTGAGGACATGTCCTTAAGTCACCCCGCTGTGCTTGCAGTATTGCAGCACAGAGGAGCGCTCTGTGGGAGACCCTTCAGACAATGGGTGATCACACAGCCTGCCATGCACACGTCACAGTGAGCACAACTGATGCCAATGAGCGTTGTCAGCGGACTTCTTCCCCATGTTGTTAGCCATGGATTGATTTTAACAGCTATTATAACTCCACGACCGGTAACCTCAACTCTCAATTCCTGCATTTTGAGTTAATTAATGGATTTAGCACACATCTTCTTTCTACATAGCTTTAGTTTGGTGCATCTGTGGACTTTTTCTGGTGGCGATGGGGGGATGACATGATTGTCTCTGCTCAATTCTCCCCATTTAGACCATCCTCCCCAGTCCTGGACAGAAGCAGGCAGAAAGGAAAGGGAAATGCTGATCACAATCTACTCTGCCTGTAGTGAGGAGAAGCCTCTCACCTCCACTAGAAGTGATAAAACCCGTTGTAAGCTGAGGCTAGCGCTTCAGTGTGCAGTGAAGTGGCAGAGAACACCAGTCCCCAGATAGCAGCTGCGGAGACAGAAAGCAGATGTCTCTGATGGCACTAAGCTAAGCGGTAAAGGTCAGGGTAAATATTTTTGTAAAAACTCAGCCTGATGTTTGCCTACAACATTGAAGCGACTCATCCATTATACATAGAGTTTTTGAATCCCAGGCAATAGAGCAGAACAGATCTTTATTGTTCATACATTAAATAGAAATGAACAAAGGGCTAGAAATGTGGCACTCATTCACTAGCCTTCTTCACTCGTGATTCCACACCTAGTCGTTTTTGAGTACAGTTGGAGTCCACTTGTGTACCCCAGAAGCTCCCCATGATGGGCAGGAGGAGTTGCAGATTAACACTTCTCTTCATTTTGTGGCATAAAAACCTGGCTGTTTTTATTTTGTGCCATACCTTAGGAGCAGCAGCTGAAATCATGGGCAACAGAAAGTTATTGGTCTGCACCAGGACTTGGAAACATTTCAAAGCCAGAAACAAAGCAGTGCAATCCCTGTTTTTCCAAACATGGGATGTCAGTTTAGTAGTCATAGGTTTTATGGAGTCCATCAGAGCAGATCCAGGGAGGTGCAGTGGCATAGCTGCACCCCCTTTCCACAGTGTAGCTCACTGGCCGGTGGCTTCAGGTTCCTACAGATGCAGATGCCTGGGTCCAACACAGAGTCAGAGGTGCAGCTGGAGTCCAAGGCTGGCAGATGACACCTGGGGGAACCAAGCAGGGAGCAGATGAGGAAGGTGGGGGGCGACTTGCCTACTGCTGCTGCTGCCCCCAGCTGACTGGGGCAGGGGAAGCCCCAGGGCCACTCCTGCCGTGCTCCATCGGGGGGCTGCCAGGAGTGGCTGCACAAGGTGCTGGGCTCCGTGGCAGCAGGTGGGTCCCTGCTCCCTAGCTCTCCTCCCCTGGGTTTTCTCCACTGCCCCATGTACACCAGCTGTGGTGAGCAGCTACACAGGGTGCTGGGCTTATCTGGGGTTGCTGATAGCAGTAATCAGCCCCCCTTCCAGCTGGGGGCACTTGGGGGGAGCAGGCAGGGTGAAAATGCTGTAAGTAGGGACCCACCTACTGTTATCACTATCCCCAACCAAGCTCAGCTCCCTGTGCAGCCACTCAGTGAAGCCCCTGGGTGAAGCAGAGCAGGAGTGTCCTTTGGGTTTTCCCCTGACCTCAGGGGACAGCAGTGGTGGTGGTGGTGGATGGGTCCCCCATCCTGTGTCCAGAGGCAAAATCTACTGGAGAGGGAGAGGGTAAGTAAGGGAATGCCCAGAAGGGGGAAGGGGAAAATCTTACCTCCTTCAAGCACTCAAAGCATGGGCAGCTGCAACCATGGTGCAGTCTGCCAGAGGTGGAGGAGGGGTGGAAGGTGGGGGTGCTGTGTTCACTCCTGCTGCGCTGGTCCTATCTCCTGCATCCCACTCTTTTGAAATCCTAGGTTTATTCATGCTGTCCATGGATCACCACATGCCATTTGAATTCCCACTCTTCACAAAAAAGATGGGCTTTGCCAGTCCTAATGATCCAGGTGCTCACTCAGTCCTAAGGCATTCAGAGTGTTAGCTTTATCTTGGGGCACGTTCAGTAACATGCCACATACCCACATACACATAAATCGCCATAGAAGACATTCAGGTGTCTTTTTTACTGCTGACAATTGGTGTGCTTTAGATTTCTAACATTATTCTGTGAAAAGTTGTGATAATATAGGCCATAGTGACAAAATAGTGACAGCCATTTAAAACTGTGTATAAATATTCCTTATGCCTGGGACTTACACAGCTACTGGGAGCTGGGCACTGGTCCTCCTTTGCAAGCCTCTTTGGGAATACTGCCCTATTTGTCTGACCTCCAAGCAAACTAACAAGTACATCATTTGTGCAGCTTTAAGCAATTGAGGGGCTGTAAGCAGGAATCTGACTGATTAACAGGGTTCCAAGATAGCTGTAACCAAACAAGATGGGGCCCATTAACTGTCCTTGTTCTTCATTAACTGGTCTTGCTGAATACAAATACCTAATATCAGGTGTGTGTGTAGGCAAGACCCATCACATGTCTTTGACTCTTTTGAGGCAACAGACTTTCTTGTCTTATAGGTGTGCATGTAGCATTTGGATTATGAGGACGTATCAGGTAGGACTTTTGCAGGACCATCCTGTTATGATGGGTCTGAACCTTGTTAAAGTTAAAATAAATTATTGCTAAGTCATGCTATTGTACTGCTTCAAGTTATAGAGTGGTGATTCTCAACCTTAGCAGACTCAAGCCACTGCTTGAAAAATGCCAGCTTTTAGCTTTCCCTCATTTCTTGACTACAGAAATACAGCAGAGCAATTCTTTTGGTGCAAGGAACTTGGAAAGCCCACAACAGGTCACAATGGTTTTGACACTGTGGATTCCAGTTGTTACTATCACTTTTACCACGTGTCTTTTGCCTAAGCAAAGAAGTCCTCAGAATATGTAAGCTTTCCCCCTAGTCCTAGTTTAAATGATCCTTCACAACCCAATCAATTTTCTAAGTCACTCTAGAACGTGCCAGTGGTTAAACAGTGGAACATCCATACAAAGCTCATAAAAACCATTAAAATACAACTTGTGTATTATTTTTCTGTGGCCGTATAAGTGTAGCAAAATCATTGCAACTTTAACTCTGATCATAGACGCACATTATTTTGCTGCCAAAGTGTTAGTTAGGCAAAATGCCACATCTACCCAAGAAAGTCCTACATGTACCTCCACTTAAGATGACTGTTTCCAACTCTAATACAACACAGTACACTATCTGCTACAATACAGTTCTCCTATTCAAGTAGTTAGTAGCAAGGTTTGAGACCAAAACCTCTGGCTCTAACAGCAGACTGTCCAAGCAAACAGATTTGGTGCAGTTCCAGGTTACCTATGGTTGTGGAAGCTTACTTAAGATTCAGTAACCCATTACATTTCAAATCCCTGTGCTGCCTACCATTTTATAAAAAGTCTCCATCTGCAGAGGTTGACGTCTAAATCTAAATGAATGCCTTCTATTCCTCATTTTATGATTACAAATCTAAAACCAGGGTTTAAATTGCTATGTGGTCCACCCACAGGAAGGAGACAGAGAGATTCTATTGTAGCATGTGTTATAGTTGTATAACTTGCAGGGGAGCTCTACAGAACTCTGGACCAAGCCTTCAGGATGAGTGGATGAGATGACAACCAAAAGGGAGCTGAAATAATACCTTGAAGATGATCAATATTTCTAGGGCAAGGGAAAAATCTTTGGCTGGTAGACACCTGTGCTATGCCCGTGGGTACCATTTATTCAGCCTTTTAAGAGGCGCCATGGGATCTGTGTCACAAGGCATGAACATGCACAAAATGACATGCAGCCACACCATGCTTTTTGAACAATTGATTCTGGCAGCTCCTCACCAAGTGGCCTCTTGCACACACCACGTGTGAGTACAATTGGAGTCCAAGCTTGGCAGGAAACCGCAAAAACAGGAATTGGAGCTGGTTCTTGGCCGGAGATTAAAATAACTTTGAGATGGTCGGTGAATTTTGTAACTACCCATTCTTTGTCATCATAGCTGGAATCTCATCTATCCTCATTTTCTCCTTTACTGTTGACACTTCATTCTGATAACTGCATATTACTAGCAAGGATGGCCTTTTATAAGGAGAAATAGATGTAGAGGTTATTCCATTCCAAAAAGGCCAGGCCCACACAGAAGAAGATTGGTTTTGCAGGTTAGCAGCTGGACAGGGATTCATAAGATTTAGTGTCAGTTCCTGGCTATGTATGACCTTGGCTGAGTCATTCCACCCCTCTGACCCATCCACTTCCTGTCAGTGAAGTGACAATATTCTTTTCTGGTGTACTGAAAGCTCTTTGGAGAAATGATTTTAATGATCTAAGTGTACAGTGCTTAGCCCAGTAAGACCAGAATCTCAACTGGGAGCTTTAGATTGTTGTAGTCTAAGCTATAATAAAGCCTCTGATTATGGAAGATAATGCATCTGGTGCAGGAAAGGAGGTCACAATTTAACTACTGAAAGGGTGTGTCTACACATTCATTAATGCGCCATAGTTATGGTACATTAAGTTTAGTACTTGGTTATCCAAGTACTAAATCAGTGCGCAGTAACTAGCGTTACTGCACAGTAGTGCCAGTGCATGGGTTTTTGCAGACGCTAACTGTGCAGTAAAATATTATCATGGGTTTTGCCCAGCATGCTACTGTGCAGTGTTGTTAGGCTACTGTGCAGTTACTGTCCCAAGTAGATGTACCCAAGAGTACTTGGGAAGCTCATACTTGTGTTGTCTTATTACCTTCTGAGGACTGGAGTAGGCTAGGTTGGATGTATGTTTGTGGTGTTTTGTATTGGTATGGTTCCCCAAGCCCATATTAGTGCTCCAGTTTTTTGGGGTCTTTGGGATAGTATTAAGCAGAACGGACCATGGGGACCTTACCTAGAGTTAGGGTTGGAGGTGGTAGGTCCCCCAGTAGTAAGGCTAGAATTGGGGCTAGTCACAATCTCCTAGCCTCAGTGAGGGTTGTGGCAGCCAGAGACCTCCTGGTCATGATTTAGGATGGGGTTTGAGGGCATTCAAAGCTAGGCTTTTGCAATGGGGTACAAAGCAGTTCTGAGCTGGGGATGGGTTTGGGTTGCCAGAGACTGGGCAAAAGTTAAGGGTGTCTTCATGGTTCGGGCTGGTCTAGTTCTCTAAGTTAGGATTAGTACAGAGGTTTGTAGGGCTTTCTGGGCTACTTCTAGGTGGGATGGGCCCTAGGATCCCAACCTAGGATTAAAGTGTGAGTTGGACTTAGAGGTGTGTTTATGGTTTTGGCCGGCATGAGTCCTGAGCTAGGATTTGTGCATAAGTTTAAGTTCTTTGGGATAGTAATAGGCAGGGTGGATCCTGTGGCCCTTAAATCAGGGTTAGGCTTGGTAGCAGTTGGGTTCTGTTAGCAGTATTAAGATTGGAGCTGGTAGCAATTCCCTTGCTTAAGTGAAGGTCATGGCAACTAGGGTTCTCCTGGCATTTTTATCCTGGCCAAGGTTAATTTGTATCTTCCTTATTGCCTGTCTCCCCTACTCTGTCAGTATTTTAACTACTGCCTTCCATGACCATCAGTTTATCTGTCAATCAGCAGTATAAACTCTGAAACTAGATAAAGTAGTGCTGGTCACCTTCCTCGTAGAACTGATAGCAAGTTCAAGCTCTGAGTAGCTTTCATGGGTCTCTGGCACTTCTCTTATTTGGGTGCATCTTTATCCCAGTGCTGCTGGTTATCATATGCTAGTTGTCATATTCATCCAGTAGATTAAGCTTTTGTGCAATAGATCAGTGAGAAAGTGGCTAGAATGTCAGATAATATTGGAATTGTTTTCATTTGAAAGAAAATGTTTGCATTCAATCAATCTTTCATCTGCTGATGAACTGAAGTCATCTTGGTGATGTCCTTTGCTTGTGGACACACCTGTAAGCAAATTACAGACATGACTGCACTTCTAAAGGCAAGCATGTAGCAAAGACCACTGATTTGGAAGCAGGATTCAAGTTGGGTATTACAGTTGTAATATATGATGGTGACTAAAATCATCAATATATTTTCTGTTTACAGCAATTTGACATATTAAGGGCGCAATTTCATACTCTTCCTATTTTTGCAATGTAGAATAATTTTTTGCTAATGCAATATTTCCATTTCTCAAATCTAGCAGTACTGTTTTGTCCCACTCTTGTTGCTGGTATATGTAAGAGGATAAAAGTCTACTACACCTACTAGCAAATCAAGTCACTCCCTTAATTTGTCTAACAACTCTCCTAACTATACAGTTAGTCCAATGAAAACCCTTGCTTCAGTACTTAGCATCTCTGAAAATTAGGCTGACTCTTTTAAGGTGTCTCTGTAGGAACCCAAGAAAGTATTTCAAAGGCTTTATAAAGGCTAGACTGTCCCTTGGACTCTCTCTCTCTCTGAATTTTGTGATTGATTTTTTTTTCCACTGTATTTATAAGGACTGTTAGATATAAGCAAAGCCAGCAGCCCCTTGACAAGAGCCCTGGCACATCAAGGAAAGACGATCTGCACATAGAAATGAACTGTGCCCCATCACCCACTGTCTTTCTACACATGGGGGTCAGTGTTCCTTGCTGCCCTGCTTTGGGTCTCCTCTAGTCTCTATCTAGTGCTTTTTCATGTGCATTAAATCTGCCATAAAAAGAAAGTCTGTAACTGATTTTTTTTAATCTATGATTTTTTTTATCCTGTTGTAATTCCAAGCCAATAACCCACTG
>NW_005841941.1:2422464-2425525 GCF_000455745.1 Alligator sinensis
AGGAATATACAACCACAGATCGGCTTGCTGCTGTTGAGGGATGGGGGGACTTCTCCAGCCCATCTATACTGGAGAACATTGATAGTTTGCAGCAGAAACTTCATAGCAAGACAGGAGAGTGATGATAAAATGGTTATCTCTGGCTGAGCAGGGGCATGGTCATTGCACTCAGATTCATTCATTTTCCTGGCACTCTCTCCTCTTCTCCCACTTGTTATCCTCTGCCTTGAATTGTCTCTTTTCCTCCAAACTATCTATTCTTTTGTTCTGTTCCTGATATGGACTCCTCTGTCATATCTGTGCCCAGAGCAGAAGTAGCATAAAAGTGCCATAAGTTTTAAAATCTAGTGCCCCTGAACAGGGAGATCAGTGGTAATACAAAGCAATTCACAGTTCAGGACCGTAGTCATTTTCTTTCAGCTTTTAGTGCCAGGTGAGTCTAATGCAGGAAATCAGGTAGGAAGAGAAAGGAAACTCTCCTTGTCTCTGAACTCTTTGTCCCACATAAGTAGGGGGATTTCTGATAGGTTTGCGGGTTTTTTTCCTTCCATTTTTAAAGATGATGATGTCTTTTCAGTCTTCCCTTGGTGGGAACTTCTTTCTAATAAAAATAATTACTAAACTTGTATATGCAATGTGTTGCTTCTTAAAGAGGGACTTATTACTCTGACTTGAATCTGGTGTAATACAGGCAAATTCTGTAAGGGTATCTTTCATTAGTTCTGTTTCCCTTATTCTCTAAAAACTCCTTATTCAGTATGTGACCAAGTGTCCATCCTGGGTACCCGTTTCTCTGGTAGCTCCCCCAATTCCCACCTGCCACGACTTGATCTAAATACAATTTGTGGTGGGGAGGAACAGTTGTTAGATACCGGTACCCCGGTAATAAACACACAGATCAGGTCTTAATTACAAGTGCTTTATTACAGTTGGTCTGGCTCTCTCTCTCTCTCTTGAAACGTGAATTCGGTTCTCACTGTTTGCCGTCTAGGAGTAACGCAGGGCCACTTGTGTGATTGTTACTCAATAATCAGCTGCTAACAAGGCAAATAACGGCTGATTGACGCCGATATCGGGATTCCGATGCCGGAATCCCGGCATTCCGATGCCGGCTTATGAAGCCTGGCTTCGTCAATTTCCTTTCCTTTTACTTTCTGCAGTCTCTGCTTCCCCTTACCCCTCCGGAGCGAGATTGGGGTTACAGCGGCTACAGGGCAATGTCGGGGCTTCTTCGCCCTTTTTCCGCTCTGCCTCTTCTTTCCTCTTCTCCCCGCCTCGCTCGGGGAATTCCCATGCTGAGGCCTCGGAGTTGCGGGGGTTCTTCTGCGCCGCCGCTCTGTTTATAACTCACCGCCGAGGCTGTCTTCTCCAGGTAGGATGCGATGCGGGGAAGGACGTCTCAATTCCCCCTCAAAACTCCCACTGCTGAGGCATCAGTTTGAAGGCAAAAGGTCTTCTCAAAATCTGGGGTGTATAGGATGGGATGTTGGCCTAAGGCTTCTTTTAATTGGTTAAAGGCTTGTATAGCCCCTGGGTTCCAGGTTATCGGGCTGTGTCATCCTTTTGTCAGCTCGGTTAGAGGGGTTGCCTTCTCTGAGAAGTCTGGGATGAATCGTTGATAATAATTGGTGAATCCCAGAAATGGTCTAAGCTGTTTTAACGTTTTAGGAAGAGGTTGTCATTTTATGGCTGCCACTTTTTCCGTTATGGGTTTTATAGTTCCTTGGCCCACCATGAACCCCAGGTATTGGGTCTTGCGTTTCCCAAATGCACATTTCCACGGATTTGCTGTCAGCCCCAACTGATGTAGGCTGTTCAGTACACTGTAAACATCTTAGACAAGTATCTCCCAACTGGGAGATAATATAATAATATCATCGATGTAAGCTGCGGCATATTCTTGGTGTGGGGTCAAGATGCGTTCCATGAGTCATTGAAAGGATGCCGCTGCTCCATGTAATCCAAAGGGCATTCTCCTAAATTGAAATAGCTCCCATGGGGTCCCAAACTCTGTCTTCTCTTTGTCCCCTTCCACCATGGGGATCTGCCAATAACCCTTTGTAAGGTCCAAGGTGGATATAAACTGTGCCTGCCCGATTTTCTCAAGCATATCGTCCACCTGGGGCATCGGGAAGGCATCAAATCTTGCTACTTCGTTTAGCCTTCGATAATCCACGCATAGTCGGATAGATCCATCTGGCTTGGGTACCACTACTATTGGGCTTCTCCAGGGGCTTTGGGACTCTTCGATTATTCCTCTTTCCTGCATTTGCTTGATCTCCTGGTGGACCACCGGCCATAAGTGGCGTGGTAATCTCCGCCAATGATCCCTTATTATTCTTTCTGGAGGGGTAACAATGTAATGGCAGACTCCTTTTGCTTCCCCCGGTATCTCCTTAAGCACATCTTGAAACTCCCTGATTAGGGCTTTCACCTCGGCCTGCCGGCCTAGATCTAATTGGTCATCTACTTGGGGCACCTCTGGTGTTCCCATTAGGCGCCTCACTGTAGTAGCCTCTTCTTCTTCTTCTTCTTCCTCTTCCTCCTGTTTTACTAACCATCCTTCCCCTCGTTGCCATTTCCTTAGGAGATTGATATGGTACATTTGCTTACGGTGCGTAGGGTTGGTACGTAGTACCTCATAGTTCACTGGCCCCGTTCGTCTAGTTACTTGGAAGGGTCCTTGCCATCGAGCCGTCAATTTATGAGTACTGTCGGGCAGTAGTACTACCACCCAATCTCCTATTTGTAATTCCCTGTCCGTGGCCCTTGCATCATACTGTTGCCGTTGCCTTTCTTGACTCTGGCTAAGATGTCTCTGGGCAATTTCCACCGCTTTCTGCAATCTTTCTCGGAACTCTCCTGTTACCCGGTTTTGAGGTTCCTCCCTCTGTGCTTGAGTCCATCCTTCATACACTAGGTTGAGCAAGCCCCGAGGGCTGTGTCCATAGACTAGCTCAAACGGGGCAAATCCCATTTGTGCGGACTGGCTCCCGATCTTGCGGGCGAGCCGGGCCCATCTTTGTGCACACAGGCTGGGGCCACCCACCCGGGGCCGCGG
>NW_005841941.1:2425577-2442292 GCF_000455745.1 Alligator sinensis
GGTCGCGGTGTAGGCTGGTCAGCTTTCCAGGCACAGCTCCGCTTGAGTTCTCGGTGGAGGACTCTGATAGACTCGGTTCCTTGACCCCAGAGTGGTTTAAGCTCCGCGGGTTTAACAATTCTCCGTGGGTTCGACAATTGGGTCCATAGGATAGGGATACGTCTAGGTTTGCGGTCGGCTTGGGGTTCTCTCCTTCCCCTTCAGCTATTGTATAGTCTTCTGCCAGATGAAGTGCCTCCTCCACGGTATTTGGTTGGTGACGTTGAACCCACCTTTGGGTGTTGCCCGTCAGGTCCATTAGGAACTGTTCCAGCACTATCTGGTCCACTAGCTCCTTCACCGTGTGTTCCTCTGGCTGTAGCCATCGCTCTGCGAGGTCCCGGAGCATCTGCACTAAGAGCCGGGGCCGGCTCGATTCGAGCCCCTTCTTGGCCCGAAATTTGCTCCGGTAGGTTTCCGGGGAAATTTCCAATCGGTAAAGGATGGCTGTTTTTACCTTGGAATAGTCCCGGGCCTCTATTCGGTTAAGGGCCCGATATGCCGCCTGCGCTGGACCAATCAGGAGTGGGCCCAACTTAGCAGCCCAGCTCCCTGGATCCCACTTCACCACCGTCACTGCTCGCTCAAAGGCCTCGAGGTAGGCCTCCACGTCATCTTCCTTGGTCATCCGGGGAAGTCCGGTCATGCCTCCTTCTCTCGGCCCGAATGTTTGCTGTGAGTTTTTCGCAGAGGTTTTGTTGTCTTGCCCACAGTTGTATCCGGGCCTCTGCCTCTTGTGCCCGAATCCTCATCATTTCCTCCAATTGAGCCTGCTGGCCCTGTAGGAGGTGCACGGTAAGGGTATGAGCCTGCTGCCAGGCCGTAGGCTCTTGCGTATCCATGGCCTCTGTTTTGGTCCTCTGCGGTTCCCGGCCAATGCATCACTGTGACCGAGTGTCCGTCCTGGGTACCCATTTCTCTGGTAGCTCCCCCAATTCCCCCCTGCCACGACTTGATCTAAAAATACAATTTGTGGCGGGGAGGAACAGTTGTTAGATACCGGTACCCGGTAATAAACACGCGGGTCAGGTCTTAATTACAAGTGCTTTATTACAGTTGGTCTGGCTCTCTCTCTCTTGAAACGTGAATTCCCTGGGGCTTGCCGTGGGGGTTCTCACTGTCTGCCATCTAGGAGCAACGCAGAGCCGCTTGTGTGCTTGTTACTCAATAATCAGCCGCTAACAAGGCAATTAACGGCTGATTGACGCCGATATCGGGATTCCCCGGCTGCGGCTTGTGCTGGCTTATGAAGCCTAGCTTCGTCAATTTCCTTTCCTTACTTTCTGCAGTCTCTGCTTCCCCTTACCCCTCCGGAGCGAGATTGGGGTTACAGCGGCTACAGGGCAATGTCGGGGCTTCTTCGCCCTTTTTCCATTCTGCCTCTTCTTTCCTCTTCTCCCCGCCTCACTCGAGGAATTCCCATGCTGAGCCCTTGGAGCTGTGGGGGTTCTTCCCTGCCGCTGCTCCGTTTATAACTCACCACCGAGGTTGTCTTTTCCAGGTAGGATGCAATCTGGGGAAGGACGTCTCAATTCCCCCTCAAAACTCCCACTTTCATCTAGGAGTGTGTCCCTTCTGGTTCCTCTTCACGAGTGCGTGCCTGAAGACACCCTTGGGAAGTTTCCTCCCCTCTTTATTTCACTTTCCTGGCTCCGTATTGGCTGCCTGGGGTTATTCGTCAATTTCCTGGATGTCTTCATCTCCGGCAGCTGCTCCCTCACTTTAGTAACCGCGTCACGGCTGCGGCACTGTTACACAGTATTAGAAGACACTGATTCTTTGATTGTCATGGGTTATAGAGTTCAGGAAGGACCGTCACATTATCCAGTCTGACCTAAAAGTTTCACCCAGCCCCTGTATTGAGCCTAAGTAACACATCATAGAGTCAAATAGGGATTCATTTCAGAAAATGGCAGGGTAACCCTATTTGAGCCATCCAATTTAAATGAGCCTATGAGATGGCAAGAGTGCCTACCAGATAGGCAGTAGGACATAGTTGATCCACATTTAATTCCTTAATAGAGTATCCTACACAAGCTTGTTCTCTTCATCTCAAAGTAGATGCCCACAGATAAGACCGAAGAGTTTTTGAAGGCCCTGGGTTTGCTGCCCAGTGTCTTTCCTTATCCAGTACATTATGCATTTCTGGGCCAAGTCAAGCTTTGTGATATGCAGGGGGCTGTATTTATCTACAGGTCAAATTCTGTGCAGCCTACGTTCAGCAGTCTGTGCCGTCTGAACTTCTTAGACCTTCAGGGAGTGACTGAGCAATGCTCAGGAGGGGATTCAGGCTCGCTGCTTTCTAGTTCAAATATATGTTGGCAGTTGTGTAAAAACTTGTATTTCATTCAACAGTTTCCAAGGCATGTTCCCTGAGATGGGGGAGGAGGGTAGAAAGGGGCATGGAGACTTTCCTCCTTTTTTAAACCCATCTCCAGGTAAGACGGGATAAAAGGGAGATTATACAAAAACCAAGCAGAGGGATCAGCCCAGACTTCTTAACAGAGATGGTTGGGGAAGAAGCCATTGTATTTTTTTTTTAAGGGCTACACAAGTTTTTTTAGAAAGTGGTTATGTTGACTGTGTAATACTTGTGGGTTCTTAAATGTAGCAGATAATGTAGTAGCTGGAAGCTAGACTGATTCAAACTAGGAAATAAACTACGTTATAACAGCGAGGATCATCAGTAGTGGAACACATCACAAAAGGATATTATAGATTCTTCATTGCACCTTTACGTTAAGGTTCTATAGATCTGTTCTGTGCTGATTACTGGATTTCCTGGGCAAAATAGCCTATGGCATGCACAAGGTCAGGATATCTGATCACAATAGCTGTGTTGTTTAAGCCACATTCATAAATAAGGCAGAGAGTGGAGGTTTTGACAATGACACTCCTGTTAATACAAGTATAAGAGATCAAAAATTTCAGATGGCAAACAAAAGCAGCTGAATAGAAATCAGTTAGGAGAGAGGGCATCTTTATTAAAAGCAGCTGCCTACCCTTGTAATGTTTGTTATGTTCTTTCAAGAGATGATGCATTGGAAATGTCAGATACATCCAGTCCCGCGGTGCACTGATGGTACAACAAGCTCTTGGGGGCTGATGGAAGCAAACAACAGAATCTAGAATTACTTCAACACTTAATGCAGCTTCTTTTTGGTCTGTGGAAAGGTAATGTTCTCTCTTGTTGCTCTGGCTTGGTATTTTGCTTGCCTCCCTCTCTCACCGTGGTCCTTTCTCCAGTGGCCATCGAGTCAGACAAGTAGAGGGAAAGACTTATCCTTCACTGTGATTCGTCATCTTCCATTTTCACTGTTTGGCTTCACTCTGTGGTACAGACACATCCTGTTTTGCTCTTGCTCCTTCTCTGATTCTATAGCAAATAGCCAGCACCAGGGGGATGTCTGCTTGTCCTTCTAATGAAGTGTCCTGAGTATCACTGAAACTGGCCTGTTTAATCAAATTTTACATGTGCTTTCTATGGGATCACAGATATTTACAGATCTGTCATCTACCAAATGCATTTCATGAAACTTCTTTCAGTGCAGCAAAGCTAAGAATTCCTGATCCTGTCATTGTTATATAGGCCTGAAGAGTTCAAACAGTGAGTTAACTAGAGTGACCTTTTGCACTTGCAGACTTACTGTAGCTATAAACCATAAATAACTGATCTCTTATGTGTCCTGATTGGTTCTTCCACAACGTTGAAGTTACATATGACTAAACTTGTCAAAAAAACCCATTCATGCATGAATTACCTTTTGGCCAAAAGGTGAGTGGTTAATAACCAGACACATGCACCTTGCATTTGCCTTGGCCTGAAACACTGGAGCCATCTCCGAAGATGTATTAAAGCATACACCACCACTTGTTTTTAATGTATGGAAGAGTGTTTGGCTTAACCTGGTTGAATAACAGCTACTTACTGGACAAATGCATATTTGGATTAGACAACTTTAAATGCTGGCTTTATTAGCAGTTGATGGAAATTGCTGGTACCCAGGACAGAACTGAACTCCTGGACCATTACATAAGGCTCCAATTCAGAAAAGCACAAAAGCATGTTTTAGCCATGCTTAACTATCATTGATTTGGACAAGTCTTTTAGATGCTGTTTAAAGTTAAGCATGTGCTCAAGTGCTCTGCTGAATGGGGAGAAAAATGAAGGAGGACTGGGTCACACTTACCTTTGCCAAGTTCTTTGCTTCATAAGGCACCTTCATAAAGCAAAGGGACTCCTCAATGCTGAATTGGTCCTGAAGGAAAGACTGGAAATAAATCTTGCTACCATGTTCTCCCAGCAAAGAATAAACCTCTCTTTCACACTACTTGTAGATCTGGCAGTCATTTTAAAAAGAGAGGAAGAAGCAGGCTTCCTGGTCTTTAGTACTAATTCAGTCTGCCTAATTGTAGCTGGTCTCTTGGCACTTTAAGATTGTGTTGTATTAGCGTTGCTCCTGGTAAGTGTACTTGTGTTTGACAGCACTAAAACCACTTGAATAAACATTATGTCGGGGTTGGTGAAACCAGCGCTATAAAGCTGTCAGATTAGATTAGTTTCTACCTGGTTGAGGCAACTTGTAGTTTGGATCCATAAGACAACACATAAGACTCCCTAAAAGCCATCTTCTTTTGATTCAGGCATCAGAAAATGTCAATGAGATCCAGAGTAGCCAAGGTTAGTGTTACACTGAGCTGAAGTCATCGGGGATTGGGCTTCCAGGGGACTTCTTCCCTTTTGAAAGGGAGTCACTATCACTTCAATACAAAGATATGCAGGACTGAGAGGAGAGAGATCAGTCTTTCCTTACCTTTGTGCACAGAGGGATGCTCTCCCTGGCAATGAAGGTATGTTTTGTTGGGAAAACTGGTGGTGTGTCACACCACACTATGCATCACTTCCCACTTTACTAGGGCCCATGTAGGGAGGGCTGTACATGTCATGAGTCTGGGACAGTGGCATTGGGGATGTGGGTCATGTCCCTTCTTGATGCCACAAGGATCTTGTGCTGCAGATAATGTGGTCCCAGCCAGTGCCAAACATTGGGCTGAACTTTGCTGTGCTGAAGCTGGTCTGCTTGGTAGCTGGAGGTAGACTGGGAGCCCTCATCTCCATGCTAGGACATGGGGCCTATATGAAGAGGAGTATGCTCTTTGGTAATACCCAGTATCTCCAGTAAAGGTGGAGGCAACATCCCATTCCACCCTTTGGCTGTGGTTCTCCTGCCCCCCTTTTCACCTCCTCCCACTTCACTGCAGGAGAGGGGGAGTGATCTGTGCTGCAAGTATGACATGGACAAGTGTCTGCTATTGGAAGCCAAGCAACCCAGGCCAGCTGATAGTTTACATAGGAAACTGTAGTCATTGGCCATGTCCTCTCATAATGCCACCTGTGAAAAGAGTATTGGCATGACATCCTAATACTGATATTAATATATATTCAAGTGACTTGTCATAACTCAGATCCTCCTTCATCAGAGGATCTCTCCAACAGAAGTATGGAATAACATTTAACAGGCTTACGATATACCCACACCCTTTTTGGAAAGCACGACAGTGTCAAAGTGAAGTACAGCATATCTGTTCATGCATGGTACAACCTAAAGCAGAGGTAAAGGAGTCACCTTAGAGCAATGCTGAGCATGTAAACATGCCTAAGACATTGAGTTTCTTGGCATGGGCTCAGCAGCAGCTGAAGTAGTTATATTGCATGTTTCAAGGTGTAGCCTGTGCAGAGAGAGTGCACAGTGCTTCACTGCAGTGCTCCTGGAGCATTCTGAAGACTGTAGATTTGGCCAGGTCTCTACTTTGCAAGTGCCAAGAGAGCACAGGGAACCAATTCAAGAGAAAGTCTGGTAACTATGAACCTAAAGACTATTGTTCTCTACCCATACAGTTCATTTGGGTGCAAGTGCTTTGGCAGGCCAATTGCAACCTCAGTGTAGCTTGTTCTGTAGGTCAGTGAAATGCTTGCTTTCCACTGGCAGGTGGGCTGGTATCTTTCAAATCCACTGCATTGCTCACATATTTAATCCATGCTCATCACTAATACTTTATTTGACTGCCACCAAGGCTTCCTCATCAGTCCACAGTGATGTGGAGTATTCCAGTTAGCTACCACCCATTTTTCAGTAATTTCCATGATCCCACAAATCATAGGTTGGTTGTGGCTCCATTATTTCAGGAGCAACACTTCCTATTTTTAAGTCCTCTTTCTCAACATGTCCAATATCTTAAGTAACTGTCTGCATAACTGGTCAGACTTTAAAGGGTTTCCAGGGGACTGGATTAGGTAACCCAGTGCCTTGATAACATTCCTAGGGTCCTCAAGCTCCAGCGAGTTCTTCTGAACATATGTCTTGGTTAGGGTGATGATCTATGTTTTGAGGGGCAAAAAATTCAATTTTTCATCAAATAATAGAACTTCTCAAATCAAAACATTTTTTCCACAACAATTTTAATTTAATAATGTATATTTTTGTCCATAAAAATGACAGATAATTTCTCCATTTTACTGGTATTAATCTCTGAGCCGTTAAAGTAAAAAGACAAATCATGTTGGTATAAATCAGCTCTATTGTGTTCTGATTTATATTTATCTCATAAAGGATAAAATTGGAAAAATGTTAGGAAATGGACTGGCTGATTTAACGGGTCTTTTCAATCTTCAGCTCTTCCCATTTAAAATGCCTGGGATGTATTGATCCTTTGGTGAAAAGAACTTGCTCCGTCATCTCTTGTTCATAATTTTCTGTTGATGAAATGCCGGCAGGTTACTAGAAACAAAGATGAATTTGCGGTCACACACCTCGAGCTTCCAAGTTAGCTATTCACTTTCTATTCCAGGCCACTTGATATATGTGTGAGCTATATATATGGTGCTTCCTGTCTATTTATGTGTATTTGTATTATATCCACTTATTTTAGCACTAATAAGTGTGAACTCTTGATGCAGAAACAGAAAGAGGTGGATAAATGCTGGCATATTTCTAGAATGGATATGTATTCCTTGAACCTTGATTTCATAGTATCATCGTACTTAGGGTCGGAAGGGACCTAACAGATCATCAGTTTCGACCCCCCCCCCAGGCAGGAACAGGTTTATTAGCATCTTCTGTGGTCCACTGTGGTGGAACAAGACCACATTTTAATACCTCTAAGTAGAATAGAATTTCTTCATTTCATTATGGAACCTGTGTTACAGCCTCATCCACAAATGCAAGAATAGGAGGGTACATGTCTCCTTCAGCTGATCTGATGCTCTTATCTCTCTTTGAGCTAACATACCTATTAGTTAGTTTGAAATTAATGTGGCTTGATTATTTCTTTTTCTAGAATTTGCAAGGAGGTGAGCCAGTAACCACAGAACCTACTAAAGCAGTCACAATCAAATAAGTTTATCAGTCTTATAGGATGAATTGGCTAAATCTTTGAGAGAAGACATTGGCCTTGATTCTGCAAATGTAAATTTAAAGTAATTTAGTGGAACTAGTCTGGTTAAGTGGGTGAAATGGAGGGCAAAAAGTGATCCCTTGCCTGTCTCTGTATTTTATTGGTTAACACATATTACACCACATACTGCAGTTCATAGAAAGGTAGATGTGCAAGGGTCTATGAAATCACATTAAAAATGTTTGGAATACCTGATGATCTATTTTTTGGGGTCCCTTTTTATGATACGCCTTGGAAATACAAGTGAGAGGGTTGGAAAAGTTCAAGAAGCAGAACTGTGCTGCAGAGGGATCTGTACAAGTTCATTTCTTATAGCATCTTAGCTCCTTATGGGTCTTATAGGGTTTCTGATGGCATTATACCCATTCTGGCTATTGTAGAGGAGACTAGAACAAAGGACTGCCAGTGCTATTGTTTATTATTATTATTGGGAAAGCAACCCAGAGGGAGCTTAGCTCCCCTGCATGTAGGGGAAGGTCAGGATTTTTAGGGCTGGAGTGAAATAAAACTCCCATGTAAATGGTGAATTGCCAAAAACTTCTGGGCCCTGGGATCTTCATTCCACCATCGCCTCCTCCCCTTTCAGCCTGGGAATGCTTTACATCTAGGATGCACCAAAATTTAAACCTTTGTTGCAACAGTGAGCTCACTATGAGCTGTGAGTTTGTGCTGCCTTTTAAACAGGCTCCAGTGCCCCTGTTAACCTAAGGAATTGGTAAAATAAACACTAAACCTCTGTCTGTAAACCCACCCGAGTTTATTTGAAATACCATAGGAATGCTTGGGGAGTCTGACTCAGATTAGCAATTATTCAGTCAGGAAGAAAGGTCAAAAGGATCCCCAATGACCTTAAATATGTCCCAGTTCATCTATAAGCATGCTTCTGGGAGTCAGCCTGTTTGATTCTCTCTGCTGTGTTCAGAAAAGAGAGAAAGCAGACTAAGTCAACTGTATTAGCAGTTACTCATTAGCTCCATTTTTCCATTTCTCTTCTCCTAGGTCAAACTGGATTTTGTTTTAATCTGATGGGTTTTAAGGGCTGGATTAAGGAGTCACACTTGCTGTTGAGTTTTCTATTATTTTTAAAATAAAAAGGTAGAATGCAATTTCTTCTTTTGGGGGGCAGGAAGGATTAGGGTTAATTGATTTAATGCCATACATTGCTTCTCTAACCAACTTAGTTAAACAAAGATATCTTTTGGTACTGTAAAATATATTTTGAGTGACTCCGGGGGCTGGAAGACTCATATTTTCAGTGCATTGTGGGGATTCTGTTTTGTAAAATGCAGAGATTTCAGGGGAAGCCTTATATACTGGGAAAATTTAAAGTACCCCCAAAGGGTGTTCATTCATGTAGAAGCACATTGTATTTGAAAGATATTATGAATGAGATTGGAGAACAATTTGTTTGCTTGAGACGGAACGTGGATCAATTTAGCTAGGGTGGACGGTGCAACATCAGTTTCCAATTGTAGAAGTGTGACAAGATGGGAGCAACTCTATTTATTCTCCCTATTTCTTTTCTTTCAGCCTAACTCCCTCCCTCCCTCCCTCTCTCTCTTCAATTGTGGCTTTTTTGGATATTTAACATCCTTGCTACTTCAGTTAAGAGGAACTTACATTTTACATCTCTGACACCTGAAACATTCCTCTGGCTATATTCTTTATAATCTCATAACAGGATATGTAGATTAATAGACCTTTCTGCCTCAGACATTGTAAACCTGTGTGGCTTATTTTATTGATTGAACCTATAGATTTTATGTGTTGAAAGGCAAACAAAATAGTACTAGAATTGTTTTTATCTGTGCATAGTGCACTATTTAATAGTAATAGGTGGTCAACAGCCCCTCTAAACACACTGGCTACTTTCAGGAACTCCTGTTTAATTGGAAATGGCTTCCTGGGGGGTCCAGAGAAATGTTGCTACTAGCAGGTATCAACTGTAAGCACATATTAGTGACCTGGTCCTATGTTGCTCTTAAGTAGCTGTTGCTGTTACATGAAGGTACCCTCCAAACATGTGGTGGGGGAATCATTGCTGGAAGGTGGTTATTAACTTTACCAAGTGTTGCTGAAAACAGACATTGAATATGTTTTCAAAAATAAAGTGCTGCATCCTCAGCTGGTGTCAATTGGCATAATATTTTTGAGTACAGTGGAACTGCACTGACTGAAAGCAAGTGAAACTATGACACTGCCAGTCTGATGGGGAAAGGAGTCCAGGAGACCAGATCATTCAGATGTGATAGTGACACATGATGAGGAAAAGGCTGAAGTAATGCCTTTTTCTTCTCAGTCTTCACAGGCAAGATCATCTGTACCAGGCAGCACAGTTTGGGGAGAAGATGAACAGCCCTCCGTGGTGAAAGATCAGGTTAGGGATTGTTTAGAAAAGCTGGACATGTACAAGTCCATGGGGCTGGATGAGGTGCATCTGAGGGTGCTGTTGGAGTTGGCTGATGTGATTGCAGAGCTCCTAGCCAGTATCTTTGAAAATTCATAGCAATTGGGGAGGTCTTGGACAATTGAAAAAGGGCAAATATAGTGCCCATCTTTAAGAAAGGGAAGGAGAATCCAGGGAACTACAGACCAGTCAGCCTCACCTCAATCCCCAGAAAAATCATGGAGCATGTCCTCCAGGAATCAATTTCTAAACACTTGGAGGAGAAGAAAGTGATCAGGAACAGTCATGCCTGACCAACCTGATTGCCTTCTATGATGAGATAACTGGTTCTGTGGATGTGGGGAAAGCAGGGCAAGGTATATCATGCCCACTACTTCCCCTGCATCCACAGAGCCAGTTATTTCATGAAAGGCAATCAGGTTGGCAGGTGGTATCAGGTGGAGTGGCCCAGGGGTCAGTCCTGGGGCCAGTTTCATTCAGTATCTTCATTAACTATCTGGAAGATGGGATGGAGTACCTAAGCGAGTTCATGGATGACACCAAGCTGGGGGGAGTAGTAGATACCCTGGAGGGTAGGGCTAGGATTCGGAGTGACCTAGACACATTAGAGGATTGGGGCAAAAGAAATCTCATGTGGTCCAACAAGGACAAGTGCAAAGTCCTGCACTTAGGACCAAAGAATCCCATGCACTGCTATAGGCTTGGGACCAACTGACAGTGGCTAAGCAACAGCTCTGCAGAAACAGACCTGGGGGTTTCAGTGGATAATATGTGGATATGAGTCAACAGCATGCCCTTGTTGCCAAGAAGGCTAACAGCATACTGGGCTGCATTAGTAGGAGCAGTGCCAGCAGGTAGAGGGAAGTGATTATTCCCCTCTATTCTACACTGGTGAGGCCCATCTGGAGTACTGTACCCAGTTTTGGGCCCCCCACTACAGAAAGGATGTGGAGAAGTTGGAGAGAGTCCAATGGAGTGCAAGAAAAATGGTTTGGGAGCTGAGGCACATGACTGATGAGGAGAGGCTGAGGGAACTGAGTTTTTTTAGTTTGCAGAAGAGGAGACTGAAGGGGATTTAATAGCAGCCTTTAGCTACCTGAAGCTCCATCCTCCAAAGAGGATGGAGCTAGACTAGTTTCAGTGGTGGCAGATGGCATTACAAGGATCTACGGTCTCAAGTTGCAGGAAGGAAAGTTTTAGGTTAGATGTTAGGAAAAAATCTCTCACTAGGAAGGTGGTAAGGCACTAGAATGTAGGGGTGTGCGAAATGGGCTGTATTCAATTCAGATTCGGGCTGAATCAGGGACAGTAATTCAATTCGTTGATTTGGATCACTGTCCCGATTCGATTCGGCCAAATCCAAATCTGAAGATTCGATGCCAATTTGGAGAATCAGCAATTTGGCTATAGACACAACTTTAAAAGTGTTTTTCCTGCATACCTTGAGGTACCAGGTACAGCTCGTGAACACTGCGATGCTGGGGTGGATGGAGCGTCCTACAAGAGAACGGGGGGCCCCCTGCATGCTTGGCGGTGAACCCAAAAGTGGACAGGAAGTATTTCGGGTCCACTTCCAGGTCCGCCACTGAGCCCGATGGAGGGCCCCTCCACCCCCCCAGCTGGGCAGTCAGCTGCAGGGAGACCCCGGGTGCTCCCTTAGACCCAGGAGGCATGGGTGGGGGGGAAGCCCAGTGCACTCCTCAGTGGACCCAGAAGTGGACTGGAAGTGCATCTGGTCCACTTCCAGGTCTGCTGCCGAGCATGCTGGGAGGCTTCCCCATGCTCCTGTGGGACACTCCATGCACCCCAGCATCTCAGCATTCACGAGCCACGCCTGGTACCTAGAGGTATGTAGAAAAAAACATTTAAAGCTATGTCTATGGCTGAATCATTGGGTCTTTCCGAATCTCTCCGAATCAATTCAGAGGGTTCTGATTTGATTCGGAGAGATTAAAGGGTCTCCTGATTCAATTTGGATTCGGAGATTCGGCCACCGAATCGGGCTGAATCTCCGTTGAATTGAATCAGTGACCAAAGCTTTACACAGCCCTACTAGAATGGGTTACCCAGAGAGGTGGTGGAATCTCCGTCTTTGGAGGTTTTTAAGGCCTGGCTTGACAAAACCCTGTCTGGAATGACCTAGTTGGGGATGACCCTGTTTTGAGCAGGGGGCTGGACTAGATGACCTCCTGAGGATCCTTCCAACCCTCATTTTCTATGATTCTATGACCTGATATGCTGTGTAATAAACTGCTTACTGAACCATTTGTGATAACTGGCATTCTGAATAGAAACATTATGGGATTTCTAAAGATGCTCTATAAATGTGGAGTAACTTCTTACCATTAGGCATACCATTGCCAAGACAAGTCTGGGGAAAGCAGAGTGGTTTGTAAACAGTTCTCCTCTGTGTTAGTATGTCTGAAAGTCACACAAACTATTTCATTTTGTGAACTATTTGCCTTAAAGGGATTTGACTTGCTGAGATTCAAGCTGACACTTCCTATCTGAATAGGGCTTACAAGAAATGCTTGAGTGGAGGCTGAAGTTTGTTTTGCGTTCCATTAGTATCTTTTTTTTTCCTTTTTACTTTCTTGATAGTCAATTTTGAAATGCTGTCCTAGACTGTTGCCTGATGTGTGTAAAGTTCAGGTGAATAAAGCAAGTGGGGATTTCCTTTGGGAATTATCTTACAATACTTTAAATGTTTTGCAGTTGGACTTCTGCCTGAAAAAGTTGCACAGTCCTGGTCATCACTGCAAAGCAATGCAGAAATTGTCCCATCTACTGGTATAGTAAATTGGCTTTTTATTAATAATATTCCTGCTAGTAATACCTGTGCCCATCCATAAACCAGGACTGGGGCTTCCTTGAGCTGGACACTGTACGAACACAAAAATAATATTTGGTCCTTGTCCCCAACCGCTTGTAGGCCAAGTTAATAATGAATATAGTAGCTATATTGCTTCTCATTGTAGGCCCTTCAAGGTTCAGAATATCTTCAGTTCTCAGTGACACTGAGGAATGTTGTAGGCCCAGCACTTTTGCAAGGGCATGTTCACTGACCCATGTTCAGTCCCTAAAGCATTATATGGCTTAGGCTGTGATTGACTTTGCCTATACTGGGATTTTTCTTTCCTAAAAATCCCTAGTGTTGCCAGCCTTATATTGGTAGTTCAGCCTTACATTTATATCATGTGGTGGCTTATGTTGCTCTGCCAATCCCCACATCCTGCAGATTGCTTTGAGCTGGTCTGTTGGTGTGTTTCAGAACCTGCGTCCTGGCAGGTTCCATCTACCTTTTAAAATCTCTTGTTATTTTAAAAATTTATATTGACTTTGAAAGCACCCATTCCATGATCTACAAGGTCTCTAGCCAAAGATAAATATATTTTCCTAAAAAACCTCAAAAGGATGCATGTGATGTTTTTTTTTAACTTTGGATTTTCCACTGACTCCAATGTCTTGCAAAATCTAAAGCTGTTGACTCATCCTTTTGTGTGTGTGGCTCTTGTGGTTCCTTTGAGGAATAATGCTGTACATTATACATCATCTTGGAAAGTCAGAAGGCTCTGGAAAGGAACTGTATTTGACCTACAGAAAACTAAAAGTTCTCTGTACAAGTGACTTCTCTGTGATTTTTTTTGGTTTGTTTTGTCTCTCTCTCCTGGTGATCAGTTGACCTTTGTTTAAACCAAAATGAAAAAAAGGCCTTCATTTTCTTTCTTTGCAGAACCATAGCAAGGGAACAGTAGGTATTTTATAAAAGGTGAAAAACATTTTCCCAGTCAAAAAAAACAAGGCAACCTAAGTGATCTGCAAACTCCTATGGCAACTGAGGTCTTATGGTCATTAGAAATATCTTACTAATTCAGTCAAAAGGTGCTGTCAGTGAGTTTAAACTTTGTCCGAACTGCCAACCATAGTCAAGGAAATGACCTTTTCTTTGTTTGTTTAAGAAAGCTGGTTGGTATTTAACAAGCTGCAACATTTAATGAACCAAGGTAGCAAAAAATCCATCTCGAAAATAAAACATTGGACAAATTACTTCCAAAAGCAGTTCCAGGCAGCTGGAGGGAGGGGGGTTGTTTGTTTTCTTTTTTTAATAATCTTGTCAGGAGTCTGGTTGTTCTGTAAAAATAAATTCTTTACACAAAATGACATTGACAGGGTCAGGGCAGGGGATGGGGAGGGAGAATCTCAGCTCAGTCAAGGGAGAAATGGGAAGGAAACTGCTGTAGATTCCACCCACAAATCTACTCTTGGGTATCAAGAAGTAGTCCAGAGTGTGCATAATTCATGTAATCCTTTACAGTTCACCATATGTTTTAGTGTAAATGGAACAATATGGAGCACAGAATATGGATTTTCTTACTGTAACAAAATATTGCTAGAGCATCATACCTGTATATGTCAGAATATATATGGATATTTGTGTTTATAATATCTAGTGCCTTCATAAAGGATTTCAGGTTGCAAAGTCAAATGCTGAAAGCTTAAGAGAAACCAGAATTATGATACAAAATGTTGGTATAATCTTTAATTACAGCACTGTCCCACTGGACAGTGTATACTAAATTAGCAACTCCTTCAGTATTTTCATTTATCTTCATTGTTCAATGTGTGGCCCCAGGGCTTACTGCCTGAACACTGTTGAAACCCTTCTCTGAAGAATGACTTATTTTTGATACTGCTCCTTAGTATAATATTGATTGCTTCACTCACATTATTGAAGGTGAGGGAGTAGTATTATTGCCATTATGCAGACTGGGAATTGAGGCATACAGATTAAGGTAAAGAATGCCCTCTCAGTTTTGGGTTTCTAAGTGAAGACATTTTAGGAGCATTTTTCAGAGTTATGTGGGTTATGGCACTTTTTGTTGAAAGCAGCTCTGGTTGAATTCAGATGCAGTTGTGAACACTCAGAAGTTGTGCAAGTCAGGTCACTAGGTCCCAAGTCGAACTTAAAAACAACAAGGAACACATAATTAGTTGGCACTATTGAACCATCTTCGGGCTTGGAATACATCATTTGCTTAACATCACATAGGAACTTTTTAAGAGGCAGAAAAAAAACAGTTTACCCAGGGTAGAATTCAACTGCCTTAACCATCAGAGGCAAGGGTTCCTTAGGGTGATGTCTAACTTCATCCCAAGTACGTAGTTAGTCCAATAAAAGATAAGCTTTTGAATGTAAGATGTTCTGCATTCCAATAATGTTTTGCATTTTAAGGTTTGCTTAACTTTATCTTAATTATGTAGCTGGTCTAATAAAAAAATATTGCCTAAGAAATCCTTGCCCCTCACATAATTTCTGGACCATCACATCTAGTACATCTCTTACACTACCTCAACTATGAGACCAAAGTTTTTTTTTCAGTGGCAGGCCACTTGATGTGAAGACTAGCCCCTTTCTCCGGAAGTAGAGCAATCAACAGTAGAAACTGATGAGCCAGAGGTGAGAGAGGAGCCTGATTTAGCTCTCTCTGTCTCTATCATTTCGTACAAGCTAGATGAGTACAATAGAATTGAGCACAGTCCTGGTTCTTGGTACTGTTCATGTACCTGATCTCTGAGTCTCCTACCAGAGAGAAACTGATGGCTGGAGTCATTTGAAGCCCCTCTTGATACTGGCCTTAACCTCCTCTGCCACTGCTTCACAGTTGCCTTTTAGTTTTTCTCTCCACTCTTATCCTGAGTCTGGAGCTTCAAGGTCTGGACAGAATATCTCGGTGATTACCAGATGGGCAAAGTAGGGAGCCCCCTTTCTCATCAGTTTGTCACCATTAAGCCTACTATTCTAATTCTAGAATGTAGCGCTGTTGCAGTTGGCACTATGGTCCTGGTTTGCCTCTCCCTTTGCATGTTGTCATCCTCCTGCAGTGAGAATGGCCATCAGCTACCCTCTTGATGCCTGGCAGTCCCTATACTGCCTCGTTCAGTTTGTACTCGGGGACTGGCTGAAACCCATGAGTATTTACACCCAGCATGACTTGTCAAAAGGGGTGGCAAAGGCTACCAGGAGGCAGCAGGATTCCAACTCAGTGGGCACGCCTACACAAGACACTTACTGTGCAGTAACTAATTAACTCTGCAGTAAACTTCTTGCATCTACACATGTACCCCATTAGGCTGGAGTAAACTAATTAACTCCACAGAGGGCAGTGCTGCAGTGTTTTTGGTTTTTTTTTTTTTTACTTTGCAGCAGCGCACATGTAGACACTGATCCAGCTGTCTGAGGTGTAAGAGTGCTTCAGTGTGTGGGCTGCCTGCTGGCTAGCCCTGTGCTCAAGTACCCTCATGACCTAGCCAGCTTCTCCGGGGCACATTGAGCTGGAGAGAACAGCCCTGGGTTGTCAAGCTGGCCCCCAGAGCCCCCTGCCAGCTGGGGCTGCTCTGACCTGCCTCAACGTGCTGCAGTCTAGGTTGCATATTCAAATGGCGTGCCTGGGAGCAATAAACTCCAGAGCTTATTGCTTTACATTAATTGCACATGTAGATGCACCCACTGTGACTGAACCCATTCTTGATATCTCAAACAATGGACACTTTTTTTTTTTTTTGCCTTTGAGTCAAGTAACCTGGTCACAATAGCTGGTAGGGCTGTGTGAAGCATCGGTCACTGATTCAATTTGGTGGAGATTAGGCAGCCGAATCGCCAAATTCAAATCGAATCAAGAGACCCCTTAATCTCTCTGAATCAAATCAGAATCCTCAGAATCAATTTGGAGAGATTTGGTGATTCAGACATAGACAAAGCTTTAAATGTTTTTTTCACATACCTGAAGGTACCAGGCAGCTCATGAACGCTGAG
>NW_005841941.1:2442336-2467847 GCF_000455745.1 Alligator sinensis
GAGAGGCGACACCCCACGGGGTGGTGGGGGGGGGGGGGTCCCCAGTGTGCTCAGCACCAGAAGCACTTCCGGGTCCTTTGCAGAGCATGTGGGGGACCCTCCCCCACCCCCTGGCTTGGTGACTGGTGCCTCCTGGGTCTGGGGGGGCACCTAGGGTCCCCCCCACAGCCGATTGCTGAGTCAGGGGGTGCAGGGTGGGGGGGTCCCCCACGCATTCAGCAGTAGACCCAGAAATCGACCAGAATTACTTCCAGTCCACTTCTGGGTCTGCTGCCGAGCACACGGGGGGGAGGGGGGGGGGGCCTCACTCCTGTGGGATGCGCCATCTGCCCCACCATCTCAGCGTTCATGCGCCATGCCTGGTATCTTGAGGTATGTAGAAAAAAAATTTAAAGCTGTGTCTATGGCCCAATCGCTGATTCTCCGAATCCACATCGTATCTTCAGATTTGGATTTGGCTGAATCGAAATGGGACAGTGATCTCAATCAACTAATCGAATCACTGCCCCCCAAATTGGGCTGAATCTGAATCCAGTACAGTCTGCTTTGCTACCTAATCACTGGTACTGGTGACTTCTCTCAAGGTTCTTTTCAGGAAAATCCTTGTTTAGATAGTGGTTTTCTCCCCACTGTGCCAGTTTCAAAAAGTGTAATTGTGCCTCTTATTTGTAGATTTCCCAGATGCTTCTGCAGGCAAATGCAAATCTGTTTTGAAAGGCTCAGGAGCTGCATGTAAAGGTCTTCTGTTTTAGCTAACTTTTTAGATGTCAGTCTCCTCAATGTTTGACTGCATTCTGTTGGAATGCTGGAAGTGGGTCAGGATGACTGTTCTCCCTCCTATTTCATATTGAGGATATTTTGACACTGTACTAAAATCAAATCTGTGGTTTACCTTGCACTTCTGCCTAGGATTGGTGCTTTGTCATTACTTTGAACCTTTTCTGGTGCAGTTCAGCTGCCCTTGTTGTTTGGAGGCATTTCTGTAGGGCTCAATTAATTTTTCAACCATCTCGCCCATATAAACTGGTCTCGTGTTCCACAAATGAACTTATCTCTATGGCTAGGGATAACTTACACATAAACCAGTATAAGTGATGAGAAACCAATTCAAATCTGTAACACAACAGAAGTTCAGTGCACATAAACCACTTTCAAAATGGCTGAAACTGGTTTAAGATAAACCTGGATGGATTTAGTATCAGAGTTAACTGATTTAGATAAATAGGTTTATTGAACATTTGTCCCAGATCCCATCTAGATTAAAGTTAACTCACAGTCCCCCAACATCCCAGGATGCTTTGTACCTCCCTTGCAATGCCCCCCCTCTTGCAGGTTGGGTGGGTTAGCCTTGGTCCAAGCTGTCTGCTACAGCTGAGCAGCAGGGATGAGTGCTTTTAGCAACTTCCAGATTCTGGCCTGACCCACTGCAGGCATGTGGCTGCATTTCCAGAATCAAAAGTGAATGTCTGTTCACTTGCTTATCAGTTCAGTTTATGCAGCTTAAACTAACCTGCGAAGACAGAAATCAATTCAGCCTTGGGCTTTTTGAGTGTCTGTACTTAACCTATAGGGGATTCTTTAATATCTCCAAAGTTACATGTGGATGTTTAAAACTGGCCAGCTTGGGTACTACCAGAAACATAATCACAACAGAAAGGAGCTTAGTGTGGTCTGCACAACTGCCCTGAAAAGCTGGATGGCTCTTCTGGCAGCATGCTCACACTGCAGTCTGTGCTTCTGGTAAAGTGGGAGGGGAACAGGATGTAGAAGGAAGACATGAACAACTATAAGGTAATGCAGACTGGCAGAAGGAATGTCTTGACCTCCCTTTCCTACAGATGGAGATTCAACAGAAAATGGCTTGCCCATAGTCACACAGGAAGTCTATGGCAGGACTCAGATGGATTCAAGTCTATTGGTGAACAGTGCTTTAACTCCAGGAGTTATATCCTGACTAGAACAGAAAGCCCTGACTTCAGCCAAGGGGATGCAAGTGAGGCAGATTTGCTGCACTCCTGCCCACACCCAATCCTGCTCTGTAACACCCAAAGTGAGATGACAACTGGAATCAGCACCCAATAATGCTGAATGTAGAAGCATGAAATTCATAGCTGACCCTGGACCACTTGCGTATCTCTCTTAGAAACTGTCACGAAATCTTTTGATAGAGACTTGCAATCAGTCATCAATGCTTCTCTTCATAAGGAAGAGGACCCAGCACCTTCATATAATGGGCTCTTGAGGTAGCTGCTCTGGTCATGATTTCTAGGGAAAGTTGTTAGACTGGGCATTGTGTAACAAGAATCAAACTGACTTAGCATCATGCTTTTCAGGAGTTTATCATCCTTGGGTGATTCCTGATTGGTTTTTCAACTTTAGTTTTGTGTGTTTGGAGAAGTGTCAACACAACTTACTCAAATGCTGCCTCAGTCCCATTTCTACCCCCTCAAACCAAGACAGCTATAATAACTGGAAACCCTCCCTTGGACTGCCAGCGGCATGGAAAGGGCTTCATTAGTGCAGCCGGAGAGTCTTGTAGCACAGGCGCCAAAGTTGTCACATGGCTTCATTTTGCTTGGGAGAAAGCGGAGGTGCTCTTACCTCCCTGAGAGCATGCACGATGGAGTACAAACTGAGGTCAGGCAATTCAATCTGTGCAGATTTAGCCCTTTGTAAAGAGAAGGGAATGATAGACTGAGAAGGCTGGAGGGCTGCAGAGAAACTTGGCCTGGGTCACCTACTTATGCTGTGTATGACCCAAACCCAGACACAAAGGCAGCGAAGCAAACTTGGTGCCACTCTACAGCTCTATCTCCTGCATGTTGGGTGGCAGCAATGGAGAGTGCTGCCAGGTGGCTTTACCTCCTCCTTTCCAGGGTTGGTGAGGTGACAAGGGAGCAGGTGGGAGCAATATGCTTCTTAAAGGTGCACTCAGGAGCTCTGTAGATGCATTTGGACATGCCCTAGATTATTTTGGCCTTGGTTTTCCCATTAGTAAAAGAGACAGCAATGGAGAGGAGAAAGTCATGAATTTCTGTTGATAAATCTATATTCATAAATCCTACTTGTGTGAACTAAATTATGTCAGGCTCATTAGGGCAGCTTCATGCTGCTCCATCACGAAGAAGCTGATTTAGCTGGTGACAAGAACATCAAAGCAGCATCAGGGAGTCTTCAGACAGCTCAAATCAGCAGCTCCCTGCAGGTGCCACAGGGGGGACACCAGGATTTCCTGTGCTCCAAAAACCTCTGCTGTTGTAACTTAGTATTAGAGCTACAGGTCACCAATACAAGTCAGAGCAGTCTTCTTGGTTGAACCTGGAGACTGACTGGCGCATAACACCCTTAGCATAGGGGAGGGATGGGGGCTAAAAGGGAGTGATAAACTACAGTGCCACTGTTATTGCACCACATGATGTTAACTCCCAGAAGAGGAGTGTTGGTGTAGTACTAGCTGGAAATTTGGCTTCCACGGCAGTTGCAAGGCCCCGTTCAATCTGGCAGCAAGTTTGCAAAGCCTAGGGTGTTGAGAGAAAATTAGAGAGAGCCTTATGTTGTAGAAAATGAAAATGCCAGGCAAAAGTGGATGCTGCAGCATGTTATCTAAGTGCCCTGGACCACTGCACGTGCCGGTGAAACAAATCAGCTCTGTTACAAAACCACCAGTGTGCAGAACGTGACAAGGGCAGGCAGGCTCGGAGTGGAGAGGCTTCTGCTGCTTCCGCATTAATTTTACAGTACCCCAGGTGGGATGGGAAGCTAGCAATTGATTTAGCTGGGGTTAGTGGCTGTCTCTTTTTTGTGCATTTCCTGTCCAATTCCCTGGGAAAACAGCTCAACTGAAAGCCCTGTAATAAACATTTCTGTCACAATATTGAGATTGCTGGGATTGCTCACTAACCTTGTTTACTTTCCTTCAGGCGATATTGTAATAAAAAAAACTAAACTCATCTGATCTCCCGGTGCAAGTGATTCTATGACAAAAGCATGAGCACAAAGGAAGCTGTGACCTGAAATTTGCCTCACCACAAGATGCTGGTGGAAAAAATGTGGACAGCTGAATATACCATTGTGGCTCTAATTGTCTTCTAGGATATATGCTGTGTCTAATACAAAGACAGAAACTACAGTTGTTCTGCATGTATCTTAACATACTAAAGGTTTATGTACAGGATCTGCCTAGAGGCAGCTCTCTAACAGTATCAGATGAGATATCTTCTAGTGCTTAGATGTCACGGAGGTTCTTTGTGGGAAACCAATGTGGAGAAATATGGCTGGAGCTCTGTAAACCCCACCTGATACAGGGCTTGTGAAAGTTACAACATTCTTGCAAAGCATTTGGGGAGTGTTGGAAGAAGAAACTTATTTTAATCCTGCTGTCAGAGTAAAGATGGGATATTTTTATCTCTCTTGTCTCCACATCTGCTAAATCAGGTGATCAAGACTGGCCACAGGATGGATCCAGCCAGGAGAACCATGTCATCTGGCCTTTGGGGATCCCCACAGGTCTGGGAATGTGGTGATGGAGCAGCAGCAGTGTTAGTTGCTGCAGCTCAGGGAGGCTCCTGGGAGTTGCAGCAATTAACACTGTTGCTGTTCATCCCACTGCCAAATTTCCAGACCCGATGGGAGCCTTGTGGGTGAACGGGGTCCATGGATTGGCTCAGTGCACCGGATCTGGCCTGTGGGGTAAAATGATTTGGGCATCACTGTGCTAAACCATCCCCATCTCATGGAAGTTTGAGATGCAGGGGCAAGGCAGCTTAGACTAATAGATAGCACAGGGGGAGAGGACCTGGAGATCTGGATTCTCCTTTTTGCACTGCCAACGCTCTTCTGGGTGACCTTGGGCAAGTTGCTTGGTACCTTTGTTGTCCTGTAATATCTCGGGGATGAGGGGGTCTCTCTGTCTCCCTCACTGATTGTGGTCTAGAACAGTGGTGTCCAGACTTAAAGTTAAGCCCCACCTCTGTCTGAAGTGCTGCTCCTCACCCCTGAAGCGGCATACCAGTTTGCACCTTGACATGCTGGAATAAAAGCAGGGAGGCTTGAGTCTCCAGCAAAGTGCAGTGGAGTAGTGGTAGGAGAGAGGTCTCAGTTTACACTTCCCCCACCATGCAGCCACCGCAGTTTTATATGACAAGTAAGGCTCTACCTCTTGTAGCAGCATCCTGCCCCTGTGCTGCTCTACACAGCCAGAGCCTCCATTCTGGTGCCTACTTTTACTGAACATGAAAGGCTTGCATGCAATATGCAGCATCTTCCTGTGCTTCTTATGACACACATACCATGGTCTGGTAACCCCTAAACTAAGAGCTACTGAGTGCATCTACCTGAGATGCTTTACTCAAGATTAGAGCAAATTACTGTGCAGTAAGTGTCACCGTATACACATGCAGATGCTTACTGCACAGTGATTGGCTTTAATCATGAGTAAATTTGCTACCGGTAAATACAAGTAGCAGATTTACTCCTGATTACTTACTCCGCCATATGGCATGTGTAGATGGAAGACTGGGAGCAAACTTGCTTCCAGTCAGCCAGGCAGCAGTGGGGGCAGGAGGTTGCTCCTTGCCCCTGGGAGCTGCCTGCTGCTGAGGCACCAGAGCCCGGGGAGGGACTTTACCCTGGCAGTGGGAAGCTCCCGGTCTCTGCTCCCTGATAGCTACTGGGATTGTCTAGGGATCTGTGCTGGGTCTGGTACTATTTAATATCTTTTCTAATAATTTGGATGGGACTGAGTATGCAAATTTGCAGCTGTCACTAAGACAGGTATAGTTGCAGACACTTTGGAGGATGGGATTAGGATTCTGAATGATGTGGTACATTAGAGAAGTGGTCTGAAATCAATCTAATGGAATTCAGTAAGGATGAGTGCAAAGTCCTGCACTTGAGATGGAGCAATCACTTGCACAAAAATAGATTGGGGAATGACTGGCTAGGTTGCAGCACTCCAGAAAAGGGCCTGGAGGTTATCGTGGACTGTAAGTTGAATGTGGGTCAGCAGTCTGCTATTGTTGTAAAAAAGCTAGTAACATGCTGGGTTATATTAATAGAAGTGCTGTCTGCAAGTTGAGAGAAGTGATTCTTCCCTACTATTCAGCACTGATCTTGCCTGGAGTACTGTCTGGTTTTGGGCACCCCAAGAAAAATGTGGACAAAACTGAAAGAGTCAAGCAGAAAACAACAAAGATATATAGAGGTCTAGAAAACATGACTACTTCAGTCTGGACAAGAGAAGACTGATAACAGTTAACAAATTCCTGAATGGTGGTTCTAAAAAGCATGGTTAGAGACAACTTTCTGTGACTGTTAGGAAGTTACTCTCTGATGTTACCACAAGGGAGATTTAGGTTGGATATTAAGAAGAACTCCCTAACTATGAAGGTGGTTAAGCGTTGGAACAGATTACCTAAAGAGGTTGTGAAATATCTCTATCCATCAACATTTTTAAGAGCAGCTTATATAAACTTTTGGCTGGGATGGCTTAGACAGGATTCATAGATTCATAGATGTTAGGGTCGGAAGGGACCTCGATAGATCATCGAGTCCGACCTCCTGCCTAGGCAGGCAAGAGTGCTGGGTTTAGATGACCCCAGCTAGATGCCTATCCAATCTCCTCTTGAAGACCCCCAGGGTAGGGGAGAGCACCACCTCCCTTGGGAGCCCATTCCAGACCTTGGCTACTCTAACTGTGAAGAAGTTCTTCCTAATGTCCAGTCTAAATCTGCTCTCTGCTAGCTTGTGGCCATTATTTCTTGTAAAAATAATCCTCTCTTGATCAGAGAGGTGGACTAGATGATCTCCTGAGGTCCCTCCAAGCCCTACCTTATGGTTCTGGTGTAGCAGGAGTGCTTGGCCTGGGACTCTGCTCCTGGGTGGGGGTATAGACTTTCCTTTTCTCTTCCACTCCTCCTGTCCCCGTGGACAGGAGGGCTAGGCTAAAACTAGGCCTAAAGTGCTTTGGCTGTATGTTAATCCCCAAGTATTGCCAGTGTTCTCTAGCCTATCCCTGCCTTGGTTATAGGGCTCCTGGGAGTTAGACATCACAGGGGGACTTCTTTCATAATTAAAATTTTGACACAGCAGCGGGGCTCTTGTTTGGGAAATAAAACTATTCACTGACTACTGTAATTGCTGATGAGATGAATGAGTCACTGGAGTCATATTATGGCCATTGCATGTTGTTCCTTGCATTATGGTAAGTGATTTGCACAGGACTAGGAGGCTGAGTTGCCCACTTTCAGGGTGGTCTCCCTGAGGATACAGCAATGGGATCTTTGCAAAATATTAAGGAGCCTTCTTCCTTCCTTGAGCTGCCCATTGTGTGCAGTTTCAAAGCTGGCTGCTATCCCCAGAGCAGGCTTTTCTTCTTTTGTGATGAGAAAAATGATTTGTTGGACCCAATGGGAAAAAAACTGCTGTGATAGATCTATGCATCTTCTACCAGAGGGGAGTTTCCTAGGGACAGTCCATAGGCCTATCTCTGTGTGTTTCGGGTCAGGCAGACGGAGTAGCGAAGAAGTAATGTTGCTCTCTGGATTGTAAAACCTAATTCGCAGTACTACAGATCATACAAACATGCGAAAATTTACACTAACTTTTTCCACAAGCTGAATGTACTGTTTTACCCTGAGGCATAGCACTTTGGGGTCCCAAAGCAGCAATCCTACTGGACTTCCAGTGAGATCTGGGCTAGATGCTCAACATATGGCCTGGCTGAAAAAATCCCATAGAGGGCACTTTCTTTGCTGGAAGGGTTTGCTAATTGCTTATTCTGCAGCAGCAAAGCAGGGGCTTTCCCCTCCTGAAGACATCTGCAAACATTTGCTTGCTCTCTGCGATGGTTCTGGTTGGTTTCAGGCAGATGCACAAGTAAAATGCAGTGCTTCATTTAGCAGGGGAGCTGTTCCTCAAAGTCTTTGTTAATCAAAATCAGTCATGTTATTGATGGATTGTTAGGACAATAACAAATAAATTTCCTCAAACTTGCATAATTATAACAATGGATTGGTGTTTAATATTCTAACAAAAACGACACTTAAATTTGTGTGATGGTAGCACAGCAGTGGGTTAGTACTTAATATCCAATCCATGATGCAGGACTTTGAGGAGCATAAAAAAATAAGGAATGATTGATTGCATGGCGATGGGACAAATTTCCACTTTTCACTGTCACATAGAGGAAAAAAGAAGTTTTAGAGCGTAGTGACAAATAGGACTTCCAGCATGGCATAAATGTGGTTCTGTCTGCGCATATCACCACGTCCAGCATTTTAGATGTTGACATTATTTGTTTAAAGACAGCACCGTTTGTTTAAAGGACTCAGGAAGGGAAGTGTATGTCTGTAAAAATCAATTGGCTCCTAGCAAATAGTTTCCTGGTTTGTCAGGTCTTAGTCTGGTCTCTCCAGAACATTATACAGGATGAGGACTGGGATGGGGGTAGAACCGATGACAAATGAGCAACATCTTCCAAAAGGGCTTGTGAGTTCTTTTGAATGGCTTATTTTTTGTACACTAGATAAGTCATGTTAGAAGGGGGCTGATATACAGAGAGTAGATACTTGGCTTTGTTAAAACTGGACACCCACTTAAGGTGTCGTGCCCCAAAATGGAATCACTCAAAAGTATTAATCACTGGAAAATTTCAATTGTTGTTTCTTCTGCTGCTTTATATAAATGAATTCCAGCTAGAAGAAGGCTGCTAATTTCATATAATAATTAATGAATAACACAATGAATGACATTTCCTTGTAATTTTGTTAATATATAGTCTAATACAGTGATTTTCAAACTTTTTTTTTTCATTTGCAGACCCCTGAAAAATGTTGAATGGAGGTGCAGATCTCTTTGGAAATTTCAAATGGAGGTGTGTACCCTTTTGAATTGTAAGTATGGGTATTCACATACTTTTGATTGATCATAGTCATCTTTCTCAGACCACTTTACTTAGACACAGTCTGTGGACCCCCAAGGGTCTGCAGACCACAGGTTAAAAACCACTGGTCTAATACATCCTATGCTGTTGCTGAATGCCTCACTTTTTTGTATTGTTATTATTATGATCACTACTAATTATAAAGAAGAACAGTATAAGTATGCAAGGGTGAAAAGATGAAAGAAAGTTCCCGTGAAGAAGAGAATTCTTCCCTTCATAATTTAAAGTTGACCTAAAAAAAACTGGAGTAATTAAACAGCTCCATTCATTTTTCCTACAAGAGTGACCCCACAACGCCTTTAGAAATCAGGAAGGAAGAAGAGTTAGCACTTTTTCCTTTAGGAGGAAAGGGAATGATGTTAGCAGTTCACAGTGTCTCTCTGTGATTCAGTGTGACAGCAGAGTGCTTTAAACACTGTCTTAGGAAGCCAATTATAGGCAAAATGTCTGCTTCCATCCCCTGACCTGTCCCCTCTGGCTACAGTCGAGACATAACTCTGCAATTCACTGGCTGCATTATGTCTGGGAGAAGTATCTGTTCTCAATATCAGCTGAGACAGCTGGAAGTTATTCCTAGGAATAGCTCCAAAAATAAATAAATAAGTGTCTTCCTGAAGGGTCCTACTTCCAGCCACTATGCCATCAGCCCATTCTGCAACAGGTGCCATTCACTGAGTAGGATGGAGCAGCAGAAAGGGATTCGGGAATTTTATCCAAAGTTTTTTTGTGTCCTATGCATTCTCCTTAAATACTTCTTGCTGGTGGTAAAATTACCACTATTAACTGCAGTCAGCATCTGATGAGAGATCTGTCCAATGAAACTTGGTTCCCAAGATGGAATCAAGGATTTTTACTTTAAATGTACTGTTCTGTATTATGGTATACCATGGTACGTAGTTGCTTCCTGACCATCTAACAATGAGTTTATGTCCTGGCACTGCAGAAGAAGGATTTTATTTTGTTCTAGTTTATATAAATTGTGCTGCTGTCCTTTTCTGAAATGCATTGTTTGCAATCTTACGGCATTTAGATTAATGGGTTACTAATACTTCATATAAAAACAAATGTTGTTTATGATTTCCATATTAATTGAGTTTTCCTTTTTGCTTATATTATAGGAGGTCCAGCCTGTGGACATTACAGTTCTATATCGAAAATATTATTTGTGCCACTTAATTAGAAGGCTTAGTTCTATAACTTTTTGGTTGTTCTGACTGATCTTGGACCCTGATTCTGTAAGGTACTTAGTTATTTCAAACGTTTGAATTGTACGACTGATTTCAAAGTGACTATTAATACCAAGACTTTCTGGTACTTATGACCTCATTGAGGTTTCTTGTATGCCAAGTTATGCACATACTCAAGCAACTTGATGATAGAGGGTAAAAAACACTACATAGCCTGTCTGATTAGGGAAATGAATGCATTGTATTTTATTACAAGTCTGATATTCTATTGAAGGATGTGCCAAATTATTATGACATTTTAACATATATGACAAATGGTTTATACTTCCCACAGGAGCTGGGGGAAGTTCTTTGCTTTTAGAAAGGTCATCAGCAGGATTTGTATAATATTAAAACATATAAACAGGTAATGGAATAAAGCTATGACTTCTTAAAACCTTCCAAATCATAATCTCTCCATTTATATTTTTGTCTATCCATAAAAATGGGAAAAAGTGGTCTAATACTAGATAATCCCATAAAAACACATTCATTAACAACAAAAATGCCACGTACCTAGAAAAAACATATGCTCCAAATAGTTACACTCTGCTCATCTGCCAACACAAGCACAAGTTCTGGACACTGAAATAAGTAGCACAATAGTCGAAAGTACATTTCAAGAATTCAGATTTGGAAAAAATCTGTAAACACATTTGCTCAATGTAGCTCCAAAAGTACAAAAGTTGTGGTTCAAACTCTAGGATGGGATTTTCAAAGTGCAATAAACTGGGCAAAAAGGTGTAAAGCTATGTTCTGAAAAGTTCCAATGTTCTGCAAGTAAGATGGTTTGCAGCTTAAGCATCTTCCGATATAAATATAATCTCTTTCTGAATGAATGTACATCCATGGCAACACACTCTCCAGAAGATTTAGCTTTTAGTTCTTGTTAATTTTAACAGCAATATTTTCCAGTTGTCAGTTGGTATATTAAGCAAAGATGAGATCTAGGATACTGAAGTTTTTTTTGGTGCTTGGAGATGAAAAGTAAAAAACCCAAAAACAACCAACCAACCAACCAAACAAATATAAAAATAAAAATAGTAGTCTTGGATTAATTAAATCTTGGAAAGCAAATCAATGTGTGATTAGCAAACAATGTGTTGGCAGATTGGTAGCAATCTTGTGGCATTTTTCCAGGCATGTTCAGTAACTGGTATGCATTATAGTTCTCACTGCTAGTAAAACGTCAGTTTAACAATGCAAGAGCCAGCAAAAACCTAATATATGTCAGCTCGACTGAAATGCTATTCCTGAAAAGCTGGGAACCATCTACAGAGGAAAGAAATGTGCTGTAGTCATGAAAATAAGGTTTAGATTTTCAAAGAAGACTATGGGATTTAGGCACTTCACTACTGTTAACATCAGAGGAGGAAGATGACAGTACAAGGATTTTGATTTTGTTACCAAAAATGAGCTTACAAATCAAGTATATAAAAACACTGGGTTGTCTGAATTAGTGTCCAAAGAAATATACACTAATGACTTCTCACTTGCTCCTTTCAGGCAAAAGCAGATACATATTAAGTCAAAGATTATTGGCATAGATTTCTGTCATCATGCAGGCATTCTTTTATTCATTTAAAGGAATACAAGTATTTTGAGAATGAGCCCAAAGTTGAAAACCAGTCTATAAAAAAGAACTATTTCAGACAAATTGGCTGTCCACCAGTGGGTTTGTCCTTTTTGCTCTGGTCAATATTGTGCAGACTTGATACTAAAAGCCAAGGAATTGCCAACTGGTTAGGCAATGGACCTGTGCCTTTGGATCCTCCTGCACTGAGTTGGACTGGGGTAGCTCAGAACTATACGCTTAGGCCAGATAGCCATAAACATCATGGACTTGTGATTGGATGCTGGTGTCTACAGTAATGTTGCTTTTTTTATAAAATGTCCTACAGATCTTGTTGCAGGATTGGGGACTATCTTCATTGTCACATTTGATTTCTGATGGAAGGATTGGGAATTCATTTTCTGTATGTGGAGAGCATAGCCATGGAGCCTAAAATCATAGAGAAGTAAGGTAGCTCTGTTACCATCTAATGAGAAGGAGAGAGAGAACCTTCAATTTAAAAAACGAACAAAAACCGTAGAAACCGGTGTTCTGCTGATGTTGTGCAAAGGGATGCAAATCCTCTTACACAGCCTGTTGTTAATTGCAGTCTTTTGCTGGATAGCCACCAGGTTCAGAAATCTGGGACTACTACTTGGCTTCCAGAAAAGAAATGGAGGATATACTGGCCCTTCTTGTTCTTTGGCCCAACTTGGATCAGGGCCCTGGCAACACCTTAGCACGTTGGCGTCTTCCCACAAGCAGATGCCATGAGCAATGAAGCAATGATCATTCAACATCAACTTCGCTGGGCCAGTCATGTCATCCAGATGTCTGACTCCAGACTCCTGAAGCAAGTTTTATTCTCCCAGTTCAGTCAAGGCTTACACTCAAGAAGAGGGCAGAAAAAACACTTCAAGAATGTCCTCAAAGCCAACTTGAAAGAAATGCAATATCAACAGCAAGTCATGTGAGACTATTGCTCATAACCACCCCGAACGGAGGAAGAGTCTGCTGCAAGAGTCTGGCTGCATTCCAGTGACTAGTGGGAGGGTAAAGCCCTAATGCCCTTGGGCCTTCCACAAACCCCAATTAAGCCTATAAACTCAGTGGGGTCCTCTGGTCCTGGGACCTCCCCTCCAGGAGCCCTGTACTAAACAGGAGGAATTTCCCCTCCCCCGTGGGAATCCTTTCCCCCAGCAACTCACGACTACGGGGTCCAAAGTAAGTGGTCCTTGGCCCCTCAGGCATGTTGCTTCTCACTTGCAGGAGCCTTCTGTCACCTGCTTGGAGCCCCGAGCAACATCATGTACTCCTGGGGGCTTTGCCTTTTGCTAAGGATTGGAGGCCTGGGTTGCCTCATGCAACACTGGGGTTCAGTCTGCTTCCAGACCCTCCATACAGCGTTGTCTGAACCAGGTTGCGGGCTGTGTCAGGGGACTCAGACCTGAGCTGCCACAAGCGGCTCCCAAGGTCCCAATCCCTCCCAGACTGCTCCGTGCTGCGCTGTCTGCACTGACTGCCTGGCCCTGAGCCAGAGGTTGCAAACCCAAGCTGCCTCGTGCAGCTCCCAGGGTCTGGCTTCATGCACTGAGCTGTGCACCATTTGCCATGCTTCTCTGCAGTGGGGCTGGGGACATATCCGCTTGCTGCTCCTGTTTGGTGCGTGGGGCTTCAGGGTTCTTCAGGGCAATGGCTCCGCCCTGCTGGCCAGCTCACACCAGTTTCTTTTTTGTCCGTCCTCTTCTCCGTCCCTCGACACAGCTGCCTGTGTGCTGGGCACGCTGCTCTTTTATACCCTCTGAGGGCTCCGCCCCTGGATTCTAAACAGACCAATTAGGTTGAAGCAAGGTGCAGGCTTCAACCAGGTCTGGGTTATCTGCCTCGCCGTGGGTACGGGCAGGGCAAGTTCCTCCCCAGCAATCACCTGATTGGTGGAAGGGCTTCACCAATTGCAATGAAGATTCTCTGAGCAGCTATTGGTAAGGCTGCCACAACTGTAAAAAAACTATTCTCTGCAAGTCAAGCAGTGCCCCACTATGAGAGCAGTGAAAAAAGTGTGCTGTGAGATCCTGCAGAGTGGGGAAGTAAATGCTCCCCTCCCCTGTCTGGCACCCTGCACCTGCCCTCTAGGGACTGCTACCACTGCTACTGCCTTCCCCCAGCAGCCTCTCAGCCAACCTTCCATCCCCTTGCAATTGGAAGAGTGGACACACAGGCAGAGGTGGGCTTTTGTTATCTAAAATTGCCAATTGCTCAAATCACGAGCGAGACTTTATAACGGGGGATAAGGCAAGGTGCTGCATTTATTGATTACATGAGTTAGACATAGAGGTTCAGGCACACCATTCATACAAACACACACACATCATCATACACAACATTACACGCAGGCATACACATGCACAAAACAACCATTTCATCCACACATACACCAGATATAGTTACCAGCAATAGTTGCTCAATATCAGCCCAGGGTGGCCAACCTGGGCTGATTGAGTAGATGATGATGATTTGAAGATAGTAGATTTAAAGGTAACAGCTGGAGCGGGGTGAACAGATGCATCTGTGCTCCGATGAAACAGCAGTAGAGAAAGAGACTCACCAAACTTGGCATTTTCAAAGTGTTCTTTTATAGGGATTGGCATCCTTTGTTTCAGTGCTTTGGGGTTTTTCCATACCCAGCTTCTGTTTTTGCTGCCCATCTGGTAGAGTTTCTTCTTCTTTTATCTCCTTTGTGCCTTCCAGCTTCAAAGGGATTCTTCAGCTGTTTGTTAGTTAGTTACTGGTTGGTAACTTACATTTGGTGCCTTGTTGCTTACATAAACAATTGAATCTTCTTCTCCAGTCTCTATGCCATTCTCTCACCATTCACCCTTTTACACACAGTCATACATAAAGGCTATGCAGAGTTCATTCACTTATGTCAAGCAGAAGGATACAAAATGGAGTTTTCAAGTTGCTCACAGGACAAGACTAACGTGGTTACATTTCACTATTATTACACTCTATGTTAACATCAGCTACATTAGTTCAGTTCATGCTACACTTTGCAGTCCAGCTCATCCCCTTCTATGCTCTCAGTGCCAGCAGGAGGGACCATAGGGGTGGCCACTGGCATGCAGGACCCTGCAGGAGCAGCCTCAGCAGTTGGGGCTGCCCTTTCCCCTGCGGTACAGAGCAGGGATCAGGATGGGGAAGACAGTGGAAAGAGCAGGAAGAGCTTTATTTTTTTTAAACAGTACATCTCAGCACTGGTATGACTTTCTCTGGCAGGGTAATCCAAAGGTATAACATATTGTAAAACTATACACACATCTTTTTCTGGTGTAAAGGTGAAGTGTATCACCAATTTTAATCCAGAAAAAAGTGTGCAACTGGGATAAAAAGTTTGGGAAACACTGGTCTAGAAACATGAAGAAGAGAGTGCTGAATTTTGACAGCTTAACTCTACAGCAAGACACTAATCCTGCAGCAAATCCTATGGCCATGGAATAAGTGGAAATTTAGATATAACACTGGAATGTCAATGAGAAAGTTTCACATACTGCTGAGTGAATTTGCCATGTTTATTAGCTAAGCATCTCCAATATCAACAAGAAGTGTAGACGACGGGTCCAGACAGACCTTTGGGTAAATGTAATATCTTTTATTAGACCAACTAAATAGTTGCAAAAATTACTTAGGCAATCAAGTTTAATAGATCTAAGACCATAAAAGACCAGTTCTTGTAGCCTGGCCCTTTGAATAACATAAAACTAGATTTTCATTCAGTTACCCCTGTAATGAACCCAGTAACTAAAGCTTATCTTCTGGACATCTGGTCTTGAGTTGAAGTTGAATGAGATGAGTATGGTAGAAATGAGCACATGCCTCTATCCCCATTCCTTATGCAAAGAGGTGGTTAGCTGTGTTGTCTGAAGTCAGGCAGGAGGTAGGGGAAGCTAGCACCTTTGGGTGCATACACATATACTAACTTTCTGATAGTTAAGCTGACAGTTAACTTTTTAAAGTCGATTCAACTGTCAGGGTGTACATACATATGCGGCGCAGAGTTGAGTTAAATACAACACAAGATGATATACCTCTAAGCTGTTGAATCGTATTCATTAAGTTGACTGCCACAAGATGGCTGTCACCATATCAAGGAGCTGTACATGTGTGTGGTCCAACATGGCTTAATTTAAGTTGACTTAGTTAAGTCGCCTTATTTTAAGTTGACTTGCTACGTATGTATGCACCCATTTGAGACTAACTACTTCAGAGATAGGAGCTTTCATAGGCAACAACCTACATATACAGCAATAACTTTCACAATATTCACTGTCTGCTTTTCCCTCCTAAGCAGGATATTCCAATCCCATAGACCTGTAAAATGGGCTGTATTCTTGCAATGATCCTTGGTCCTCTCACCGCATAAGGTATAGGATTAGTCTGCTCTTGCACGGAAACCTGAGCCCATGTTTACTTTACAGCACATTTACCTTCATGGGCTTGGTGGAATCCTCTTAGCAGCTAGAGATGCCAGAGCTGGCATAAGCTGCTTGTGATTTCAAACAAAAAGGAAGCATGCTGCTGAGACGCACATTTTTTTCCTTCTGTGCTCAACATTCCTCAAAAGAAAGTCAAGTCCCATTGGGAAAATAATTCTGCACCGGTTATTGCTTCTCATTGTCACAGCATGCATCACAAGTCACACTTCCTTCTCATAGGGCGCGTCTATCTATAATGCCGCCGCTACTGTGCAATAGCAACTGTGCAGTCAGGGCACATGTAGACGCGCCCATAGTGTATGAGTAGGAGGCACTGATCCTATTGGGGCCAAAGCAGTCTGGAACAGCTGAAAGCATTAACTAGAGGCAGCCAATATAGGCCAGTATGGCGGCCTGTGCATAATGTGGTGTGCTGCCAGGCAGGTGATCAGAAATAGAGGCTGGCTGAGCTGCAGAGCAGCACTTTGATCCTTTGTTTGAGGCAAGACACTGTAGTGAATAATACCATCAAGCAGCCTTACTAATGAAAAAGGCTGGCTTATTTTGATGACCCAAATGGCAAACTGAAATGAAAACTTAAAAAAAAAATCTCATGGGATGTAATAGAAGAGCTTATCCTTGCCAAGAGAATTGCTTCCTGCTCTTACACTTAACACACCTCTCTGACCATCCATGAGTTGGAGGAAAGGATTCTGACTTGCTTTGCATCCTGACTTGATACATTCTGAAGCAAGCAACATTGCCTAGTGAATTAGGTACAAGAGACAAGGGCAGTCCTGCTTTCAAGCTTCTAGAGCTGCTATTTGCCATATACCATACAAAGAATCTGTTTCTAAGGCCTTGGTCCAGTGTGGGAGAGAAGGACTACAGTGGGCAGAGGGATACAATAGCAAGTACTGGCAGCAGACTCGCACTCTGGGTAATACCAGTAGCTAATTAGCCAGCTGCAGGAAAGGAATGACAGACTGTTTAATCCTTTCTGAGTTTGAAATGCATGTACAAGGCTTTTTTTGTTCCTCAAGGTGGTCTGTAAATAGTAGCGGCCTTTTGGCAGACTAGGGTACTGCACCATGCAACTTTCATTGAACACAGTAAGAACGGGAAGCGATGTTCTTTTCCTTTCATTTTGATGATGCCAACTTTGTGTGTAATCTAGTACAATGCCGGGTAAAGCTTTTTGTTTGGAAGGCTGGTGTTACTTTTTACTCTGAATGGAGGAAGATCTGACTACAGTACTGCAATTCAGCCCAATAGGAATGAGAAGAATTATATGAATTAGGCATGGTTGGTTTTAGCAGGAAAACTCTGGCTTTATCTTTAGAAACAGGCCAGCCAGTAGATTTTTAACTGGAAGAGCTCATGATTTGGGCTGGTTTAGAACGCAACTTCACATTTTTTGTGAAAATCACAAAATTTCGTGATTTTTATGAAAAATGTGATTTGCAATGAAGTACCATGATATAACCACTTGCTGGGGAGTTCCCCAGCAAACAGCCTTATCACAGCATTTTGTTGTAAATCACAACATCTCCATGTACTGCCATGCAGCACCCAGTCCTTGCCTCCACCCCCACCAGCCCGTGGCAGCAGCAGGGGTGCATTGCCAGATGGGACCAGGTGGGCACTGGGAAGGAAGTGCTTGGTGTTGCCCCAGTGGGGCTCCTGTGTGGGGAGCAGAGATGGGGCAGGGGTGGGGGCAGTGGTGTGTGAAGCTGAGGGGCAGAGCCCCCTTCCCCACATGCAAGCAATGTTGCCTGCATTACACCACCTCCTCCTCCCCCTTATCCCCTGCTTCACAGCCCTTTGTTGGTGGTGGGCACCACTGAGACATCGCCACTGTGATGCTGGGCAATTTTGGCCAGGCTGGGGTCTGCCAGGTGTTGTGTATGCTGCCAGGTGAGTCTGCCCCTCCACACCCTGATCACTAGTATCATGGCTTGATCGTGGTTGGGGGGGCACAATCTGGGCATGAAAATTGTGGCCCGTGCCATGATATTACCAAGCTGGGCCCATGAGGGTAGGGCTAGGTTTCAGAGTGACCTAGACAAATTGGAGGATTGGGCCAAAAGGAATTTCATGAGGTTCAACAAGGACAAATGCAAAGTCCTGCACTTAGGATGGAACAATCCCCTACAGCAGTACAGGCTGGGGGCTGACTGGCTGGGCAGCAGCTCTGCAGAAAAGGACTTGGGGGTTACAGTGAATATGAGCCAACAGTGTGCCCTTGTTGCCAAGAAGGCTCATGGCATACTGAGCTGCATTGGTGGGAGTGTTGCCAGTAGGTTCAGGGGAGTGATTATTCCCCTTAATTCAGGACTGGTGAGGCCACATCTGGAATACTGTGTTCAGTTTTGGGCCCCCCACTACAGCAAGGATGTGGACAAATTGGAGAGAGTCCAGTGGAGGGTGACATAAATGGTGAGAGGGCTGGGGGACATGACTTTTGAAGAAAAACTGGGTGAACTGGGCTTATTTAGTCTGCAGAAGAGAAGATTGAGAGGAGATCTAATAGTAGCTTTCAGCTACCTGAAGGGGGTTCAAAATTGTATGGAGCTAAACTATTCTCAGTGGTGGCAGATGACAGAACAAGGAGCAATGGTCTCAAGTTGCAGCAAGGGAAGTTTAGGTTAGATATTAGGAAGAATTTTCTCACTAGGAGGGTAGTAAAACCCTGGAAGAGGTTACCCTGAGAGGTGGTGGAGTCTCCGTCCTTGGCAGTTCTTAAGACCTGGCTAGACAAAACTTTGGCTGGGATGATCTAGTTGGGGCTGGTCCTGCTTTGAGCAGGGGGTTGGACTAGATTACCTCATGAGGTCCCTTCCAACCCTAATTGTCTATCATTTAAACCAGGTCCTTCTCATAATACATCAGTGATTGGGATCTCAGACTAGTACATGTAATGAACCCATTCTGTAATGCTTTTCAGTGATGTAACACTCATCCATGTTTATGAAAGTCTGCACTGAAAGCACTAATGGGTTAATAAACATAAAAGCAAGCTACTTCTGTCTCTGGGAAGTTGTCCCAATTTATAAAATAGCAGAGCCTGATGAACCAGACTGAGCCTTGTGAACATCAAGGGATACTAATACAAGCTCTTGCCTACCACTGTGCATGCACAACTATTTTTCCATGAAAATGGAGCACCCACAAACCTAGTAAGCTAGAAGGGAAATTTCATTTCCCTATGCCAGGGGTGTCATACACATGGCCACAGGGCTCCCAGAGGGGCCAGGAACTTGGGGGTGGGCCAGCAGGAGTGGAACCTGCAGCTGGAACCTGGGACCCCTTTAGGCGTGCATGTCGGCAGTGGGGGCTGAGTGATTCCTGTGTTAACCCCCAGGGTTCCCTAATGCCACTCAGCTCCCTGCCATAGGTGGGTCTGGACCTGGTCTGTGATCCAGGCTTGCCTTGGGGGTGAAAACCAATTTGCCACCCCTACCCTAAGCAAGTGATGGATATACAAGCAAAAACAGACAAGTTAATTATTAAAGATTTTCAGTTAAAAAATGTGATGGGGGGGGAAATCTTCCCTCTGTCCCTCTTCCCTCCATTCCCCACTAAACAGCAGCAGACTTCCCATGGATTTCATGCTAGAGGAACATTTTGCTTAAGCTAGAGATCCAGAAGCAATTTTTGTTAATTTATGTAAGGCTCAATAATGCTGGAAAGGGGAACCTGTAGCATTGCTTTTACTGTTGTGGGCAGCCTGCGGGACATTGTTCAGCAAGAAATGCAGCTAAATACCTATTAAAATTGTAGGTGCCAAATTCATGCTAAGACTTATTGCTGAAGGTAGGTGGGAGGCTTGACTGCTCTTAAGTCATACTTGATGAACCCACCATTAGAGCCTTGTTACAGGGTAATTGTGGGGGGCTCCTGGAGCTCCTAACACCTGGATTTTCCTTACATTAACACCTGAAACTAGTTTTAAATGCTCATTATTCAGCTCAAAGTTATTGCACTGCAGGGCAGGATTCTTTCTGAACTGTGTTACCCAGTTCCTATTACACTAAGGTGTAGCCACTCTCTGGGCTACATCTTACTGTAAACACCCCAGCCGTTCCCCCTCCCCTGCCAGCCCAGATCAGACCCACTGCCCCCCTGTCCACCCTCCTCAGCATCCCAGGTGGGATTCTTACCTTTCAGTCCTCCAGTCCCCTGCTGGCCTCAGGTATGACTGCTCCAAACTCAAACTAGCACTAACACCCATCAACACTTGTGCTGCTCAGCATAAGGCCCTTAGTTCTTCTTGTTACATGACTAATGAAGAAACCAGTTTACACTTGAATGGATCCATGAGGTCCAACGTTTGAAACAAAGGTGGGCAATGAAGCAGATGCGTTACTTTCTTTTATACAGTAAATGAGTTACTTGGATAAAGGAGAACAATGGGTTTGAATTGTCCTTGGGGTGGACCTGCTACCCCTCACTGGAGCCCTAGTGACAAACTGGTAACTTGTGTCATTGTAACAGCACTGCATTCAATACAGGGTTGTGTGTGTGAGATGAAACGGGTAGTGGGTAATACAGAACCCAATACTGCTGAACAATCTTCTATGTCCACTGGGAAAGATGGGTGTTGAGTTAGAGACCTGTGCCTCTCTACTTAGTCCAAGCCTAGGGCCTTGACAGAGTGTGGCCAGCAACTACTTCTAAGGTTACCATATTTTGAAGTCCAAAAAGAGGATACCTGTCATGGGGGAGGGGGAAATATGATAGTGCGGGGGCAGTGACATCCCGGTGCCCTGCCTCTGCCCATTCTGTTGCCCTTCACTGCCAAGCCACAGCGCCACCCTCCTTGCTGCTGCTCCTCACCCCCGACCCACCGACTCCAGCCCTACCAGTGCCTCTCACTCCCAAACCGCAGTATCCTGCCCCTCTGGGCCATGGTGCTGCCCCTCACTCCCAACCCACAGTTTCCTGGCATTGCCAGTGCCCCTCACTCCCAACCTGCAGCCCCCTGCCTCCCTAGCCATGCTGAAGGGGCCCCAGCTGTCTCCATTCTGACCGGGCCAGAGCACAGTGCCTCTGATTCACACAGGCAGTGGCAGAGTGTGCCTGGCCCCAGTGCGGGCTGGAGGAAGAAGTAGGGAGGCTTGTGGCCCTTCCACCCTGGGATGAGTCTGCCGCTTTCCCCCACTGAGGAAGCAGGCAACTCCCCTGCCCCTACTGCCCTGTCGCAGCCCCCTCTCCCCTTCCCTTGACCAAATGTCCAGGTACGTCCACAGATATACCTGCCTGCAGCTGTGGAGGCGCGTGCAGACCTATGTGGTGCTTCCTGCTGCCTCCAGTTGCCCTCCCCCAGCTCCCACCAGTGGAGCAAAGCAAAATCCTGGACATTTGATCAGATTTAAAAAACTGACCCAGATGGAGATCAGAGAGCTCAAAAAGAGGACATGTCCAGGAAAACCTGGACGTATGGTAACCCTAAGCTACTTTGAACTACTTTTCCATCTCCTGATTTTACTGGCACAATCAGTACTCCTTTGGTCTCGCCTTTTGCTATTATGACGTTGGCTGCAATGTACACTAGTTCCTCTTGTTTTCGCTTCTGCTTCAGAGGTTCCAACCCAGAGCTCCTCTCATTCTCAGAGCTTCCTTCTGAGTGCTCAGGGCTTCCTTTATTTTCTGCTAGGAGATAACCTTGCCCCTTGATTAATTTCCTGGGCAGCTCTAGTTATCATAGGATCCTTGTTTCCCTACGACTCCCATTTCACCCTTTCCCTCCTGAGAGGTTTATAAATCCTTCCCTTTGCTTTTCACATCTTACTATTCAGGGTCTCACAGGCCATATTTTGTAAATCAGTAGTAAACAATTGCACTTCATACTTCTTTAGCTTCCTCCGTCCATCACTCGAGGCATTTAGGTGCAGCTACAATACTACTAAAGTCCCCAGTGAGAGCAGAGCACCTTGTTCTGGGCATTCTACAAATGAGGCCCTAACCCACAGGTTTGCCAGATGGGAGCCTGGGAGAAGAAAGAGATGCAATGTAACTTATGCAAATGGGATTTTATGCACTCAGCCCTATCAGTTGGTGTCCCCATTCAATATCATATTTCCTAGGGAGCCAGTACAAGTCCACAACATTAGCAGCAGCTCAGATACTGCTCTAAGTTACATCCTTGGGGTCAATGTGGTAGAAATTCAGCTTCCTCCCCACACACCTGCTTCAGTACACCAGAGGAGTCAACCTAGACCAGGGGTAGGCAATTATTTCGGGCGGAGGGCTGCTTACTGAGTTTTGTCAAGCCATCAAGGGCCACATGACAGGCAGCCAGGGGCAGATATATATTAATTTTCTAAAATTTTTAGGGGCCCCACAGGCCGGATAGAATGGCCTGGTGGGCCGCATCTGGCCCACTGGCTGCATTTTGCCCCCCCCGACCTAGACGGATCAACCAAATTGCGCAGAATCGGACATCAAGTCACAGAGGAGACATTTAATCCTGGAGTACCCCTGAGTTTCAGTCTAAGGAAGCCTGGGGCTGGCAGGAATCCCATACATAGAAGTGGAAGGTCAGGAAAGATCACACAGATTCATTGCTGGGCTCCAGCTTTCACTTTCATGAGGACTGCATACACTTGCCTCATAAAAGTGCATGCCATCCGTTCCCCTTGTTATGGTCCTCTGTTCACACATGCTGAAAAGTTCTTCTTAGACTCGTGCTGAAGTTAGTGTGCTGGTGGCATGCAGTCCTCTTTGGTTATTGCTTCTGCCATGATGCTACATCTGCCCATACTGCTAGTGCCATAGTGTTACTCTGTTAGGATCACAATGTCCTGCTTCTGGCAAACTGCTGCTATAAGTTCTTGGTGAAAAATATCCAATCAGCCTGTGATTTCCTTCCAGTTTTCCCCCTTTCCTCCATGTGTTTTGCCTTATTTTCAGAGTTCAAAGTACCTTGTTCTCTTCTCCTGCCTTTTCTAATTCAGTATAGATGCTCACAGGGCTAGCTTATACAAACTGGGCAGCTGGCTGGAGCAGCAGAATTGCATGGATGGTATTTCCAGAGCCGATCAGTCATCAGCCATCAGCAGCTGTTGATTGACTGGCACAGTTTAGCTGGGTGAATGTGGGACAGCAAAATTTATGTTACCCAGAAATGCAAAATAGCTTGGATTGGCCCTTCTACACCTCCCACACCATGCATGAGTCCAGCCAATCAGACACCAGGATTCTGCTGTGATGACAACATTCTCCTAGCTAACACCCTCTTTTACCCCTTTTGTAAGTGCAAGCTCTAAAGCAGGGGTAGGCAAAATGCTGCCCGCAGGCTGGGTGCAGCCTGCCAGGCCATTCTGTCTGGCCTGTGGGCCCCTAATTTAGAAAATTAATAGTTATCTGCCTCTGGCTGCCTGTCATGTGGCCCTCGATGGCTTGCCAAACCTCAGTTAGCGGCCCTCCACCCGAAATAATTGCCTGCCCCTGCTTTATAGACTGCATGAGGACATGTCCAGTTCACAAATATTCCCCCATGGTTATACAGTTGTCAGGCACTACAGATTTCATTGCTGCCCAGAAATGCAAGTTTGCTGTTAAGAATTGCTCTCTGCTTAGAAAACCACACCATGCATAGATTTGGGTAGAAGGGCAAAGACTAACACAAAATAGATGCCACCAAACCTGTGTCCATTTACTGTGCAAGCTGTTGTGCAAAACTAGAAATGAAGGTTAGGTGAAAACATGCCCCTAGAAAGTTTGGCACAAATCTACAGCTGTCCCACAAATTAAGTCTTGGGACAGATGTGAACTATTAGAATAGGCACTCATAGTGTCAGGCTACTTCTTCAAGACTGCACTGCCATCTTCTGGAAAAGAGAAGAGAATTGCAGCTTGGTTTTAGTTACTTTACAAAAAAAAATGATTAATATAAATAGTTATTTTCACATTTTCATAGCATTATTTAAATCTCCAAGAGTTAACCTGTATTCTCCTGGAAAGTATTATAGCATTATCAACTCTCATTTTTTGTCATGTCTTATGCCCCAGATCTAGAAATCATGGGGAACTCTTAGCATTCATCTTATAAAGCAAATTTCTTGCTGTCATGGCAGGAGTAAAGTTTGAAATTTTGAATGCTAAAGCTTGGAAACTAAAAAGGCAATATTTAAATGAACTCTGAAACCTAAAATTGGGCATGAAACTAAGTGACTTGATTTTCAGAAAAGCTGAATATCTACAATTCCCATGACTTTTTCCAAATATTGCAACTGGTTAGCAGTGAAGGTGAGCATACGGTCTTAGGGGTTTCTTCTTCTCCATGTACATTCAGTTCTGTAGACTATGTTGTCTTTTAGAGACATAAAATATGCCAAAAGACACAAATTGAAGGGACTTTACTTACAAAGTATATGCATTACCCAGAGTGTCAGATTGACAGACCTGCAGACTGAACCCCCTCTACACAGAGGAAGTGTTAGACGGACAGCAGCAGGGCAGATTTCCTTATCAGCGTGTTTTTCCCCCTCTGTCTAGGGTTCTTTCATGATTTATTTCAAATGCCATTTGGTCTCTCTTTACCTGACTGCCATGGTTTGTGCTGCTGACCAAGTGCTTGGGAAACAAGGGGCAAATAATCTATCTAGTTATAAAATGGAGTTTGATTAGTGCATGAACAAGACTATATGACATAATACCAGCAGGTTCCTTCCAGTCCTATGTCTGTTGGAGGTATCTCAAGGGAGTGATCTTTGGGGCTCAAAAGGAGTCTATCCCATTACATAGGAAGGGAGGTAAGGGGGCAAAAAACCCCCCTTGGCTGAACAGGGAACTCCAGGAGAGTCTGGGGGCAAAGAGATGTATAGGCAATGGAAGCAGGGAGCAAGCAGCCACCAAGGAGGAATATATCTCCCTGGCACGCTATTGCAGGGAATCAGTTAGACAGGCCAAGGCAGGGATTGAGCTCAGGCTGACTTCAACAATCAAGGACAATAAAAAGTCCTCCTTCAGGTATATAGCGGGCAAAAGGAAAGCTCAGAGCAACATAGGGCCCCTGCAGGACAAATCAGGACACTTAGTGGTTGATGCGGGGAAAAAAGCAGAGCTCGTCAATGAGTTCTTTGTTTCAGTATTTCTATGTACCGACCAAGCCAATTCCCCCACTTCAATCATTGACAGATGTCCACATGGCACCAGTCCGCCTACGGTTAGTTCTGAAATAGTTAAGGAGCTCCTGGAGGAGCTGGATGGATACGAGTCAGCAGGCCCGGATGACCTCCATCCGCGGCTGCTGAAAGAATTGGCCAGTGTCATAGCTGAGCCGCTGGCACAGCTGTTCGAGCAATTGTGGTGTT
>NW_005841941.1:2468450-2504900 GCF_000455745.1 Alligator sinensis
GGTTGGGGAGTGTCCTTCTCAGCAGCTCGGAGGCAGAGAGGGATCTTGGAGTCATAATTGACTCCAAGATGAACATGAGCCGGCAGTGTAACGAGGCCATCAACAAGGCCAATCGCACCTTGTTGTGCATTAGCAGGTGCATGACTAATAGAACAAAGGAGGCGATGCTCCCGCTCTATGCTGCACTGGTCAGGCCGCAGTTGGAGTACCTTGTCCAGTTTTGGGCGCCACACTTCAAGAGGACGTGGGGAATCTCAAGAGGGTCCAGAGGAAGGCCACTCACATGATTAGTGGCCTTCATGATAGACCCTACGGGGGGAGGTTGAGAGAGCTGAATCTCTTCAGCCTTCACAAGAAACGGCTGAGGGGAGTTCTTGTGGACGCCTATAAATTTATTAGGGGAGGTCAACGGGGAATAGGGGAAGCGCTGTTTACTAAGGCACCCCAGGGAGTGACTAGGTATAACGGGTGTAAACTAGTCGAGAGTGGATTTAGGTTAGATATTAGGAAGAAATTTTTCACAGTAAGGGTGGCCAGGATCTGGAATGGGCTTCCAAGAGGGGTGGTGCTATCACCTAGCTTGGAGGTCTTCAAGAGGAGGCTTGATAGTCACCTGGCTGGGATCATCTGACCTTGGTCCTCTTTCATGCCAGTAGCAGGGGGTTGGACACGAAGATCCATTGTGGTCCCTCCCGACTCTACAATCTATGAATCTATGAACAGTTGGAAACACTGTCTGAAGATGCGGGAAAAAAAGATCCTCCCATACCAGAAGAAATGGGGGTCGATACAGGTATGTATGGGGAAGTAACATTGGCTAAGGTAGGTGATGTACTCAAGGTCATGCTGCAAGTTTGTAGCTAAGCCAGGAAGTGACTCTAGGCCTCCTGAATCCTCATACATTGACCTACCCAGAACCCATCATTGCTGTGCTACCTACCATCTCACATGCAGCACTGCAGGAAAGAGATAGTTAGATCCTGATCTTCAAGAATAAAATTCTTCAGAGCCTAGCCACAGCAGAGGATCCAGTCAAGCTGGTTATCAGTGCCCCACACTAATACACACCTTTGTAGCACACATGCCTTATTCACTCTGCTTATAGTCTCCATTTTGGCTAAGTGCAATGGCTGAGTGAGTACAAGACTGGACTGGAAATCCAAAGGCGTTTCCCTGCACAAAATCAAATTCTTCTATGTTAAGTGACTGCTCTCTTTTCTCCACAGTGGCTGCTGCTGGTGTTCCAAAAAAAATGGTCTTCCTTTTTTAAGAAGATACTGAATGCTCTGTCCAGAGTGAACTCTCTTCTCTCAAGTTGCCTGACACATCACAGGAAATTCTGGAAAGTCACACCAGAGGTTGTATCTATATGTTATATTGTTTCAGGAAAAATATAAACAGAGTTAGGAAAAAATGTGGTCTGATGGAGGCTGCTAATTGTACTTTGTGATCGTTTGCAACTTCATTCTCATGTAGTTAAACTCAAGAAAGAGGGCAGACACAGAAGGCAGACAGGAGGCCTATTTCACAGGGAGGAAGGAGACTCCATTAAGGATGCATCATTCAGGAGTTAAGGTGCACTCTCAAGCAGCTGGCTGTGCCACAGGATGGGTGTTGTAGAGAGCAGTCAGGAGCCAGCCTAACCAGCAGGTAGTGCCACAAACTCCTTGAGATAACTTAGAGGTGCCACCTAGCAAGGGTGGGGAGTTAAAACCAACAGATAATGCCATTTGTAGATGGCAGCAGTCTCCACCTGCAATCACAGGGTAATCAGAAGGCTGCTGGAATCGCAGGTGCCAACACGTCATTCTCAGTGCCAGTTGAGGGAACAGTTTTCTGAGTCTTTAGCTGCAGTGACTGGGGTTTAACCCGAGCTTTCTAAGCAGCAGAGCAGCATGGCACAGCTGCCTGAGGGGAGCAAACACCCAGGACTGAGGACCAGTCTGTCTTGGCCTGGCAGCAGGGAGAGGTGAAGGGAGCGTTGGTGTCCCTGAGCCTTGCTCCCCCTTGGGAGCTCAGGGCCATGAGGGGAGCCTTCAGACTCACTCCTATGAAGGCCTGAATCATTTCTGACCCATCTCTAATTTGTGTCACTTTTCCCTCAAGGGCTGGAATTACTCTGGTGATGGGGGAGGCGGTACTGCCAAGGTCATTGTTGCCCACCCCCAAAATTTAAAGCTTTGGGGGAAGAGCCCCAAGTTAGGGCTGGCCCCCAAATAATGAAGATTTCTTTAATATGGCCTGCCTATACACATGTTCATTGGTGGTTTAATTCTAATGCATTGGAGCAGATGTGATTTATCACGTCCGCTCCATGTTCTCATTAGAATGCTGCAGCATCGCCACCGTGTCACATGTATTAAGCCGCCATGCATTTTAAAATGGCCACAGGGTGCTTTAACTAAACCACATTGAATGAAGTTTAGATAAAGCATCCCGGAGCCATTTTTAAACATGCAGGGGCTTAATGCAGTGATGGTGAGGCATTTTAATTAAAGTGGCTGCCCAGGAACGACTCTAATGAAAATGCCTCCCTCTCTCACCTCCAAGCACGTGTATACGCAGCCATGATTTCTTTAAGCCCTTGCTTTTTGATCTCCTCCCTTCATATATGAGGACAGTTTCCAGGCTGCTGGCTGCCATTCGGGCAGAACAGGAAACTCTGATGCCCGCTCCCACCCGGAGCTTGCACTGCCTGCCTGACGACACAGCTTCTCCACAATGATGTTGTAGTGTAAGCCACAGGCTGTGGGCTGCTGAGGCCTCCACCAGTGAGTCTAGTTTCTGCTCTCTGCTGTTCCTCCTGAACTTCTAGCTTCAGGACTGTTTCCCATCCTTCCCCAGGCCAGAAAGGGCTCCACTGAAACCCGCCATACTCATTCTCAGGCCTCTTAGCAAGAATGGGCCAGCCTGACCTAGCGCTTACAGGATGGGAGAGGATCGGGGAGTGGTGGTGTCTGCACTGGCGTTCTCCATCATCCTTCCATGTGAGGCATGTTGGGTTACCAGAGTGAGGAGGGAGACCTGTTGCCTCCTGAGGAACCTAGGATTACCATTCGTCTGGGTTTTCCTGGACATGTCCTCTTTTTTGGCCCCCTGTCCTTGTGTCCAGATGGCTTTTCAAAATGCAAACAAATGTCTGGGTTTTTGCTTTGCCTCTGCTTTTCCCAGGAAGAGGCAGCTTGGATGCTTGGGGCTGGCAGCAGGCAAGGTGATTGGCTGTCGGGGGTCATGTGCTCTGCACACAGACCTGGCAAGAGTGTGTGGGTATGTGTGAGTGTGCACATGGGCAGCAGGGCTGGAGGGACAGGTGTCTCTGGGTTGGTAGTGAAGAGCACCACCAGTGCCCGGGGGGCAAGGGGCTTCAGGTCGGAAGTGAGGGGCACTGGCAAGGCTGGGGGGGCAGGGGCTTAGGAGTGAGGGGCAGAGGCAGGGCACAGGAATATCACTGCCCCCCCCCCGCCCCCGCAATCATATACCCGTCTCCCCGCCGCCTCCTCCCCACAGGTGTCCTCTTTTTTTGATCCTGGAAATATGGCAACCCTAATGTCCCTGGAGAACTGGATTTTATCCCATCTCTGCCACAGAATTCCTGTGTGAGTCCTGCCAAGTTGCTTAAACCCAGCTTGTTTCCAGGTCTGCTCCCCATATATTTCTGGCTTCTTGACTTCAGAGCAGGGGGATGATTTGCAGAAGTGCCAGCCACTTGCTACTGTAGCTAAAGTCCTTAGTGACTGTCCTACGAATGTACAAAGTGTTTTATAATGTTACATATTCTGAAAAAAAAATCAGGTGCTCATTGCCAAATAGGAGGTCCCAAATTAGTTAATCTTTCAGCTCCCCATCTAAAAACAGGGATAATACTTCCTCCCTGAATCCTTACAAAGCACATAGATATGATGGTGGCATGTACCATAGAAACCCCAGGAACATATTATTAAATCTGTCTTCAAAGCCAGCTTTGAATAGTGGGGAGTAAATACAGTTTGGGATTACACACTGAAGAGCAAAGAGAAAATAAAGCACTGTATAGTTGTTCATTCAGGGCATGTTGTCTAATCCGTGCACACAGTGAGGGAAGAGTCCTGTGGAAAAAGTGTCTGATGATCATTTAAATAATGATTATATTATAATGTGTATGTGCCTAGGAACAGAATTAAGACAGAATTAAATTTGCAGAGACTGGCTAACTTTGACATTTCCTAACTCTGGACTGTTTGACTATGCAGTTATGTGCTCTAAATGTAAAAACAAAGAAGCAAGCAAAAAACCCCAACTATGTGAAACTTTACATGGATATTACTGGTAGGCTTGATAGCCATTGGAATCCAGTGCAGAGAGGACGAGTTGGATCAGGATGGAGGAAAAGGAGAGAATTGGGACAGGGTCTTGTGAGACTAGGACCAACGTGATGCCCAGTGGGAAAAAACTGGGAGCCAGTGAGGAAAAAGGGAGGACTGGGAACAATTGGGCTGGGATGGAGAAAACTACTGAGTGGGGAGGGTATGGGGAAAGCTGGGGGAATGAAAGAGACTGGGGCTGTTAAGACACTTGTGCCACTGTTAGTGTTCTCAAAGGAGTCGAAATGTTCTCATTGTGGCCTCAGGCCATCACACTTCATTGCATCCTCTTTTTGATAGTTCAAGGACCTGTCATTTTCACCTGGGCTGGCACATGAATATGACTAGGAGGACACCCAGGTTTGTCTGTTGTCTGGTGCCTCAGTGCAGAATGGCATTTTAACATCAGCGGGGAGGAGGACTTGCCATGCGGCATTTACCTAGATATGTTAAAACCTTTCCAATCTGCATTAGACGTGCTTCTCCTGCCTAGCTTAACAGCTGGGACCTCTCACAGCTGTTGCACCCAGAGAGAGTCCCTTATAGTCCAGCTCTGATGATAGCACAGAGCAAAAGGAGGCCTCCATATAGATGAACCTGTCCTCTGGCAGATCTGCGGGATCCACACAGATCCAAATATGTGATTTTGAATGGACTATTTAAGTTCATCCTTCTTCCACACGTCATTCTTTGTGTTAGTGTCTCTAGATTAAATGTTCCACTTTAGTATTTGTGTGCAATATATTATAGTTATGGACTTAAGGAAACCCAAAATAGTGTCTTGTTATATGTACCATTAAAATCCCTGTGGAGATGGGACTTTTTGAAAACAGAGTCTTTTACTTAAAAAAAGAAAAGAAAAGAAATTAAAAGGGCGTGTTATCTGCAGTGTGTTACCTGATTTTTGTCATCTATCTCTAAACAGCACTGGAACTAGCTAAAAATGACTGTGTAATGATTTTAGCCCATCCCTGAAAGCAACCTAAATGCCAGACAAACTTCAAAAAGTTACTAGATGTTGCTAGGCAGTGGCACCTTTTAAAGTAATCAGAAATGTCACTGGACAATTTACCAAGCGTTATGCACAGTAAGCCGATACAGGATTCTTCATACATATATTTTGTCAGCAATAACTCCCCCAAAATCACTAGGGGAACCCACAAAATCATTCAATTTAGCAACCACATCACTTTTTAATGTTTTAAATCCTGTAAATTATTGTCCTTGGTGATATTTTTTTGCAATTAATTAATTTATTTCTTGTGTAATAAAAGTGGCTTATTTGTGAGATCTACTTATGCTATCCTATGTCATGCTACACGCACCATCATTTTACTAAATAACTATGAATCCAGCCCATCATCTTCAGTGAAAAGCAATGATTAAATGGAAGCATTGATTTTTTGTGGAGCTTAGGTGCCTTAATATTTCTGTGGGATCTTGAACTGAATGTATGCTCATTATTCTGCCATGACCCTTTGTATCTGGTTTCTCTTTAAGTGAAAATAACCCAATCTTTTCATTCTTGCCACGTGTGGAATTCTTTTCATGTTATTAATCATTTTATGTTGTCTGGACCACTTTTGTATCTGTCACTCACTCAGAGGCTGAAAGGTATATGCAGCAGGTAACCTGGCTCTGTCCCCAGCGTACTACTGAGAATGTGTCGAAAGCTCTTAATCTGTAAAGTGAGAAATGTAACCAAGTCAGCTTCACATCCTAACAAGCTGAATAAAACAGTTCAGTTTAAGGGTGGTGTAGTGAGGCTAAATGAACCAAATTCTTTCCTGGTGTAATCCATTGTGCCTAAACTAAAGAGTATAACTGAAGTAAAGAAAGGAAAGGTAAACCTAGGAGGCTAGATAGGATGCTTTTTAATTATCCTGTTAGAGACAGGGGGGTGGTAAAGGTCTTGAACTTCAGGGCAGCACTGTGCTTTCATATAAACAATTGATGGATGTCTTGTGATTATACAACACTCTGCAGATGATGAATGCTAAGACCCAAAGTGTAGACATGGGAAGGAAAATGTGTTTTGCCAAGTCCCCATGGTGTGGCTTTTGTCTTTCAGTTAGCTTGGTGTGATTTAGTACAGTTTGCTCAGCATCACTTATTCTCAGTACAAGGGCATCCTGTGTACAGAAGGTAGTTTTGAGAAGGTATGAGGTAATATTCAGCAATAAGTCAGTGAGAACCCTAAATTAAATGCAGCTTTATGGGTAGCAACAATTCTAAATTCAGACCTGTGTCATTTATTGCTAACTTCTTTCAGGACCAGAATGTGATCTATTATACATATCTATATAGGTCCCCAAGGTACTTATTTATGCCCATGTGCAGTACGGACAGCATGGAGGGTAGAAATGGGCCCTGCAGAACTACTATTTGCATGTAGATGGGTGGAAAGCAGGCATGAGTCTTTTCTCCCATGTGTGTCATTCTGCTTTGAGTTGATGTAAACTGCCAGGGTATTGTGGTTTGCTACTTCCCAGGGCGAGGGAAAAAGGAGAAGCAGCTTCTGTCTCCAATTCAAAACCGGCTTTCCAGTTCCACTGTCCTGGGGGCAGTGTAACATGCACTGTCATCTATGCCTGGTTTGTGGCAAAGCTGCTCTTTAGTCTCCAGTAATTACCTCTTACTCATGACTCTGCTCTGTATGGAGTCCACTCTTTTGATGTTTAAATTAATTTAAATAATCTGTTGTATAAATTACTAGCAACTGTACTGCTGAGCTATGGATTTGACACACATTCCCTCCAATATTGGCTAGGAGGGAACTGTGCACTGTGTAAATATTTTGCAAAGCTAATTGTAGAGAATATTCTTTGCATTCAGAATGGTGCCAAGGACTTTACCCTGCCATTTTCACATGCCAGACACATTTCCAAAGGAGGGTTTCCAGCAATAAAGTATTTCATATCAGATGCTTTGATACAGAAATTGCAATCAACATTTTGCTGTGAAATAGAATCTAGCCACAATATATCTGTTTATCTGCACTCCTTTGCTTTATGCTTCCTGGTACATCCTTGGCCCCTGAGTGAAATCTGTTGAAGTTAATGAGTCCCTTCCTACCATGCCCCGTCCCCCTTTTTCTCCCTCCTGCACTTCCCATCAACTTTGAATCCGGGCATGTTTTACATAATACAGACATTTTTCAATATGAATCCGGGCATGTTTTACATAATACAGATGTTTCTCAATATGTTTCAAAGGCTTAGGAAGTCATTGTGTGTGTGTGCGCCAGCTATTTAGGCTTGTATTCCTTTTAGCAATGTTTGCATATACACTACATTCATTTTTTAAATTAGACTGAAGTCTAGGAGCTGTTTCTGTGACCCAAATTATGAAGAAACATGTCCCGTATTGTAAGGGACAGTGGCTAGTTGGTAGCCTTATGCATAGTTGGTACCATCTCACCTGTCTGGCAAGGAGATGAAAACTGTTTGCAGAGATGGCAGGTGGCAAGCGTCATCTTGTTGGTTTCCTGCCTCCAGGTGTCTGAATTATTAACACTTTTCTTACTGAGCCCACCCCCTCTGCCGCATATGCACACATACATTTCAACAGGTCTCTTTGAATACAATAGCACTCAACATTTCCACCTCTGTTTATTTTCCATCACACCTTGATAAGGGGGAAAGTCACCTGTGGAGGGCACAGTGGTCAGAGTACCAGACAGCTAGGAAGGTAAGGACACCTTCTGTTTCCAGGTTGTGGAAAAATTGGGTAGAAATGATGTCTGTCAGTAAAGGTAAATCCAGATGATGAGAACTGATCATTTTGACTGAATTCTGTGCTGTCTTAGACATGAAATATTTATTTACTTGCAGCTGATAAAATTTAATAGGTACCACAAAGCCTCAAAAGGCACTTGAAAGGAAAATGAAGTGTGTGTGTGTGTGTGTTATCTTGCAAATTATTTACAATATATAAGTGTAAATATTGGTTCTTTTCAGTTGGTGATCTACTAAGACTTATTGGAGTGACCATGCACGTATACTATTTTCTCTAAGGCTTGGGGGTTGTTTGGCTTCATGACATACATGGCTTGAAGAAACCAGATAATATTTGGACCTTTTGTACTAGGTGCTGTAGAGGCACAGAATGAGAAATAAGGAGTCTGCAGTGAGCTTGCAGTCTAATTAAGCCTATAATAGTGTCCATCTCTTTTGGTTTCTCTTTTCCAAAACCCTTTGAAATGTCAAACCTGGAAAAGAAGTTTGTCTTTCAATTTAAAATACAGCTGGAACTTGGAGTGCTATATAAAACATCATAGCTTTAATTACTCAAAAATAGGGTAGTGCAGTTCAGTGTGGTGCTACCAGCCTGTTTCTTTATAGAGTGAAATAAGGTGAAGTGTGAAGTCTGTAAAAGAGATAATATAAAGATCAGGGGAGAACACATCAAACTAATTCTAACACCTAACAAATCCAGAGCATAAATCACTGGATATCATCTTGAAATGACTTCTTTATGGTAGGATCATCATTTAATGAGGAAGACGGATCTTGCTTGCATTTCTCATTTTATTTTTAGTCTCGCTGCTAGGGAATAAGAGAGTTATAACCTTAATCCTTCTTCTTTTCCACAGATCATACAATCATAAAAATTAGATATGGAAAAGACCTATTAGGCTGTCTTGCCCTGTCCTGTCTTCTTGAGGATTCTATTCTCTGATACAAATTTAAAGCCTTGTCTGGTAAAGTCTTAAACATCTGGGGTTTCATTCAGGAGGCTATCCCATGATATAACAACATAAAGGTTTGAAGTGATTTTTTTCCTTTAGAGAATCTCTTCATGATTGTTTGGAAAATGCTTATCATAGTGTGGTAAATAATATAGAGCAAAATAGTGGTAAATAATATAGAGCAAAATAGTTGTTAGGAAAGTATTTAGCTGCTACTGAAAACAATGCAGCTCCAAAACTCAGAACGTCTTTCCAAAATCCCTTCTGCTTAACTCTGCAAAACCTAGTAGCTGCATTTAATCCTTCAGAGACAGCTGGATGAGACTTTGAAAATAGCAGAATAACAATCTCATATCCCATCTACTCAGGATGCCAAACAAAGCAGACGGTTTTGTGTATGAAAGATTGCAGCCGTCAAAATGGAAATGACTTGTTTGCTCAGCTCTTTAATCTATTTTTTCTTTCTGGGTTAACAGAAATAATTTCTTTTCTGTTTTGTTTAGCAATTTCCTTCCAAACAAAACAGCATTCTTCACCCAACTGTTTATAGAGTTTTATGAAATCATTGCAAATTCACTGTGAAATCACAAATCACTGTAAATTGTGAAATATTGAGCTCTAAGCCCGGGGGATCAGATCTCATTTACAGTAAAGCCTCTTATGCTAGCAGCGTAACAGCACCTTGAAATGGGCATAGAATAGATAGCATTGCCATAGTGTTAGGATTTCCTTTAAATCTAGCCAGTCCCGGGACCAGGCAGGTTGTCACAAAGCAAGAATGAAGAAGGAGAAGAAAAACTAATTGTCCTAATTATCTTTAAATGGTTCACAAGAGCTCTAGGTAATCTTCTGAAACTCTGTTTGGCTTTGACTTCTCCCATCTTTACAAAAACACAGGGGAGGAGGGAAAATGAACAGTTGTTGCAAAGTGTGGAGAGATCTTCTGGTTTTAATTGCAGGTGATAAAATAGATCACAATGATTACAGCCCTGGTGTCAGCAGATATTTTAAAATTAATAATTAAATGTAAATATGATGTCTTTGCTATGTGCTAAATAATGTTTCTCTGCAGGCACACGAGGCTGTAGCTCAGCTAGACAAACACTGTTGATGTCCTGAACAAGAGGACCTCCATTTAAATTATTTCTGATAAACAGATTGCTTAGAAATCTTCTACACTGGATGGTTCCTTGCAAGAAAATTTTGACTGTAATTCAGTCTTGTAGATGATATATTGCAAAAGATGCATTTTTGGGAATAGCTGTATTGCTGATTTCAGATCCTTAAGGCTTGACTATGTTGCTTCTCAATTAGCTCGAGGAGCTGCCATGATCAAGTGACACAAAACATTTCCCCTCTGGGTTTCAACACTGCGTCTGAAGCATCACTCCATCCTAGTAACCAGGGGAGTGAGAGGAGTTTCACTTCCCTAAGCCAGGTTGGTTGATCATACCAGAGTGGCAAGCACATTAAGTTGGAGCTGTGGCAGTCAGGCTGCCAGCCCAAAGGTGAAGCTTTTTCACAAGGGCTAGGGACAGGCATTCAAAAAGTCTGAGCCTGAATTAATTCAGTCTTTGCAGGAGGTTAGTCTAACCTGCAAAGCTTGAACCAATTTGGAGGTAGATAGACATTCCCTTTTCATTCCAGAAATCCAAAACAGCTCAGGCTAGAAGCTGGGGGGCGCTACAGCAGCCCTCCCTTCCCTTGCACAGAGCTGAGCTGAGGGGGGTATGACCAGGCCCCAGCAGGATGCTATGATTAGGGAGGGTTTCCCCCACTTCTGAGCAGCCCAGCAGGGAATTTTTATCACCCCTAACTCAGTGTTTGTCAACCCATTATGAAAACAACAGAGAGACGTTACCAGCTACCTGTTGATTCTATCTTTGTCTGAGTGTGCCACAACTTGGAGGTAGCCAGCATGTGATCTGCTACTTAATGCTGAGAGGTGTCTGTGTGGGACAGGGGAATGCCTGCTTAGCAGAGAGTGGGGAGGGGACGGGATGAGCAGAACCCAGGCAGAGCCTGCAGTCTCTGCCGCATCTGCAGCCAGGAAGCAGAGGGGAGGGGCCAGCCCTGCTGTGAAGCAGAAAGCCCTGCCCAGCCAGAGAGCATGCCGGGATGCTGGGGGAGTCTGACTTAACTTAAATCAGCAAGGGGTCTGGGACAGACATTGCATAAACCGGTTTGAGCCAAATAAGTTAAGTCTGATACTACATTCAACCAGGCTTATCTCAAACCAGTTTCAGACATTTTCAGACTGGTTTATTGGCACTGAACATCTGTTCTGTTACAGGTGTAAACCAGTTTCTGATCACTTAAACTGGTTTATGTGTAATGTCTGTAACTAGCCAAAGTGTATACCTGATTGTCCAAGACTGTTTCTCACACAGGGAACCAGAGTTCTTATGGTAACAATTGTCATCATAGTCTCTCTTTCTTAAAATGCATTTGTATTCTTTAAAAGGCACCTAAAATATATCACTGGCCTCCTGAATACATCAAATGTCCTGTTATTTTCTGTCAGCAATAGTTGTAGTGGCCACTGCAAAGAAGTCTAGTCCTTACATTTATGGAGATGTGGAGATGATCTCTGTACAATAGCAACTGGGAGGGGCCACACTGAGATAACAATTAAGAATTGTCAAAAGTACTGTTGTCTTATACTTCAATGTGTAGCAACAACTCATCTAGGCCAACTTGTTCTTACGCCCTTGTTCTCTTTGTAGCTGTTTATAGGCATTGGTGTGGGAAAAATCTTAACAAGAAGTAAAGCTAGGTGCCACTGAAAAGAGGATGGTATAAGCCAGAAATAAATTTAAACATCCCTAGCGTATAACTCAGAACTAAGGATTTCTCTCTTTCTCCCCTTTCTTTAAGTAGAAAAGCTTAAATAGATCCCTTTTAAAACCCACTGTGTGTGGCTCTTACTGAAAAATATTTTATGTATTCATTAGCATCACTATTTTTCACCTAGTTATCAAATAGGAGTCATAAATTATATCCTATAAACAGTAATAGAAAGCTTATGCATCTGTTAGCACTGTAACTGTCCTTTTTTTTATTATGCTCTACACGTAGCATACATTTTTACAATAAATGTCCTCTTATTCCTCTCTTTCAGTACTCAGAAGGAGGCAGATGATGCATGCTCACTACTTTATTTGGATTTGGATTCACTTTTCCTTTGGAGCCTCTGAATTTTATCACCCATGTCAAAAAATCTGCCTCTGCAAAGAAGGGGCCAAGTTTGTAAACTGCTCTGGAGCCAATGTGACTGCTGCCCTCACCTTTCCTCCTGAGACAGAGCACTTGGATTTGTCCAGCAGTAATTTGTATTCTGTCCCAAGCAAAGCTCTGGACTCACTGTGGAAGTTACAAGTTCTTCTTCTCAGCGGGAACTACATTAGCAGGATTGAAGCAAGAGCATTTAGTTCCCTAGAGAGACTCCAGAAGCTTGACATTCAAAGAAATGAGATTACAGTGCTTGGAAGCAGCTTTTCAACAGGGCTCAACTCCCTCAGAGATCTCATTTTGTCCTACAACAGGCTCCAGAAACTTTACTACAGAAACTTTCAGAACTTTGAGAACCTCCAGAAACTCAACTTCCAGAACAACAACATCTCCTCCATAGAAACAGGGGCTTTTCGGAGTCTGACCCGCTTGAGGCAGCTTCATCTTCAAAATAATCACCTCCTCAGCCTCCATAATGGGGTCTTCTCCATGCTACAGCATTTAGAGGTTTTGAACTTGGAGGGCAACAGGATAAAGACCATTGCTCCTGGGATCTTTACTTCCTTGAACAGCCTCACACTACTTAACTTGGTACGTAATGAAATAGAGCATATCCGGTTCAAAACCTTCCTAACTATCCAAACTCCTGGGACTCATATCTTGCTCTCCTTCAATCCATGGTTTTGTGACTGTGACTTGCAGAGGGTCTTTGCAAAGTTGCACAGTGTCAGGAGGCTGATCTTGGATGACTATGACAACATGACATGCATGGAACCACACGTCCTAAGAAACCTGCCCCTGTCCTCTGTGGACACTCAGCTCTGCATTGCAGAGACTGTGACGGTTCTTGTCATTACTTTCACAGTATTCATTACTGTGGTGGCTGCCATTGTGATGGCTGAACGGAACAGGAAGAAAAGGACAGGAAAGCACTGGAGTGAGGAGAGCGAAATGTCTTATGAATCACAAGACTGACCTTGTCATTGTGAGCTTTCTCCAAAGCCTATGTTACTCAGGCATGTAATGAGCATGTTTGCTCAGACTTTGCTATTATAAGAAAACACTGGAGATTTTACCATGACTCTCAGCAGCTGGTGAAATGCCTCACCTGAAAAGAAAGGAACTGTTTAGAAACACGTCTTTAGAAAGGGCTTATTGGACAGGCTGTTTCTACCTCTAGGAAGAATTTGGCATTGCTTGTTTCTTGTGAATTTAGCATATGCTCTGGTGAAGAGGATGTTTGTACTGAGACATTCTGTTGTGCTACTGACTGCTGTTGCTGGAGATCATCGAAACAGATTAATTTAAATATCTAATTGTTTTTCATCATTTGGGATGTTCTCTTGTTGCTTTTGACTCAGCCTGGATGGTGAAAGCAACTTTGCATGCTTCATTTGCTGGTCCAGGTTCTCATCCCTGGTGGGGAGGGCTTGGCACAGATGTGAAAACAAAGCATGGGGATGGGAATGGAAAGCAGAAAGATCAATTCAACACATCACTGATTTGGGAACCACTCAGTACTCAGCCATTCCCTTTGCACATTCTCCTAACATCCACTGGCTACCTACCACCTTCAGTTCAACTAGTTGGGGGGTCACCAGGGAACAGAGATGTCAAATATGTCCTCTATTCCTCCACCCATGCCTCCTACCCCATCTGTAGGGAGGGATTGCTCTAGAAACAGCTGTAGAGATTATGCAGGGGAGACTGCCCACCAGTGAAGTAAGTTGCCTTTGGGTAGCTTTGATTCACCAGAGCACAACAGAATTGGCTTAAAGCAAGGAGGATCTTGTCCTTGGTTTAATCGGAGACCTTTTCTGCTTGTTCCTCTCTAGCCCGGTGATGAAGTGTCTTGGTTTCTAACAATGCAGAATAAAGTCAGATTTTTTTTCAAATCCCTGATTTTGACATTTTTGAAGTCCTAAAAACATTTATCTTCCTATTTGGCCTTGTAGATAACCCAACCTTTTAGAAAAGCCTAACCTGAAGTGCTGGGCTGCCTTGTGGCATCCTTTTCATTTTTTTGCCAGAATTATTTCATGCAATAAATCTTACACACTCTCAAAATGTATTTACAGCTAAGCTTAATAGGTTTTGCAACAGTGACATATTTTATAAATGCTTTATGCTGCAAATAATATATGAACTGTGTGCTAAGAAATGAATGAGCTTTCCCAAATGTTCACATTTTTGGTGTACACTAACAGAAATGACTGATTAAGAAAATTATAGAATTAGAGCTAGGGCTTTATCTGGGACAGTTCAGCGTAATGAGGATGACTTCAGAATGGCTATGCCAGTCTACTGCAGCTGATGAACAGTATATATTCACTGAAATGTTAATTTTAATGACCAGCAGTCAAGTTACTCCTCTTCATGTAGCCTGGTTCAACTGAGAGCAGCCAGACTGTGAAACAACACTTGAGTTGCTCTGTCTACACTGGTGCTGTACTTACCTATAACTGGCAGTAAGATTACTGAGGGAACTGGCAGGTCCCCTCAGTATCCCATGATTTTTAGTGTTGTGGTAAATAGAGTTCCTCAACAAATTCTTTTCTAGGAACAGTGAGAGAATGTGTCTGTCTTGTGTGGATACAGAGAAGGAACTGTAAGAAGGCATTTACCCTGTGGAGTGCTTATATTAGCATCATCTGTGCTAAGCTCCAGAGAGTCACCCCACACTCTGTTTTTCTCTTTCAGTTTTCCAAACACACTAAATTATTAAATATTTGCTAAGTGTTTCAGTATCCTTGGGGAGAAGGTATTCTACATGTGCAAAGTGTTATTGTGTTATATGATGCCACAATGGCAGTGGGAGAAAGGCAGAAGGCATGGTAGACTTGCAGCGTATGCATTTGATGAAGTAAGCCTGCTGCTTGTGAAAGCTTATGCTATCCATCTCTGATTTAGTTTAAGGCCTTGTCTTCAAGGGGGAAAATTGACTGCAATTTTTATAGAAGTTAGCTACCATATTTACTCAAATCAAAGATGACTCTGAGTTCAAGAGGACTCTTCAATAATTAGATTCCATACGTGGAAAATGTATATATTTGTTATAATTGTCCATATATACAACCTAATTATTGGAGGATCATTTTAAATTCATCCCCCACACCACTGCAGGGGGGCAGGTGGTGTGGGGAGGTCAAGCAGCTTGCCTCCTGCTTGTGTCTGCCCCACTCCCACCTGCCTTCCCCCTCTGCCTTTATTCCCATTCCTCCTCCTCTCCATCCTGTCTCCCTCTCCCTCCAACTTTTATTCCGCACCAGCAGGCTCTGTGCAGGGTGCCTGGGGAACTGAACATGGCCCCAGCCCAGCCCCATAGCATGTGAGCTGCTATGATGGGCAGAGCCTGCCAGCATGGAGCAAGGGCAAAGAAGGAGAGGGACAAGCAGAGGCTGTGTATCGGGGAGTTGGGGTGGGGAAAGGGCTACATGGGGGACAGGCAGGGTGCAGAGACAATGGGGGTGGTGGTATGAAGCTATGACCCTGACCCTAGGAAGGGGCTGGAGCCTGAGCCACAGCAACCCCCTACCCCTTCTTCCCTCTGTCCTTGTATCAATTATAAGATGAGGAGCTTTTCCCCCCATGTTAAATGGGACAAAAACATCTTCTCTTAGGATCAAGTAAATATGGGCTATTTCAGAATAACTGCCCCATATAGATACTGTTCTTGCATAAGAGAAATGTATTCTAGAATACTTATCCTGCTTTCTGAGCAAGGTAATTATTTCAGAATAGTTATTTATCCCTGAATAATGTACCCCCACAGGGGAGCTATTCCAGATTGGAGTTTTGGCAGGTTCTGGGTGGAGGGAGATGTTGAGGGATCAGGGGAGGCTGGCAGGTCTGCAAGGTTGGTAGGCAGGCTAGCAGGGGCTGCCGAGTCAGGAGAGGAGGGGTCAGGGGGCTAAAAACAGCCCAGTCAGGGTTGGGGGAGTGGGAATAGTGCAGCCCTGGGGCCAGGGTGAGCCACTGGATTTTCCCAGCCCAAGGCCGTGCTGTGAACATGTACAGACACGTTCCAGAGATCAGGGTAACCCTTTCTTAGATTGAGTTAACCCAATCTTGGTCTAAGTTAGTACACCTACTCAGATGAACTAATTTAGATTGGGCACACCATTTTTGGATGATTTAAGTTGCCTGCATGCCTGTACAATTAGGCATTTAGATCCCTAACCCTGGTTAGGTCAATCTAAATGTAATGAAATATGTTGCTCTGAAATAGCAGGGTCAGCCAGTTTCCTCATTTAGACATGGTGTAATTGAAATTTATTATTTTTTTTGCTACTTGGGTTCTACCATTAGCAGGAATCTTGACCTTCAGACTGAATTGACTAATAGAATCAGAAACGCAGGTAAGAATTTCAAGCTGTTGCAGAAAAGTGCATGGAATAACAGCAAGCTGTCAGCTAAGGTGAAGGTACAAATCTATGAGACCTGTGTGCTGTTATCCCTGTTTTATGGTTCAGAAAAGTGGACTACATACGCTAGGCATATCAAGAGACTAAATAGCTTGCACATGAGATGTCTGTGTAAGATCCTGGAAATAAAATGGGAAGACAGAATATCAAACACAGAGGTACTAGAGCATGGAGGATTTACACACTTGGAAAGCACTATCAAGAAGAAAAGTTTGCAATGCATTGGCCACATGTGGAGAATGGAAGACAGTATCCCCACAAATATTTTGTATAGTGAGAGTCAAGATCACTCTAGGAAGTGGAGTTGCCCTCTATGGTGGTACCATGATGTGTGAAAAAATGATATGAAGTCGTTCAACACCAATGTAGAAAGCTGGGAGGAGCACACAGAATCCCATCAGATCTGGAGGGAACATCTGGCACTGGGTGCAGCTCAACATGGAGTGGCTTTGATCCAGATGATGGAAGCAAAGCAAGGAAAAAAAAAGCAGCATGCTGTAAATTTTTGGAGTCCAATTCGGACAACATATGGATTTGTGAAACTTGTAACAAGCTGTGCCACTAACATTGGGCTTCTCATCTACAAATGGATTCATCAGGCATCTACCTAGACCTCTTACAGATACACTGTGATCCAGAGGATTGACAGTTGCCTTCTAATTGAAAATGGATAGAAAATCATCCCCACATATTAGTAATGTGTTGTAGACAAATTCTTCAGTGGAACTTGGATACCTGTTGTAAAAAATATTATCCGGGGGTATTTGTTGTAGTTGCAAAAATTATATAAGCATCCATATTTTACTTCATGTACAACACAGTTGTTCTCCTTATGAGAACAGCTCTCTTTTCTTTCAGTGTTCTGCTTTTTGTTTCAACTACTGAACCTGTAAACCTATCTGGGTGCATATGCATTTTCAATGTTTTGTGGTGTAGCAGACATAATAGTTTGAATATATCAGATCTGACTACAATAAAGCATATGGCAAGACATACTGTCAAAAGGATTGGAGACTTAGACATTTTTACACAATACACTCGATCCATCTAAGCCATTTTCAGCTCCCTGCCTTCTTCATCCTACATCTGTTTCCTGTGCATTCTGATATGTGCAGACCTAGCCTTATGAATTTATCTCTTCAGCAATCTTCAGCAATCCCTTGCGGTCAAGGATAATTGTCTTCCGTGATGGTTTTATCTGAGGGTCCAAAGATGGCTGACGAGGCCAATCTGGAATCGACAGACTCTGGTGGAACTTGGGCACGTGTCTCCATGGGGGGTGAGTGGCTCCAGATTCTTGATTCTGTCCACAAACCACTTTTTCTGTAGCTCCTTTTTCTTCTCCTGTTGTTGTTGTTGTATGGTTTCAAATTACTGAGATCCTTGCAACAGACTTCCTCTGTTTGGGGTGGTACTGGGTAGTCTACTACGAGTTGGTGTCAATGTTGCATTTTTTCAAGTGGGCCTTGAGGACATCCTTGAAGTGCTTTCTGTGTCGTCCTCTTAAGCGTACGCCTTGACTGAGCTGGGAGAATAAAACTTGCTTCAGGAGTCTAGAGATGGACATCTGGATCACGTGGCTGGCACAGCAAAGTTGATGTTGAATGATCATTGCCTCTGCTCATGGTGTTTGATTGCGAGAGGACACTAATATCGGTGCATCTATCTTCCTATTGGATTCAAAGGATCATCTGTACAATTAATACAGAAGACACTGACCCTTAACTCAGGAATGGCAGGTGGTCTATATTCTTTTCTTTCTGCCTTCTTGAGATTCAGTACGTCTAAGAAGCAAGCTTGTTAAGTTCTGGAACCTGGGAAATGAGATGCATTTTGTAATGCTCTGTAATTGCAACTTAAGGGTTTTCCCAAATACATGAAAGATTTGGTCCCATAAACCATGAAATAGCTACCTATTTCTATCTTGCCCTCATCCCTTCTATCACCAGAGTATTCAAACTACTTGAGTGCCTTAATGTGCTCTTAGTTCCTTTTATCAACTCACAGAATGCCTTTAGAGTGTTGCAGGAAGTGATTTCTGAGCTTCTTGATATTTTTTTTAGATCTTCTGCCTGTCTTTTCCATTCAAACCTTTTTACCTCTCCCTGAGTGCACTTAGTTAAACAGCCAGGACAAGATTTATACCAGATACCTGACTCAGTGGCTTGTTTTAACTGCTTTTGTTCCTTTTCCTGGTAAATCTTCCCGTAGTGCTTTTTTCCTTTGGGTGGTGTTATTAAGAACCAGACATTTCATCTCTAAGCTTCATCAGACAGACAGGATCCCAGGGATTATCTTCATCTAACTGGGAAGATCCACCTGCTTTGTCTATTGCATGTTGAATGACAAACTCTTGAGTTTGCTGCTTCCCTTTTATGTTTGCCATGGTTTTTATCCTTTTCAGTGTTTTGTTATGACTTACCTTTACAAAGCATTTCCCCAGAACTATGCTATTCTGAATTGTTCAGCTAGTCCATCCCACTGTGAATGGTGCTTGGGACCCTATGCATCCTGTAACCAGTCTTCCAGCCTCTCCACAATCAGTCTGTACCCATTTAATAGGGGTTATGGACTGTTTGATACTGACTATTGGTTTCCTAGCTGTCTCACCAATTTGTGGATGTATGGCCAACATGTATTAAATACATCCAAGGTTAATATTGAAACCATTCAGAACTTCAGCTAAGCAAGCCCAATTAGTTTATAAAACTAATATAGACAATAAAAGACAAAGAAAGGCCTATTGCCTCCTTGGAGAGCAGGGTCACCCTGTTACCTCAGGTAAGAAATCTACCAAAACATGAATGCCCACTTAATTTTAGTAAAAAGATTAGCAGAAATGTTTAGGATTTTTCTAAACTTCTTTAACTATTTTGACTAACCTCTTATCATTGTTTGAAGTACAGTTCCTTGCAAAATATGGGGATATTTTAAAAAAATTGTAATGCTTAATTTTTACTTTTTCAAAATGAAAATGTTAGGGTTTGTTTGAAAGCAGTATTTTGTTTTGACATTGAAAGGTAAGATTAAAAACATGAAAATAGAATACAACGTTTCATCTCATGTTGAACAAAATATTTCAGGAAAGTGACCAAATAGCAAAACCATTCTTTTTAGAACACTGGGATTGCTAAATAAAATACAAATGAGTTCTCCCTCTAGGGTTCGAGATATTACAAAATAATTGCTGTTCTGAGATGCAAAAGTAAGATGCAAGAGAAGAAGGAGCCCAAGAGAATATGTCCCATATCTGATTCTCATGGTGACTGGGAATTTGCCTCACACAAGAAGCCAGCACAGTATAGGAGGGAAGTGGTTCATAGGCCTTGTGCTGGTTTCTTTACCAAGGTATACTTCATCCTAGACATCAGATCTATGGTCTGCACATTCCATTGCCCATCTCAAGTATTGGCCAATATCATGCATCTTTCTTCAAAGTTTTTTCAGAGGTCATCATTTCATTATCCAGATCTGAACTGCACTAGCCTAACTCAGGTGGGGTGGCAGGGGCGGCTGTCCCAGGCACAAACCTGAGCAGGGGCAGAAAAATATCAGTTGTTGCTGCTGTTGCATGATCACAGCAATGGCATAGCAGCTATCAGAAGTTGCTGCTGTGTTACGTTTTGACTGGACTTGTGGTTAGGAGTGAGATTAATAGATCAAGGAGACCATTCCAGTCACACTCAACATCTTTATTAGGATACGCAAGACAAAGACTTATTGGTATTAATAAAGATGATGCGTATGCAACATTGGATTTGGGAAGAACAGGTCTTATAGCCAGGCATCTTTGCTTTCCAGAGGACTCCCGCTAAGTTGTTTTTTATTCCTGAGCTTCAAAAAGGTCCAACTTGTTGCTTGCCTCAGGCCCAATATTTATAGATGGCTAATCTGATATGCTAATAATTGATCTCTGATTGGTTTTATATAAATTTGTTTCACTGGAACTTTTGGCACTTGATGGAACCATATTTTTAGGGGCCCTGGGAAAGGGGTCAAGGGATCAATTTAGCGAAAGGCTCTTTATTTTTAGGTGTCTGACCCCAGTCTGTTAATCATCTGGTAATCTTTACTTTAATCAAGATCTTGTTAATCAATTAAAAGTTATATTTTTGAGGTAGCAGAAGGATAGATTTCTTATCTTCTTTATGGCTTGCCTTTTGACCCTTGTTCAGTTATTTACTGTGGCCTGTCAAGGCTGCTTTGTTTTTTCCATCCTTAAGACTGCCTTTGTGTTTTAAATTATTTGTATATGTTAGCAAACATACATTCATACATTTGGTTACCTTAATTGTTAATGTTTGACACAGCTTCATCCAGGATAAAAAAAACTAGTGTTTTGGTCCATTTGAATCATTCTCAGGCATTTCACACACAACAATTTGAACGTAGCAGTTGCTGCCCTTTTTGAAAGGGCTCCAAATGTACGTGTCCATGCCCTCAGTTTACTGCATAACAGCTCTACAGTACTTTACTAGTCATTACCTGTACTCTGGAACAATAAGGATTGTGTTTTTATGTGCTCGGTACCCAGAGCTGGGGTCAGATACTGAAAAGTGCTCAGCAATCAGTGTGCTGAGATGTCTGGCATATTCTCATCCCTTCTTCTTGGTGCTCAACTGAGATTCATTCTTCAGAAATTATGCTCGTAAGTTTTTCAACTGGCATATTCCAGACTGTGCCTACTTTTTCTGGAGCACAATTACTCTTATCTACCTTTTGAAGCTTTCTGAGGTTGAGGTCAATAGGTGAAAGATGTCTCTATTGTATCATCATCCTACAATGCTAACACTTACAGATTCCATTTATTTCTTCCCAATAATACAGCATTGCATACAACTATTTAGCGTACTGCAAGCTATTTTTATGTAGTGATATAATATTAATTTCTCGTTTTATAGACAATATGATGTTTATTCCATATGTGGAAGTGCACAAGGGGTGCCTGCCACTTTAAGAGGCCAGGCAGCCTGCAAGGCTGCTGGCAAGTGCAGGCCAGGGCTAACTGGGGGGGGCGGGGAGGGGGGGTCAGCTGAACCAGGGAGCCAACAGGTATAAGTCCTGGCCCTGACCTGCTGGGAGAACACCACCTCAGCAGGATGGCTCCAGCTCCAGAAGGTTAACATGGAGGGTAACAGCAGTCTGGAGGTTTGGGGAGGAGAAGGTTCCTAGGGACCCAAGGAGGGGTCCAGAACCCAGATTGAGAAGTGAAAAGTATGGGGCCAGCGAGGGTCCAGGAGCCTAGTGAGAGGTGGACCAAGGTCATAAAAGAATCTTCTCAGGTGATAACACCAGCTTATTAATAAACATCAGTTATACAGTGTTAAAAGAGAATCTCTCTTCTGCGTACAGATCACAGCTGGACTTTCTTTTCATGGTCCCTTGTGGCCTAGAACACACACATTGCTAATCCACAACTCAAGCTGGGTTTCGTTAGAGGAAACTCCCATAGTCTCCAGGAACCTGAAAGAATAAATAGAGATAGATTCACTGTCTTATAGTAAGACCTACCCCTCAGTACTGTGACATTTGGTTGTGACATCCACACATATGTCAGCATTACCAAAAGCTTGCTACTTTTGACAGATAACTTAATTAAAAATAAACACTTGCATTACATTTTGAATATTTTCAAAATACTTTTCTACACATTATTTGCACGAGCCAGTGACTATAATGACCACCACACAATATGCTGACTGTGGGTGCAAACTTTATGCTGCCAACACCTAAAATGGGAGTGGTTGTGTGCAAGAGTTTGTGGCTGCCCAGACCAGTGTGTGCAGCTATTCACTGCTTCCAGGAGTCACGTGGGGAGCTCAATATAAATTATCTGGGGTGGAGGGAAGGGTGGACAGGATTGGGGTTTTCATAGGTTCTGGGTGGAGGGATCATAGGGGCTGGTAGGTATGCAAGGTTGATAGGCAAGGGAGGAGGGGTTGCCCAGCCAGGAGGGCTGGGGTCAGGGGGGCTAAAAACAGCCCAGTCAGGGTTGGGGGAGTGGGAACAGCGCAGCCCCAGGGCTGAGGTGAGCCAGTGGACTTTCCCAGCCCAAGGCTGTACTGTGAACATGTACAGGCACATTTCATAGATCAGGTTAACCCTTTCTTAGATTGGGTTAACCTAATCTCAGTCTAAGTTAGTGCACCTACTCAAATGAACTAATTTAGATTGGGCACACCATTTTTGGGTGATTTAAAATTCTCTGCAGGCTTGTACAATTAGGCATTTAAATGTAACGTCTATTAGGGCTGCGCGAAATTTTGACAGATGTTTCGAAGCTGTTTTGACACGTTTCAAGCTTGAAAAATCAAAATGAAAGGCTTCAAAACAGCTTTGAAACGAAACGAGGTAAAGTTTCAAAACATTTCGAGTTTCAAAGCCGAGCTTCCTTGCAGCTAAACAGATACTAGGGAGAGGGAGGGGGGAAGGACTGCTCTGATACTGATGTGTGGAGATGGCCAGTGACTGTGATCCTTCCCTGAAGTCCCTTCCAATCCCTGTACTCTGGGGGAGGGATGGAAAAACAGCATAAAAAAGCTGCTCTGAACAGTTTGAGGTGCAGTTTCCCCAAACCCCTTGCACTCATCTCCTTGAAACTTGACAGGCTTTGTGGCCTCAGCAGGGGCTACCATCCCTGCTGTTTTCATCTGAATCAGGAAATAAATGACAGTTATAGGCATTTTTGTGATTCCCCATTATAGCCTATGGGCAAAACATTGAAATGCATCAAAAGTTTCAACGAAACGAAACAGAACAGTGCTTCGAAACAGCCAAATGAAATGCTGTCCCTTCGAAACAGTCAAATGGAAGTCAAAACGAAAAGGTGCTGTTTCGCACAGACCTAATGTCTATACTTGAGGCTACCACATGACCCAAGATGATGAAGTGTGTTGGATTTAACCCACAATTAGAATTTGAGGATCTGGTCAGCAAGTAAACGCCTGATATTACACATCCAAAACAAAGGTAACAGGGATGAATCCACTGCCTCAATTACGGCCACCAGTTGTGGAATGGTTGTTAAGACATCATAGATATACGTGCATTGCGCTGACTTTCTTAAAATACTTTTACCTCTGCTCCATTTCTAGAAGAAGCGCTTTTGCTCTTTCAGGATCACTCCTCAGAAAGGTCTGATACATTGAGAAGGTCTGGAAATAACCGATTACATCAGCAACAGACACGGAAAGTTTACCAAAGATATCAGTAACTCTGGAAAACAAAAAAATATTGAAAAAGCAAGCAAACATGGTACCAGATCATTGCTAATTTAATGCTGACAAATTAAAGCCATTAATTAAAACCATAGGCATAATATGCTTTCTTTTCTCCTTAAGGCTTTTGTTTTTGGAAAACCTCTGGTGCCTGACAGCTTCACTCTTCAGAAATTATAATCTCAAATTCTTTAACTGGTATGATGAGACTGGTATGAACAGGTTTGATAAGATTTGGTGTTGCAAGTTCTTTGCATTGCTTTTGGTGGTTTCTGTTGTTTCAGAGTAAGCCAGATGTTCATAATGGATCTGACAAGATGGTGATCTGTCCAGCAGTCACAGGCTCCTCATAGTCACAGGCTTTGGACATCCAGTTGATCAGGGGCTCTAAAAATAACATAGTCAAGAAGGTACCAGTGCTTAGAGTGAGGGTGTGTATCCAGGTGGTCTTGTATTTGTCACTCTGTCTGAAGACGGTGCTTGTGATGACAAGACTGCTCTGTGCATTTGCTGAGAAAAATGCCATTGGAGTTGACTTTCCCTCCTCCTTCATTCCCTATGGTGCTACTCCAGCGTTCTAGGTCACATCCAACTCTGGCTTTGAAATCACCAAGGAGACTGATATTAATTTTACTTGCAAGCATTAGTTAGTACATGGTCAGGGTTGAAGCAAAACTGTTCTTTGACACCATTAACATAGTGTTGGGATGTATGTGCTGATGACAGTGGCATACTAGTTGTTGCTAAGCTTAAGATGGAGAGTCATAAGACAATTGTTGATACCCACAGGGAGCTGCACAAGTTGACTGACCTGATTCTTGATGGTGAAGCTGATGCCATCAACACATCTGTCCTGGGCTGGTTTCCCCTTCCAGAAGATGTAGCCTCCGCCCTCTTCCTTTAGATAAGTGTTTCTCAACCCGTGGGTCACTACCCAAAAGCGGGTCACAAGAATATATGAAAGGGTTGTGAACAAGCTTTAAAAATGGATCAACAAACTTTAAAAATGGATTCTCCTTTAAAGGAGAAAACCATGGGAAATGGTGACATTTCCCTTGCAAGTTGGCAGAGTTCCAGCCTGCAAGGGGCTGCTTGGGCTCTCTTCTGCTTCACACAGTGGGGGGTACTGAGTCAGGACTGAGGGGCACTGAGTCAGGACTGGCCATCAATATTTACAAATAGGTTCTGGTACATAAAGGTTTTGAACCACTGCCTTAGAGGACCCTCATCCAGCCATGTTGTATCTCACTAGTTCCCTGGAGATAATGGCAGTTCTTCTTTCTGGTCTTTTGTTGTCTTGGTTATCCATGAAGGTATGCATGTTCCATGTTGTGAAAATCATTGCTGTCTTTTAATGTTTATGACTGCAGAGAGTGATCTCACTGGATGCGGTTATCTAGCCAGGAGCAGATGAAACAGCTTAGATTTAGGGCACCTTTATCAGCCCCTCCCCATGCCGGGTGAGAAGAGGGGATCCTGACTAGAACTGCTCAGACATAGTAGCAGCTGCTGAATTGCACCCGTCTCTAGCCCAGGTGCAAGATGACCATCAGGCTACCACTGCCTGCACGTAGATTTGTGGTTGGAGATTGCTGGATTTACTAGGCCTGTCTCTGACACCAGTAATCCAGCACTGCAGGGTTTTTGGAGGTTAGTACAGGAAAGTGTGTTATTTTCTCTGGTAGAAGCCTGTGTATGACTTGGTTTAATGAGAGGAAGCTGGTGTGCAGAAGCAGCAACCACGTGATCTTGAGAAGATGGAGATCTGAGCCCAGCGGCAAGGAAGAGTCCTAGATGACAGGAGACCTCCATCTTGCTGCAGCCTTCTTCTGTCTTTACCGCTTTGAGATCCTGATATCTTCTGCCTGATCTGCCATTGAGGACTTGGATTTTGGACTGTGGCTTGTCTGGAACCTCCCCCCTCAGGCCTGTGAGACTTTGGGCGACAGCTCTAAGGATTATTAGGACATACAAACCTCTCTACCACTGCAAAGTCTCAGTCCATGTAAAGGAAAGATGTCTATATAGTATCAGCATTCCACAATGCTAACTCTTACTGATCCCATTTGTTTCTTCCAAACAACAGAGGATTACACACAGCAATTTATCTCACTTCAAGCTATTTTACTTTATTTTGAACCAGGAGCTGCAGATGAATTGCTGAAGAACTAGAGAGATCAGAAGTGATATTAAGTATCATCATCACAACTGCCATACATCATCTAGTATATTCCTCTTCGCGATTCCCTCCTATGTTCCTCCCCAATTATAATTCCCCAGTCTTTACTTCCTCTCTAATCACTTCAACACCTGGACACTTTGATATTGACCAAAACCTCATGAAGGCAGCATGATTTGCTGCTTCTTGGTGTGACAGAATTGGTGGGAAAAAAATCTGGAAAGAGCCAAAAAAATCAAGAAAACTGGGGAGAGACCAGGTTTCAAGCATGTACCACCTCTGTCATTTAGGATCCCACCAAAAACTTCTGAGAGTTCTTCAAATGCAGGCATAGTTCCAGTGACAAAAAGATATTTCCTCAAGGAGCCTGCACCCACTTCAGGCCCCTGAAAAGGGTGGTTGGTGATACTGTGTTGCAGAAGCAGCCCATGTCATCTGCTGGTATCACTTTCTCTCTGAATGCAACAGCCCTATGGTTTGCTGTATGTCAATTGCTCTAGTCCTATAGGAACAGATATCCTAGCAGCTCTTCACACAGGTTGCTCTATTATCTGCTGATGGGGGCCATCCTGCATAAACAACTTATAGTTCCCCTGAAAGAAGTTTCTCTCTGCTTAGGCAATTCCTTCCACTAGCCTTTGTCTCTATATTTCCTATACATGTCATCTAGAGTGGGACCAACAGTTTAACAGATTCCCCTTTCAACTGGTTATAAACTGTCTTTTGTAATGGGGTCCTTACCCCATTGCTAAAAGAGGATCAGAGCTCAGGGGCGATTAGCCCTCCCCCCTGAGACAAGCTAAAACTCTGAAACAAATGGCAGCTCAACCCAGGTGCAAGCTGTGACTGGCAGTCTTGGGGTGAAAGTGGAGGATCTGATTACTCTGGAAGAGAATTATAAACCACAAGCCCTAAGCCAGAGGGGCAGTCTGGCTGTAGGAACTGCAGGGGTCAGCGCTCCAGGCAGGGGCCAGGCTGGAGAGCCCAGAGGAAGGCTCTGGGCTGCAGAGGAGGTGGAGGAAACCCTGCATCCTGAACCAGGAACAGTTAAGTACCTCAGGCCCTTTGGGCAACGGCTTCCACAGGGCAGGATTAACCCCACAAGGGGAACCTTTGGGTCTGGAGCAGACACTCATGTTTTTGGTGTTCATTTATACCAGAGGACCAGGTTGTGGCTGTAGGGGTGAAGGAGGCTACTGAGAAGGGTGGCTAAGGACACCCCAGATCCTAGGCACTGTTGCTGGCAGGACTCTGGTGACAGATAGGAGAGACCTTGGGGTACAAGCCCAGAGCCCCCAAGGGGCAAAGAATAGTAGAGATTAAGGGTGCAAAACTGGAGCCTAGAGAGAGCAAGACTGGGACCAAGAGCCAATGAGGGGTGAGACACAGTGAAGTCTGGGGTGCAAACACAGAACTCATGAAGAAGGACACCAGGTGCCAAGGGTCCCGTAGCCCACAAGGGCCTTAGCAGGGCCCAGGGAGCTCCAAGCTGCAAAAATGTGCCCAGAGCTGGGATCCAGGAGCTTGTGGTCCCCAAGCCAAGGGGAAAGTGGACCCCAAGACAAGTGGCTCAACTAGAGTAAAGTGGGACAAGGCCAGGGGGGGCCTCGGCCCAGGCAAGGGCTCACCATCCAAAACTCTTTGTCTTCTAGCGAAAGCACACATTCAGCAGAGGTCCCCCACCCTTTCTGCCTGTTCATGTTTTCTGGTATTTTCAAGGGATCCACATCCCCACCCAGGCAGGGCCAGGGCCAGATTAACCCTTTAGTGGGCCCTAGGCAAAAAACCTCATGGGCCCCTACTTTTTCACTCAATAATTATAATATGTAAAATAAGCCCAATTAGGCCCCTTCTTCACTTAGGGCCCTAGGCATGTGCCTAGTTTGCCTATGCATTAATCTGGCCCTGCACCCAGGTGGTTTGTACTGGGAAGATGCTGGTGAAACGTGTTGGCATGAGCAGCAAAGTTTGCCTAGATAAAATTCTGTTAAGAGGTCTGTAACAGGGAGCCAGCATCTCCTGTTTCTTTAAGAAAAGAAAGCAGCAGGCTAGATTATTCTGTAGGAGACAGCTGAGGTACGGCATTTTGAGTAAGGAGCCAGAAGAAAGCCCACAGAAGGGTTATGGAGCTGACTATAACAATTTAGGAGCTAGTTGCACTGCAGTAAGCAGCAAAGGGGCACAAATCCAGGCAGCCCCAAAGACTGGGAAAATCCCTGTGTTTGGGAAGCCACATGACCAGAAGGGGTGGTACTTTGGGGAGCATATAATGCCAGTGTCTGAGGCAAAGCAGGCATTGTATGCTTGCTGTCTGTGAGGTGAGGTAATGCAGACAGAGCTTGCTGCTAGAAACAAGGAAGAGGTACCCTGTGGGCTGGAGAAACAAACCAGCTTCTTAGGGTAGAAGTGTGGCCACTCTTGCAGCCCCTAAGGGGGATTAGATTTGAATTGCAACTGGCTGTTTATGCCTTGGGTTATAGTTATTTTTCCTTTGTAGTTTTTGTTCTAACCAGAAGACTGGGTTGTGGCTACAGGGGAGGTTTGGAGGACAGTAGGGCATCAGAAGGGGACCCAGCACTGAGCCCTGTAAGGGTCAGGGACCCAGGGGCCGCATGTGAGAGAGAGCAGCTTTGCCAGGGTCAGGGACCCAGGAGCTGAGGCCTGGGAGCCAAGGTCCAAGGTAGTGGACCTGGCATGAGGAGTGCAGCCAGAGAAAAAGGCCTGAAGCCCAGATATGGGTATTTAGGTCTGAAGGGTCAACTGTTGGGGGCCCCCTCTGAATTGCTACTGAGTAATATCTGCAAGGCATGAGCATGACTGTGTGTGTGGCTGGAGGCCATGGTTATAGTCCCTAAGGCACAGTGAAGATCAGTGGGCACATTGTGGGTCTGGTTGACCACGTTATCATACTGACAAAGCAGAGAAGCCTTGAAGTATGGTCTTAAAGCAGAAGCACTTCTGGAGAAGCAGAGGGACTCCAGGACTGAGTTGTGGGGTTAAAAAAACCCTAAGGACTGAGTTTGGGGCAGAGAACCCCAAGGATGGAGCCGAGGAAAAGCACCACAGAAGCTATTCCTGGCCTCTAGAGGCAGCCTTTTCAGTTGGCCATCGGTAACATCAAAGGCATGGCAAGTGGGAGACGGGAGGGGAGGGGAGGGAAGTTGGAAAGTGCACCAGGTGAGTCTGTGATCTGTGACCCTGTAGCAAGCTGGTCAGTCTCATCTGCCTGCCCAATAAACTTCTACTCAAGACAGTCAAAGAACTGTTGCCCGAGGCCAATGCTACCCATTTTAATATTCACTCATAGCTATCCAGGGATTTGTGGGAGACCACAATTACCAACTTCACCATACAGAGACAGGACTTGACTTCCTTCTTGATTAGAAAGAGACAGAAAATGCATTGGGGTGAGCCTACACATGCAATTAATTTGAAACAATAAACTCTGATGCATATTGCAAAGTTTACTGCTTCCGGGAACCATATTTACACGTGTGTCTGGGACTGCAGCACGCTGAGCTGGGTCGGAGCAGACCCAGCTGGTAGGAGGTCCAGGGGGTCAGCCTGCCATCCCGGGACTGCTCTGATCTGGCTCAAGTGTGCTGCGGAGGGGCTGGCTGGGGTGCAAGGGTGCTCCAGTGCAGGGTTATCCAGCAGGCAGCCCTTATGCTGAAGCACCCCTGTGCCCCAGCCAGCCCCATTAGCATCTATACGCGCATTGCTGCGCAGTAAAAAATCTACTGTAGAATAGTATTTGTATTTACATGTACTAACCTATGGCTGAGTGAATTAGTTTGCTGTGGCCTAAGAGGGACACATGGACTTACTGTGGAGCTAATTAGGCAGCTCTGCAGTAAGTGTTTCATGTAGGCACGGCCACTGAGAACCACTGGCCAAATGCACTGGCCATGTTCACACACAGGGAGAAGCATTCCCCCTTCTTCTTCCAAAGAAGTCACTTCTTTGGAAGTGCAATTCTATTGTTTGTGTTTACAGGTGGTCAGATTAGATGAACACAGAGCTGCTTTCTGATCTCCAATCCCAATGGAGAATCAGCCATAAACTAAATGCCCATGAATAAGAGAAGCCTAAAAGTTCAGAATTCCAAGTCTCATAACGCCCACAATGCAAGGGATCCTTGCAAGTTTTCCTTATCTGCTCACCTCTTCTTGTCTTTAAAAGGCAGGGATGCATATATCTCCTTGTAGCCATCAAGGACACGGTGTACTCGTTCATCTCTATATTTAGAAAGCCTTTCGACAGCCTGTAAAGATAGAACATAAACAGTTAACATACTGGTTAAAACCTTGCTTCACTGTACTCCCTGAGCTGTGCTCCCTGATACAAGACCACTTGGCCTCAAACAAGTTAGAGCTCCATATGGGAATTATGGATTAATACAGACTTTTGAAACTTCTTATATTTGCTATACTTAAAACTCACAGAAATCATGTGCATTGGTCACAATTAAAAAATGTTTCATTGTAGATTTTAATTTTTATTTCATATCTTCACTGCAATTCATCATGGATTATTTTTTTTTGTTCTTGCATAGAAAGTTCCATGAAAAATGGCCTTTTTCAAAATTGCCTCCATCTCCCTTTGTTATTATTGGGACTAAGGCCATGGATTTCTACCACAATAGTCACTGCCTCCCATTATTTCCAAGAAGGATGATGGCTCCCAGTTTAGTCACGACAGGGATCAGGTGACACCAGCTAGTGAACTCACTAGCTTAGAGAACAATGGGAGATAGATGCCACTCACAAAATGGCTACCTGATATACTAACATGATGAAATAAGAATTAACATGTTAACAAGAAAAACCTACAAACACTATTGTAATTATATGATAATAGGGGTGTCATTAAAGACCAGAACTAAGATTGTTAAGGTGCCCTACTTGTGCTTTTCCTGCTTGCGTGTGTGTGTGTGCGCGCGCGCGTGTGAGAGTATGTGAATATATATATATGGATTTCTTTTAAGTCTAATCATTACTTTGGATTTATAATATAGTCAGTAATATATTTTTGCCTTAAATTATTGATATATACCAAGCCATCACTTGGCACAAATACAGGTTTTTTTGCTACCAAGAGATTTGGTGATGGTATCACATTTTTCCCTTACAAATTTTAAGCCCTTATTCACTACTGTGCTCAATATAATTGGGTTTAGAATTTTTGTTAATAGGCAAAGCAATTTATTCTTCTCTATTACTTTTTATAAACATAGGTGAACTAATTTTTACAGGCATCTAAACAAATAAAAAAAAAATCAAGTGAGCACTGGAAAATTACAGCCCCAAACACCTTTGACAATAGGGTCTTTAAATGGACTGTGTTAGGACACTAACTTTGGGTGGTATTAATACTGCTGACACAATATTATATTCCCTCTACTGCGTGTGGAATGTCACGAGAAAGAGGACTGTTTTATTGCCCCACCTCACTGAAGATTTCGGTTAGCTTTTCAGAGCAGTCTTTATACTGCAAACGCACGTCTGAAGTATAGGTACTGAAGGCCACGCAGCTATCGGGTCTGAGAACTCTGTCCACTTCTTTCATGAATATCTCCAGATCAAACCAGTGGGCGGCTACAAAGGCAGTGATGAGGTCCACTGAGCCATCTTCAAATGGAAGCTGCTCTGCACTGGAAACACTAGGTAGGGGAAGAGGAAAGGTACTTATTACTGGGATCACAAGGAGTCACCCACTGCTTTATTTGGCCTCATCCCAAGCCAAATGGGCTAAATGGAAGGCTGCTGGACATGTATGATAGTGATTCCTAGAAAGGGTTGAGTTTCAAGCACTTGGATGCATCTACACGAGATGCTTAACGCGCAGTAGCCTAATAACACTGAGCAGTACTGCATCACAGTACAAACCACGTTAATACGCTACTGCACAGTATTATTAGCAGGGATCCTGGTTTTCTCTGGTTTAAAAAAAAATCCCCAATTTTCTGTTTAAAAAAAAAAGTAATCCCAAATCTACATTTTTTCATGACTAAAATGAAATGGCACTATTTATATATTAGTGGTGTTTCATTTAAATCATGGAAAAATGGATTTCAGGTTACTTTTTTTAAACTGAAAATTGGGGATTTTTTAAAATCAGAGAAAATCAGGATAGCTGATACTGCGCAGTAGTGTCACCAAAAAGGTGTTTGCTGGCACTACTGTGCAGTAACTCTAGTTACTGTGCACTTATTTAGTACTTGATTGTACAAATACTAAATTAAATGCACAGTAACTACTGCACATTAATGAATATGTAGATACGCCCTCTGAAAACTAGTCCCCATATACTAGACATCACACCCAAAAAACGTGAGGACCTCTTCTGAAACCATTGGCACGTAGCAGTCCTGTTTGTGGAGTCTTTGCTTTGTGCTGTCATCTGGATTATGACTCTGCCACCTGAAAGAGTCACTTCTTTTAAGTTACACTTACCAGTAGGAAACATTGGGGAGAGAGTTAGCTTGTTTGGCCTCTTCAATCTGTGCTTCACTTATGTCAATCCCAATCACCTTCTCAAAGTGGGCTGCAAGCACTTGAGTGCCCTGTCCTGACCCACAGCCAATGTCCACTGCTAGTTGAACAGGGCTCGCTCTCTAAGAAGAAGAAATAATGCGATTTAGCTGTCTTTTATTCCTGAAGATCTGATAGGACAAGGGAGTGTGGTCTGCTGGCTACGTTGTTCACATTCCCAAAGTGTAGACTTTAAGAACAATGCCAAAAAATCATGAGAGTTGGCAATACTGAATCTTCACAGTTCTGGACCTGATCAAAAGCTATCCTGTGCTAGGCAGCAACTGAAATCTTGCAAAACTCTGGAACTCCTGGTTCAGAGATGATACCTTTTATTAGACCAACTAAAAAAAAAACAAACAAACAAAAAAACCGCAAAAAAATTACCCTTTTTTGCGACTTCTTGGTCTAAAAGGTATCATCTCTGAACCAAGAGTTCTAGAGCTTTGCATTTCTTTTTGTCTCAGACCAACGCAGCTACTAAATACATCCCTACTGAAATCTTAGCTTCTTTCATTCCTTGGCGCTCTCAGCACAACAGCAAGCTCTCCCTATGCCTGAAGAAGGGCTCTTGTGCCCCAAAGCTTGCAAAGAACATTTTCCCAACTATTCAGTTGGTCTAATAAAAGTTATCGCATCTACCCAAAGAAGCATCCCTATTAAAATCTATATATTACTAGATGAGGTTTTGGTTGCAGCCTCGTTGGTCTAAGGGCATAGGCAGGTAAGGTTGTTTGGGTAGACGTGATAGCTTTTATTAGACCGGCTCAGCTGGAAAAAAGGTCTTAGCAAGCTTTCAGGTGCAGTCACCGTTCATCAAGCAGGCTGGAGACTCCAAGGAACGAGATGAAGCTTCTCTCATTCCTTGCAAACTCAGACCAGCAAAGTCTCCCTATCCCTGCCAAAGGGTGACTGCACCCAAAAGCTTGCCAAGACCTTTTTTCCAGCTACTCAGTGGGTCTAATAAAAGCTATCACATCTACCCAAAGCAGCTCGCCTGCACATCCTGCTAGAGGAACGCCTGGGCTTCTGGCTCTTTTCCCTGTGAGAGCTGCAGGACTCGGCAGCGCGGGAGTAAACAGCATTTCTCCTTCCCCCCGGGCGGGGCAGGGCTGGGCTGGGCTCTCCGCACTGCCGCTGCCGGCCGGGGGGCGGCGGGGACAGGGCTGCGCTTCCCCGGAGCTGCAGCTGCCGCTGCCCGGGCGCAGCGAGCCCGGGGTCGGGGCGCTCAGCGAAGGGGAGCGGGAGTGCAGCCCGGCCCCTCGCCCCTCACCTTGTCCCGCAGGTAGGCGAGGAGGAGCCGCTGCAGCTCCGGCGGCGGGGCGAGGCGGTAGCGCTGGTAGCTGGCCGCGTGCGCCTTCCCCTCGAAGAGGCTGGCGGCCATGGCGGGGACGCCGCGGGCCTCAAGTCAGCGCTCGCGTCTGGGCGGGAAGGAAGTTCGTGCGCTCTCTCATTACCCACCAACCCCGACCCCGACCCCAACCCCGCTCCGGGGCGGTCCGTCCGCGCGAGAGGCGGGGCTGCGCCGTCGCTTAGCGCTTGTATAAACGCGGGCCGCAGAGCTCCGCAGCAAGCCCGCCGTCCTTGTGTGGGGAGCAGCTGCTGTGTCGCAGCGTCTCGTGTAGACGTCGTGAGCTGGGCGGAGTTGGAGGCTGGCCGGCCTTGCTGCGCCGCACAAATTTCAAGCGTTTCCTTGGATGAATAGCGGCACGGGCTTGGGGGAGGAGCCTCGGCACTTTTGCCTGTCTTTTTATTTTCCCCTTATCTTCCGTAGCTCTCTGGAGTACACTTAAATAGCCAGGATGGGGGGTTTTCCTGCCATACCCAGCAGGATTTTTTTCAAACCCCTTTGTTCTTTTCTTGGTTAAACCTTTTTGTAACAATATTTGTTTTTCTCGAGTGATTTTTTTTTTTTTTTTTTTTTTCAATTAAGAGTCTGTCACACCATGTCTAATCTCTGCACTGCTTGTTCTGCGGCTCTGCAAGTCCCAGGTTACAGCCTCTCCCTGGTCCTTGTCGGCACCTGTTTCATTAGTTGTGATCTTTCTATAACCCATTCAGGAGTTGAGACCTGTTTGATATTGGCTGTTAGTAGCTCAACAACTGGTCGACATCTGGCCAAAAATAGTTCTTGTATTCAGGGTTAATATTGAAACCATTCTGAGCTCCAGCTAGCCAAGCTCTTGGTTAGTTTATCCATAAAGTATGAAAACTGCACTTAAGAAAGACCTATGACCTCCTTGGAGAGCAGGTCACGCTGGTACTTTAGGTAAGAGATCCGCCACAAAATGATTATCTACCTGTTTTTAGTAATCGGATCAGCAGGAGTTTGTAGGACTCTTCTGAACTGCTTTATTTAGTTTCTGCTAACCCCTTACCCCACTTCTCCCCAAAATATAGGTTGTTTTTTTTTTTAAATCGTAATGTTTAGTTCGGATATTTTCAAAATGCAAAGTTTGGGTTTGTTTCAGTATTTTTGTTTTGCCATTGAAAAGAAAGAAGATTAAAAAACAGGAAAATGGAATAAAATAATTCATTTCATGTTGAACACGATATTTCAGGAAACCAATTAAAGAAACAAAACTCCATTATTTTCACAGCATTGTTTGGGATTGCTAAATACAGATATACTTTGCCCTCTAGTTTTCATTTGAGATATTAGAAAATAATTGCTGTTCTGAGATGCAAAAGAGCCTGAGAAAATTTGTCCCATATCTCACTCTCGTTGCAGCGGGGGGGGGGGCCTGTGGGGGGGGGGGGGGGGGGGGGGGGGGGAAATTTATCCCACACAAGAAGCCGGCACAATAGAGGAGGGAAATGGTTCATGGGTGCTGTGCTGGCTTCTCTATCAGGGTATAGGTTATCTATTGGGATTATATTTTCCCAAAGAAGCGTTTTCTTTTCTCAAGGGTAAAGATTTGTGTTAGTGATACCAGAAGCTGGAATGTGACCACTGAACAGCCCATGGGAACTGCCATAACATATCAGACCTGTGGCTCATGCTTTCCATAGCTTGTTTCCAACCATGGCCAATGTCAGATTTTTTTCCTTCAGAGAATTTCCAGGCCTCCTCATTTTAGTGCCTAGATCTGCCTTCTCTGCTCCCTCAGTTTGAGGCACGCTGAGCAAAAATAAATGCAACTGATAAAGCTGTACCAGTGCATTAGGAAATGGCAATCAAGTATCTTCTGTATTATTTTCTATCCTGTTCCTTATGCAGCCTACCATTGTGTTTGCTGCTTAGGTCCTTGTTCTGCATTCAGCAATGGTCTCCACTGAACAGTCCCAGGAATGTCTGGGAATAGTTGAAATGATCATTTCAATGTGCATTTTTAAGTTGCTCATTGTCACAACCCAAAGTTGTGGATTTTTTGATTGTGTGTGCTTCGGCACCGCTAAATTATGTTCCCGCCGAATTGCAGCTCTTTTGCACGACTGAGTGTTCCGTTGTTATAGAAAACCTGCGTGCAGAAAAGTGTTTCCCGCCGTTTTGTAGCCTTCTTTGCATTGTGCATTTCTCTTGCATTATAGTGATGCACGCTGCAAAGGAGTTCCCTCCATTTGTATTAAGATTTGAGCCACATTATTGGCCGGTCTTAATTTAGGCACACGTGGCGGCTAGCTATTGGCTTGCTAGCCGTACAAAAGGCTTGGGTGGTTTCCGCCTAAGTTGGAGAGAGAGACGGAGAAAGAGACGGAGAGACGGATCTCTAAGCGCTGTGGGACCTTTCGAACCCAGCGCGTCTTTCTTAAGAAGGCGATAGAGGCTCCAATTGCTGAACCCCCGGAGCCTAGCAAACTCCGGGGCACCACTCACCGACGGCCTCTAGCCTCTC